>NC_049224.1:9366710-9712544 GCF_011100685.1 Canis lupus familiaris | reverse complement strand
ATATCACAGTTTATTTATCTGAGTACCTGCTGAAGGACATCTTGGTTGCTTCCAAGTTTGGGCAATTATGAGTAAAGCTGCCAGAAACATCCATGTGCAGTTTCAGTTTCAGTTTCAGTTTCAATACCAAGGAGCACAGTTGCTCTGTAAGAGAGATGGTAAGACAGTGGTTAGCTTTATAAGCAACTTGTTTTTACTGCTCAACTGTCTTCCAAGTGGCTGTGCTGTTTTCCATCCCATCAGCAAAGAATGAGAATTCGTATTGCTCTATATCTTGATCAGCATTTGATGTTTTCAGTATTTTGGATTTGGGGCTTCCTAATAGGTGTGTAGTGGTATCTCATTGTTGTTTGAATTTGCATTTTCCTGATGACATATGATGTGGAACAGCTACTCATATGCTTATTTGCCATCTATCTTCTTTGGTGTGTTGTCTGTTCGGATCTTCTTTTCTTAATTTTTGTCTTTCTTTTTTTAAATTTAAATTCAATTAGCCAACATATGGCATATTATTAGTTTCAAATGTAGTTTTCAGTAATCCATCGGTTGTGTATAGCATCCAATGCTCATCACATCACGTGCCCTCCTTAATGCCCCTCACCCTGTTACCCCATTCCCTTACCCACCTCCCCTTCAGCAACCCTCAGTTTGTTTCCAAGAGTGAAGAGTCTCTCATGGTTTGTCTCCCTCTCTGATTTTATCCTATTCAGTTTCCCCCCTTCCCTTAAGGTCCTCTGCACTATTTCTTAGATTCTACATATGAGTGAAACCACATGATAATTGTCTTTCTCCGATTGACTTATTTAACTTAGCATAATACCCTCCAGTTCCATCCACATCGATGTAAATGATGCAAATGGTAGGTATTCATCCTTTCTGATGGCTGAGGAATATTCCAGTGTATCTATTGACCACATCTTCTTTATCCATTTATCTGTTGAAGGACACCAAGGCTCCTTCCACAGTTTGGCCACTGTGGACATTGCTGCTATGAACATTGGGGTGCGGGTGTCCCAGCATTTCACTGCATCAGTATCTTTAAGGCAAATCCCCAGCAGTGCAATTGCTGGGTGGTAGGGCAGCTCTATTTTTAACTTTTTGAGGAACCTCCACACTGTTTTCCAGAGTGGCTGCATGAGGGTTCCCCTTTCTCCACATCCTTGACAACATTGTTGTTTCCTGTCTTGTTCATTTTAGCCACTCTCTCTGGTGTGAGGTCGTATCTCATTGTGGTTTGGATTTGTATTTCCTTGATGACAAGTGAGGTTGAGCATTTTTTCGTGTGTCTGTTGGCCATGTGTAGGTCTCCCTTGTAGAAATGTCTGTTCATGTCTTCTGCCTGTTTCTTGACTGGATTATTTGTTTTTTGGGTGTTGAGTTTGAAAAGTTATTTATAGATCTTGGATACTAGCCCTTTATCTGATATGTCATTTGCAAATATCTTCTCCCATTCCTAGGTTGCCTTTTAGTTTTGTAGACTGCTTCCTTTGCTGTGCAGAGCTTTTCATCTTGAAGAAGATCTTTTGTCCTTTTTAAAATTGGGTTGCTCTTACTGCTGAATTTAAGAGGTCTTTGAATATTTTGGATAACTGTCCTTTATCACATATTTCTTTTTGCAAATATTTTCTTCTACTTCATGGCTTATCTTCTCATTATCTCAATAGTGTCTTCCATAGAGCAGAGATTTTAAATTTTGATTAATCCGGTTTATCTATTATTTCCTACATTGATCATGCTTTTAATGTTGTATCTAAAAAGTCATCGTCAAACTTTCTAGATGTCACCTAGATTTTTTCATGCTTTATATTCTGGGAGTTTTATAGTTTCCCACTTTGTATTTAGATCTCTTATCTTTTGAGTTAATTTTTGTGAAGAGTGTAGGGTATATGTCTAATTTTTTTTTGCATGTGAATGTCTAGTTGTTTTAGCACTATTTGCTATAAGATTAACTTTCCTGCATTGTGTTTCCTTTGCTCCTTAGTCAAAGATCGGTTGAATGTACTTATATGTGTCTATTTCTGAGTACTTTATCTGTTTTATTGATCCACTTATCTATTCTTTCATCAATATCACATGGTCTTGATTATTGTAGCTTTGTAGTGAGTCTTGAAGTCTCATAATATCAATCCTCTCTTTTGCTGTCCTACAATATCGTGTTGGCTATTGTGAGTCTTTTGTTTCCCAATATAAACTTTAGAATCACTTTGTCAATATCCCCAAAATAACTTGTTGAGGTTTTGATTGGAATTGCATTGAATCTGGAGGGCAAGTTTGGAAGAATTGACATCTTGACATTATTGAGTCTTCCTATTCGTGAACATGGATTATCTCTTCATCTATTTAGTTCTTCATTGGTTCATTTCTTTTTTCATTCTTTGATTCAGAATTTAGCACATTTCTGCACATATCTAGTTAGATTTATCCTTATTTCAGCTTTCTGAATGTTTATATAATTTTTTTTTAAATTTCAAATTCCAATTGTTCCTTGCTAGTAGTACCCATGACATTTTAATAATGGGAATGTTGGCGCATTAGTCAATAATGTCCAGAGAAATAGAACCAATAACGTGTGTCTATATAGAGAGAAAAGTATTATTTTAAGGAATTGATCATATGATTATGGAGGTTGACAATTCCCAAAACCATAGGGTAAGCTGGTAAGCTTGAGACCTGAGAAGAGGGAAGAGTTGATGTTGCAGCTTAAGTCTGAGGATATCTGAAGGCAGACATCCCTCCTGCTTTGGGCAAGTCAGTCTGTTTTTTTATTCAGGACTTCAGTTTATTGAATCAAGAGCACCCATATTATGGAAGATAATCTGTTTTACTCCTACTGATTTAAATATTGCTAAAACTACAACAGCAGCAATAACAAATACCTTCATGGTAATGTGCAAAATCTAGACTAGTATTTGACCAAATATCTTGGTACCATGGCCTCATCAAGTTGGTACATAAAATCATCAACAGATGAGCTGATTGAGGTTCTTGTTAATGATTTTAAAATATAGTGAGAATTGTCTATGCAAAGCCTTTTACCTATGAATCAATAATCAAGAAAAGCAAAAAAGCATATTAATGAGAAAATTCAGCCTTTCACCACTAGACAACTCGATCTCTTTAATTTTTTCTGGACAATGTATCTGGACAAAAAAAAATAGTCTAAATTATTTTGCCCATATAAATATCCACAAAAGTGTCACATTTTTTTCTTTATGTATATTCATTGTTCTTCTGTTACTTTTGTTTTGTTTTCATCTTTAATAACCAAATATAAGAAGCTTTCAACAGAAGGGAGAGCTTGACTTTAAATGCAAGATAAATTCATGAATCTAGTATGATTTCTAGAACAAGATAAATCCATCATTACCATTCTCAATTCTTCCCCTTTATCTAACTCATGGTACTTCTATTATCCTTTGCATTTAGTCCCTGATCTCTCTTTAAGCATGAGTGTCCTTAGAAGAGACAATTCTTAAGTACTGTTAGTCAAATATTCTTTAATTTGTAATATTCACTGGAAATGTTCTGTGAGACATCTTTTAACTATTGCTAGTCAAATATACCCCAATTTGGAATGGGCACTTCCTGTGCTTGCCGTCTACATTTTAAATGTTTATAGATTTGTAATTCCTTTATTTCTCTAAGCCTAGCTCTTGCTGTTTTATTTCATGTTGCACAGACTCCTGAAATGTTAAAATAAACAGATATGCTATCCTATACATGTTTTGGGAAATCTTTGCCAACCTACATTATTACCCAGAAATACTTTTTCTGTGTTCTCCTTTTGCTGTGTTTCCATGCTCAGTGGTGATAGGAAGAGCTGAATGGTAGGAAGGGAGGAACTATCAGGCTAAATAACCACCCCAAACAGTTTTCCTGTTTGATAGTGGTCACTTATTTGATAACTTTCTGTGTTGCTATCTAGAGAGTTTGTTATTTAGCTTGTAATTTCTTTAATCTTTGTAAGCTTTCTAAATGTCTCCCTTGTATCTAAATTGGATTCAATTTCTTCCTCCTCTCTTGCTATCTTTCTTTTCTCATATTCCCCAAAGCAACCACGCACTTCGTTTCCTCTTTAATGTAACCCACCTTCCTTTTATATTATTTTCAATTCATCATAATAAAAGCAAAATAGAAGAGTAGTATACATTGTTCAGGGTTAAAAAATTATTTGTATAGGTTTAACTTTTTCTAGATATATATATGTATCTATATACATATATTTCTGTAATTGCTTTTATAATTTATAATAGTACACAGAGAGTATCTCTGGAAAATATTATTTTAGTGTGCATTATTATAACATGGAACAGGCCTATGTAAATCAATTTTGTGATGCACACATTTTAAATGATTCATTAATGTTATTATTTTAAGATTCTAAAGAAAAATACTATTGAAGTCATTATTAAATGATAAACTAGTAAACATTATTTACTGGCAAAGCCCATAGAAGCCTTTGGTTTTCTTGCAAAATGGATTAATATTAAATACAAACATACACACAATGGGTTGCCAATATTTTAAAATTATTTCCAAAAATACCACAAGCCTTGTTAATACCATACTCACCTACTCTGGTGGTAACAGTTAGGTGGGATTAAATACCAGCTGTTTCATTGCTCCCTGTAATTTTGGTTTATTCCAGAATTTTTATTTCACTTATTTTATCGACTTGGTTCCTACATGTATTTGAGCTTGTAATTCTTCAAGTAAATAATTCTATTAAAGGATATACATTTCGCCTGTTTAATGGATTGAAGTTTTGATAATCTGAGCTTTTGTAAAGTAAATAGTTGAGCAAATAACAAAATAAAGCCCTTATGAGCTAAAATTTTGATTGCTGAGTCTAGTGATGCCTGCCTACTCTGTCAGCAGGAGAAAGTTGCTCTAAGAGAATGAATCAATAGATACTTATTGGAGGGAGCCAGTGGGAATAAAAGAATAATAATGAGTCTAATTCACATCTGACCTTTACCTCATTATATAAATAATTAATATGTCTTCTGCATTACCACAATCCTATTTCCAGCATTCCACTAGAAAATTTTATGTAAATACCTATGAATAACATAGGTATTGTAGCTGAATGCATGTTCACAAATAAATAGCTTATGCAAATTGTGATGGCTTATGTTGGTTGTGATTGTGTCCGTATCATTAAAAAACAAAGAAATACATTAAAATTCTACTGGGAATATCCAAAATGTCTGGGAATTTTACACCTCTTGTATGAGCTGAATGTAAAGCTATTTACCTTTGACCACATGTGTTAGATGGAGATATGAAGAAGAAACTAGATTGGGTTTATTCACCTATATGTTTTTTGGCAGAAAAGTGAACTCATAGGGAACCCTCAGGGATGAATGGATTGTTATAACATTTCTTTTTTCTTCTTCTTTTCTTCATTTCTGATGTGTAAAATTCCTTTGGACACTAACCTAGAATGCATGAAGATTTTGAATGTGTGTCCTTGGTATTGTAGATATCTGTCATATGTCTATCGAGGTGAGCAGAGGTGTTTGGGCAGTTGATGATTCTTAACAATGGTTGTTGAGATCCCTCTAAAGATGAAACTATCCATAGGAAGCATCAAAAATAGCCTCTGTTGACAAATGGTAGAACAAACACAAAAACATACTTGAAACATGGAGGTGATTCAACTCTCCACCTAATATCTTGGTACAGCTATTCACAACCTGTAGTCAAGGGGTTAGGGAGGGAGACTTTGGAAAATACCATGTATTACTATTAACCTCTTACTTTACAGATTAAAAAAAAACTAGTTAACATGTTAGCAAGTAATTTGCATATAGTATTGATTTGAAATGGAGGAGAAACTTTCTCTTCTTTCTTTCTAGACCCTTTGCCTAGTCTAATTAAAGACATTGGACAGATTAACAAGAGAAAAACAAATTTAATTTTATATATACAAGAGCTCATAAAAATATGAGATTCAAAGAAATGACCAAAAGCAGGCAACTTTTATACCTTCTAGACAAAGAAAAAAAAATAAATTTATGACGAATTGACAAGACAAAGACTTTTGAGCTTAGGAAAGTAAATTAGTGAGGAAATAACAAGATTTGTTTATACAGCCTGGTAGGCCTTAGTATCACTAACTCTGATGATAAGGATGCTTTCTAACTCCCGAAACAGGCAGAGTGCCTTTCACATGGGAGATTCACCTCTTGCTTTCAGGGGAACAAAAGAGTATCCTTCTTGTACCCACTGTTTCTTAAGTTACTTTAATATAATTAATATTTCACAGTAGTATATTTTGGGGTGACATATTTTGCTCTCTTTCATATTCATTTATTCATTAGACAAAAAACATTCCTTGAGTACATACTGTTTGCCAGACATTATACTTGGCACTGAAGATACAGCAGAGTACAGAGCACACAAATGTCTTCTTGAGGAGTTTAATTTCAACATGTAGAAAGATATGATAAAAGGAAAGAAAAGGAAAAAAATGGAGGTAATTACATACTGTGATTAGTGCTGTGAAGGAGTAACAAGCCAATGTAACAGGGTAATAAAAGGACCTGTTCTTCAAATTCGATGGTCAGGGAAGGGCTCTCTGAGGAAGTGACATTTGAATTGAGATTTGCAGAATAAGAAGGAGCTATGAACTGGCTATGAGCATTATAGGCTGAAAGAATAGCAAATACAAAGGCCAAGAAGTAGAGAATGGGTAGGCAGAAATGTTAGAAAATAAAGAATACAATAGAAGCCATTATATTGTGCATAATAAATTAAGCAAAATAGAAAATACTGTATAAGAAGGTATTTGTTGAAAGTTAATTTCTGAATTATTTAAACCAAAGCCTGGGAAAGCAAAATTATTTAGGGCATGTAGTATTACATTTAGGTAGAGCTATTTGTCTATTTAAGGCTTGAGCTCATGAATTTGATCAGTTATTTGTCAGTGTGGTTATATGACTATTTCCAGCTGTGTTGAGTTATCCAGGCTTTAGACAACAGAATCTATATACTTGAGTTCAATGAGTGTTGAGGTTTTGCCAGACAAATGTGGCAGAGGGAGAGAAAATAAGAGTTATAAGTATTTAAAAATTAATGAAGGTAGTGATGAACTAGGATGATACCCTAAGATGGAGGAACAAGAAGTAAAAACATAAGGGGACAGATGCATTAAGATAAAGTCTACAACCCAATGGGATGAAATTGCAACGCAATGAAGTAGACTTAAGAGGCCGCCAGAGAAAGTAAGCTGAAGAGGTGACAGATGATGCTTAGAGAGAGATACTTACACACTGGATTCAGGAGAAAATAAGTTAATGGTGGTTCATGATGCAAAATATTTATGGGATTGGGGGATTAATGGGAGACCAAATTGAAGTAAAACCAAACTTTAACTAGAGAGGAGAAAAATGACAAGTGGAGGAAGACTAGGTGTTGGATTAATTGTCTATATGATTATTTGAAGTCACTAAGAATGATGGGAGTAAGTGTGAATTACATGAGTTGAGTAGACCGTTAGTTCCTGGGAGTGAATAGGTGGTCTGTAGGTGACCCCAGGGAGCAGATGAAGGTAAAATTGATGACATACATGAAGAGGTTGTTTGTGTATATAATGAGGAACCAAAAGGGACATCTTGGGGATCCCTGGGTTGCTCAGCAGTTTAGCGCCTGCCTTTGGCCTGGGGCATGGTCCTGGAGATCCAGGATCAAGTCCCACATCAGGCTCCCTGCATGGAGCCTGCTTCTCCCTCTGCCTGTGTCTCTGCCTCTCTCTCTCTCTCTCTCATGAATAAATAAATAAAATCTTAAAAAAATAAATAAATAAAACATAAAGTCTTGATTTAAAGAAAAAAGAGACATCTTTCCTTTACTGGCATGTCAAAGAAAAATAGCCTTTTCTTTTAAGTGTTTGCTAGAGAAGGAGTGATCTCTTCTCAAATGTTCAGATGTGATCATTAAGGGATGAGAAGACTAACTAGTTATTTCATCTTAAATGGTTATAACCAAAAGGCAAAGAAAGCACTTTTTTAGTAACTCTGGATTGCAGATGCCTTCTTATTTAAGATTTTTTTCTTATTATTTTATTAATATGAGTTTCAAATAATGTTAATCTTATTTCTGCTTTTGTTTGAACAGTGTATTTTTCACTCTTAACACAACATCTAAAAATGGATTCAATTAGCAATTCAAGTTTGCTATTGATGTATTTCATTTTATTTCCTAACCCAGTATATGAATTTTACTAGTTAGCTTTGTTAATAACAAATGACCCTCCCCACATCACAGTGATTTACAATAACACATTTCTTTTTCATGATAGATGTCAGTGGCTATGAGTCAACTTCTGTAGTTTTGCCAAATGTCTTCTCATTCCATCCTCAAAAAGTAGGCCTTCCTGGGGACATCCAAAAGAGAGGAGCTCTTGATGCCTCCTAATGTTTCTGTGTTTTATGTTCCCTCACATTCCTTTGGCTAAACCTCGTACTGTAGACGAGCCCCAAATCAATGAGACAATACTGTAGCGTGTCCTTCAGGAGGTCTCGACATACCACATGTCTATGCATTAGGCAGGGTAAAGCCCTTACTGGGAAGAAAAGAGGCAAAAATTTAGCAGCAAAAATAAGATCTCCCAGTGGAAGGTAGCACTGATACCTTACCCAAGATAAAAAGTTATAATACATTATATAGATCATTAGGAAACTAATCCTCAGGAGATAAATCCACACTAGGCAGATAGACATGCACCTGCCCTGGGTAGAAATCCAAATGCTGACAGTCTGCAGGGCCCAAGGGGACTTAAAGACAGAATAAATGTTAGGAATTTTTCTATAAAAATCATAGAAAATAAAAACAGGTGAAGCAAAGGGCATAGTACTGTTAGAAAGAACGGTTAGCTAGTCCATACTCCTAAAACCCTCACAGAGTAGCAATTCTGTGGTAAAATTTTCATGATCCAGTGTCTGGCCACCAAATTTACTGACTCAAATAAATGATGTTGTTCCACGTGTCAAAGGGTAGGCTCACATTATTTATAGCTAGTAGCTTGTTGTATTCATCTCAGCCTAGGGATGCTTTTGCCAGTGGACTAAATGTATTTGAAGGCTGATAGCCAAAGCTCTCTTTCCATAAGACCGTGGTTGCGTAGAAGCTGCCAAACTGATATCTCAGATTTCTTTTCATACCATTTCTGGTTTAGTCTTAAATCTTTCTGATTGACACGTTTATTCTTTATCAGTCCTAATCCATAGTCAGATTACATTTAGGTATTCACAACTATGTAGCTATCTGGTCTCCTTCATATAACATTGTGTTGTTTTTTTTTTTTTAATTTTAAAATTTCCCTCTCAAGAAGAAACCACTAATGAAAAGATTTTTGTTTCAGTTCTGAGTCCCCACCTGCTCATTCATGATGTCCAGTTTTCCCTGTAACAGCTTTGCCATATGTGTTAGAGCTGTTTCAAAGGCTTTTTGATAATTTCTACACCTGGCTTGTATTGGGTTACATTTCTGAGCCCTCTTTTTGCTGGATTATGGGTCACATGTTTTGCATGTCACATTTTTTTATTAGCATAGTGTGGCTATTGGGGATAGATAATACATTATAGGAAGTCTTGGTTATGTTATAACTCCAAAATTTCCCATTCGTTAGCTCTCATCCTGCAGCAGTTACTCTCTTTTAGGTCTTACTAAGACTCCCTGTGGGGGCACCTGGGTGACTCAGCCAGTTAAGTGTCAGACTCTTGATTTTGATCATGTTAGGTCATGATCCTGTGGTCATAGATTGTCGTTGAAGGTGGAGCCTGCTCAGGATTCTCTCTTCCTCTGCCCTTCCCCACTCCCACTGTCTCTCTCTCTGTAAAAAACAGACACACAGAGACCCTCTGTGTACATGTGCAGGCCTGCCCTCAAGCAGTAGTATGTGGGAGACCCCATGTGGAACTCTGGGACTCATGCTCTACACATTTCCACCTCTTTTGTTACTTATCCTGAAAATTCCAACCGATCCATGGATCTAGAACACAAGTATTTTCTCTACAGTTCAGCAAACTGTATTCCATTTGGCTAACTTCCTGCATTTCAATCCAGAACATGGAATACATTCAGAAATTAATGTGAACATGAGACTTGCCTCAAGCATTTCCCTTCTCTTAGAGATCACAAAAATATTAGTTCATTTCATCTAAGAAGCAGAAGCTAAGGCAGGATTAGACATGCAAAAGATACACTGGAGGAAAGGCTTATGAGGAATACTGGGGTGGGGGGGAGCAGCCAGAGGAGGCAGGGAGAATCAAATTTATGCAAGTCCCAAGGAAGTAAGAGGAGGAGGGCTGTAGGAAATGAAATCTCAGCTTTTGGTACAATTCTGTGAGAGTTTTGGTCGAGCATGTGGAGAATCCTGGAAACAGTTACCCATAAGAGGGCGTGAGTATTTCTGCCCTAATTATTCATTAGTCAGAAGAAGCCCAGAGGAAGTGTGGTCTTGGCAGGAAGGGAGTGGCAAGTTCATATTTAGCACCTGGGGTCTTCTATCACTTATGCTTTCTGCCACAGGGCATGTCAGTGGTACATTTTCACGGCTGCTTGCCACTACCCATACCCCCCCACTCCCTGCCCCACATTCACTTTTCTACCCGTGTTTAAGAAGCAGTTCTTCTATTATTCTCATGGGCTTCTCATTCTAAGAAGAATCTTAGAAGGCAATAGTGAGTTAAATATACCCCCATCCCTGCAGATGATCACAGGGCTATATCCCATATGTATGATCTCGCTCCCACTCTGACTCTCAGCTATCACCTTTGTAGGTCTTGGTGCCTTACTTGGTGGTTTGACCCAGACCTTTATTCATGAGTGTTCTGACTCCCTGGTAATCATCATCTTTCTAGGGCAAGGTCGATGCATGTATCTCTTCACAATTACATTAGAGGAAATGAGAAACAGGAAAAATCCAAGCAGGTCACATGAATTCCACACTTATTCCTCCTGTCTCCAACATGTGTATCATCATACCTGCAAAGGGGTTTTCACACACTGGGACATTTTTCCAGGTCTCCACCGGTGAAATTATTAGGAGTAGGGCCACATCTTGCACTAGGGTCCCGCCTTTCTTTCAAGGTTGCATCCTCTTAAGCCAGTTCCAGATCTTGATGTTAACACCTGTTTTTTGGAATAATCCTGGTACCGTTTGTATTATTTCACATTATCCGAAAGGTGACCATTTCTGTAACTCTCTGGGAGTACCCATAACAGCCACTCCAATTTTGCCACTCATTATGGCAATTGTACTCACTTTGCTTCTGATGGTTAGATGCTTCCTTTGGCCTCTATGTTTTCTAGATTCTATCGTCCTTCTTACCTTCTGAGAACACAGTTCTGTAACATTTATCACCATGAGCCTTACCAACAGAAGCCAGGTGCCATTCAGTGTCTCAAGGATGATGGTGTTTTCTTAGTAGCGTGTTACTATTGCTTTTGTAATTGAGGTATATTCCAAGCTATTAGTGCAGCTAACTGGTAGGTTTTATTAACTATTTACATAGTAAATCTAGTAGTTTGGCCGCTTTTGTGAATTTTTTAAATTCCTCTTTTTCATGTCTGCCATGACAGTTTTGGCTTTTCTGCTTATTATTGGCTATCATTTTCTCTAAGCATCCCAGAATCATCTTGACTGTGTATTAGCACTGTTTTCTGAGGCCTTTGTCAAGGTCCTTTTTAATAGGATAATTCCTTCTTATCAATTAAATGAATCCTTATCCAATCTCATGTTCTACTTTTTTTGATATAGGACCCTCAGGATGCAGTTCCAATCATATTCTCCTAGCTTCTTCAAGTGTAAATTGACTAGGTCCCGCAAAACCCACTAGGGATTTATTGGGAGGGGCCCTCAGTTCTCTAGAGGGAATAGTCCCTTATTTTCCTTACCATGCCTCATACTTTCCCAGCTTAGAGGCTAAGTGGGGTGATATAGCCAAGTGCTGAGGGGTGTTCATGATGTCCTATGAGGCAGTGATCATTGCATCACTTTCGAGCAATGGAGGCATGCTAGCCTTTACTCAGAAGGAATAAGTCTCTTGGAGCCCAGAGGATTCAAGGGGTCTGGAGTTCATGTTTATCAGTTCATCAACCCAGATGCCTTCAACTTAAGCCTCAGGGTCTCTCTCTTTTCAGCCAAGAATCTATCACTGACACATCCTTTGTTGGAAAGACTGACAATTTAACCTTCTCTAGAAGGCTCTCTGCTGCTATTATAAATAATTTCTAGGCCAAATTCTCCGTTTTTTTTTTTCCCCCTGTCTCCAGTTGCAGGAGATAAGAGCCTCTTTATAAGCTGCCAAGGAGGCCCTCTGGATTTTACACTTTGCCTTCAATTGGTGATTAATCACCTAAGCCTGTTGGTCTTCTCTGATGCATCAAATTCACTCAGTAAGAGACATCTGATGCAATTTCTTTCTGATCTTTCCCTGAGCTACACAAAACCCTGGGATAGTGTACTTGTGAAGGCATTCATTTGCACCAGCATATGAAATTAGTTCACCATAGGTGAACTTTAATGAAGGCCCTGCTGTAATTGAAGAGCTCCACCTACTGCCAGTCGTGAGGTCTTTGCCAGCTTGCTGGGAGAGCATTCAGCTTCAGGATCCCACAGTATGACCTATAGGCTCAGACTAGTGATACTGATTGTCCTAAGTCAAGATTTATGGAAAACAGACTGAGATGGAGATTGGCCTGTGAGAAGTATTTTGATGTGTATCCTCAATATCAACATTTTGTAGGAGTAAAGGCCCTAGAATTGGACAAAGGGAGAAACAGAACTTCAAAGCAGTTACAAGGATGAATTCATATAATTTTATGGGAAGCAGTGGAGTGGGAAGGCCCTTCAGACTGGCCTTGCCTTGAGACAAAGGAGCTATGACTCTACACTCCAGTGTTGACGATAGGTAGGTTTCTACTTTGGGATGGGATATGACTTGAGTGTAGATGCTCTCTTCAGCTAAAGGGAATTTCTAGAGAGAGCCACTCAGCTACTGGCATTCTCAAAATGTGGGAGACCTAAATCCTTAAAGGTCTAAGTAGCCCATCATATTATATGCTACAGAAAGTGATGGAGAATAACATTGTGTTGGGCAGTCATTCCTTTTTGATTTTGCATTTATAATGATTTTAGGGCCTTTTCCCCCCTTCCTCTTCTTACTATAATTTCCAGGAGTATTAAGTAGACTGGTCCAGGTTTCATGAGGTTTTTTTGTTTGTTTTGTTTTGTGTGTTTTTTTTTTTCTGTACTGTCATTAATATTCACACAGGTGATGCTATATAAAGTTACACGTATTGGAGTTTTGTTATTTAACATTTCTATAAGCATGAGAATATATTTCTTTCAAGAAACTCAGGACTTTTGGCAAAACAGCCCAGGTTTTTCTGATGCTTATTAAGGTTAACTTCACAGGGCGGGCAAGAGGGCAGGAGAGCAGGGGCTCACCCCGCCGGCTCCTCAGCCCGGCGCACCCCCACTCCCCGCCTCCCGGACGCCCGGCAGCGCACCTGAGCAGCAGGAGGACGCCCCGACGCCACACGGACGGGGTCGCCGCCAACAAGGGAGGAGCGCGGGCAAAATGGATAAATGAGAAGCAAGCGGGGAGGGGCCCCGAGGAGCCGGCGGGGGGGCGTCGGGCAGGAGGCCGGGCCGGGCCGGGGGGCTCTAACAATCCTCCCGGCTCTTCCCCGACGGAACAGTGCTCAGCGGGGAAATGGGGGGGCCCAGGAGGGGGTGACGCCTCCAGCCCCGGGTCACCAGGGGAGGAGGGCGCGGGGGGGAGCGCACCCACCCCGCGGGGTCTCGGTGAAGGGCTGGAGCGCGGCCCCGGGGCCTCGGGGAGAATTGGGGGGGCCCGGGGAGAAGTGGGGGGGCTCCGGGCGGAGGGGGCTGAGCCCGGATCCCTGGGGGGGGCTCTGGGCGGAGGGGGCTGAGCCCCGATCCCTGGGGGGGCTCCGGTCGGAGGGGACTGAGCCCCGATCCCGGGGGGGGCTCCGGGCGGAGGGGGCTGAGCCCCGATCCCTGGGGGGGCTCCGGGCGGAGGGGGCTGAGCCCCGATCCCTGGGGGGGGCTCCGGGCGGAGGGGGCTGAGCCCCGATCCCTGGGGGGGCTCCGGTCGGAGGGGACTGAGCCCCGATCCCGGGGGGGGCTCCGGGCGGAGGGGGCTGAGCCCCGATCCCTGGGGGGGCTCCGGTCGGAGGGGGCTGAGCCCCGATCCCGGGGGGGGCTCCGGGCGGAGGGGGCTGAGCCCCGATCCCGGGGGGGGGCTCCGGGCAGAGGGGGCTGAGCCCCGATCCCTGGGGGGGCTCCGGGCGGAGGGGGCTGAGCCCCGATCCCTGGGGGGGGGCTCCGGGCGGAGGGGGCTGAGCCCCGATCCCTTGGGGGGGGTGCTCCGGACGGAGGGGGCTGAGCCCCGATCCCTGGGGGGGGCTCCGGTCGGAGGGGGCTGAGCCCCGATCCCTGGGGGGGGGCTCCGGGCGGAGCGGGCTGAGCCCCGATCCCTGAGGGGACTCCGGGCAGAGGGGGCTGAGCCCGGATCCCTGGGGGGGCTCCGGGCGGAGGGGGCTGAGCCCCGATCCCTGGGGGGGCTCCGGGCGGAGGGGGCTGAGCCCCGATCCCTGGGGGGGCCTCCGGGCGGAGGGAGAGGCGGCAGAGGGGGCACCGAGCGGGTCCAGCAGCACAGGGCCCGGATCCCAGGTCGCTTGGGGGCACACAGCCGGGATCCTGCGCTCCCCTGGGAGGGTGGAGGGGGGAGGGTGCGGGATAGGGAGGACCCTGGGGGGGAAGGCGGGAGGGCACAGGCCGGGGAGGACTCTCCCCCCACGGGGCGCCCCCACGCTGTGCGGAGCAGCACCCCGGCCCCCAGCACCAGGCCAGGGCGTTACTGGCGGGGAGCTGCCCCCGGAGCTGGAGCCCCGGCCGGTGTGGTCGCTCCTCGCGTTCCAGGAGGGGGGGGGGGAGGGAGGGGCCCCAGGGCTCAGGGCCTCCCGCGTCCACAGCTCACCTGAGCGGCACCCCAGGGACGGGGCATCTCCCCAGGCGCACACACCTGAGGGTCCGCGGCAGCCCCTCCCCCAGAGACCCGCTGGGAGGTCGGGGAGGAGCAAGTTCCCGACCCAGCAGCGCTGAGAAGCTCCGGGACCCAGGGAAAACCAGGGAAACGAGTGTACAGAACTAGAGGGTCCTTTTTTCTTTCCGTTTTCCATTACAACTCCTTTTTATATCAGACTAAACATTTCCAGTATTATTTTTCTTTTCACACCTTATCTACAATATTTTACTGCCTCTTCATTTTTAAGTTTCTTCCTTTTTGACTTTCATATTTCGACAATTACAGGTCCTAGATATATTTTCCACTTCTAGATTCCCTTCAACACAGTCAATTTCATTTTGGGAGATTAGGAGACATGGGATTTTGTTTTGTGTTTGTTTTCTCTGCCTCACTTTGTTCTACGATGGGGGAAGTTAATACCTTCTAAAACATGACCAGCAGCACCCAGAACCAGGGGGAACACCGGGCCGGTTCATTCTGTGAGGTTATATTCTCTCTTCCTTCCCATCCTTCCCCTCCTTTTATCTCCTGTATGTTCTGATGGTCAGTGGTGGGGCTCTCTAAAAGTATTGCTGGTTTATATAAATTTGGAACTGTCTTCTAACATACAGAACCGAATACACTCAGAACCAAGAGGATCACACTCTAGGACCCCAAAGGTAGACTACTTTCTCCCTCCACTATAACTTCCTCACCACCACCATCTCCCAGTCACCAACTTTCTTTCCTTTTTTTTTTTTTTTTTTTTTTTTTTACTTTTACTTTGTTTTCTTTTACTTTTTTCCTTTTTCTTTTTTTCTTCTTCTTTGGGGTTTTTAGCCTTTTATTTTTTACTACTTTGTTTTAAAATTTATTTTTCACTCTAGTGCTACTTTTGTTTTATTTTGTTCTGATCTTCGTTTTCACTTTCTGGTCTCTGACCTTGTCCGAATCATCTAGGGGGAAATTTACTAAGGTTGAGGTTAATATTCTTGACTCAGCCCGCTCATACAGCCACTCTGCACTGAGCAAAATGACTAGAAAGAAGAACTCATCACAAAAGAAAGAAGCAGAAGCAGTACTCTCTGCCACAGAGTTGCAGAATATGGATTACAATTCAATGTCAGAAAGCCAATTCAGAAGCAATTATAAAGCTACTGGTGGCTCTGGAAAAAAAAGCATAAAGGACTTTAGAGACTTTATTACTGCAGAATTTAGATCTAATCAGGCCATTAAATGAGATGCAATCCAAACTGAATGTCCTAATGGCTAGGGTTAATAAGGCGGAAGAAAAAGTGAGTGACACAGAAGACAAGTTGATGATAAGGAAGGAACCTGAGGAAAAAAGAGAAAAAAAATTAAGATACCATGAGGAAAGACTAATGGAAATAAATGACAGCCTGAGAAGGAAGAATCTACGTATAATTGGGGTTCCAGAAGATGCCGAGAGGGCCAGAGGGCCAGAAAGCATATTTGAACAAATCATAGCTGAGAACTTCCCTAACTTGGGGAGGGAAACAGGCATTCAGATCCAGGAGATAGATTCCCCCCTGCCCCAAATCAATAAAAACCGATCAACACCTCGACATTTAATAGTGAAACTTGCTAATTCCAAAGATAAAGAGAAAACCCTTAAAGCAGCAAGAGACAAGAGATTCTTAACTTATATGGGGAGAATAATCAGATTAACAGCAGACGTCTCCACAGAGACCTGGCAGGCCACAAAGGGCTGGCAGGATCTATTCAGGGTCTTAAATGAGAAGAACCTGCAGCCAAGAATACTCTATCCAGCAAGGCTCTCATTCAGAATAGGAGAGATAAAGAGCTTCCAAGATAGGCAGAAACTGAAAGAATGTGTGACCACCAAACCAGCTCTGCAAGAAATATTAAGGGGGACCTTGTAAAAGAAGAAGGAAGTCCAAGGAAATAGGCCACAAAAACAGGGACTAAATAAGTATTACGATGACACTGAATACATATCTTTCAATAGTTACTCTGCACGTGAATGGGCTAAAAGATCCCATAAAAAGGCACAGGGTTTCGGACTGGTTAAAAAAGCAAGGCCCATCTATTTGCTGTCTACAAGAGACTCATTTTAGACCTAGGGACACCTCCAGCCTGAAAATTAAAGGGTGGAGAACCATTTACCATTCAAATGGTCCTCAGAAGAAAGCAAGGGTAGCAATCCTCATATCAGATAAACTAAAGTTTCTCCCAAAGACTGTAGTAAGAGATGAAGAGGGACACTATATCATACTTAAAGGATCTATCTAACAGGACCTAACACTCATGAATATTTATGCTCCTAATGTGGGAGCTGCCAAGTATATCAATCAATTAATAATCAAAATTAAGACATAGATAATAATACACTAAGTGTAGGAGACTTCAACACGGCACTTTCTGCAAATGACAGAGACCCCACTCTCACCACTATTATTCAACATAGTACTAGAAGTCCTACCCTCAGCAATCAGGCAACAAAAAGAAATAAAAGGCATTCACATTAGCAAAGAAGTCAAACTCTCCCTCTTCACACATGACATGATACTGTACATAGAAAACCCAAAAGACTCTACCCCACGATTGCTAGAACTCATACAGAAATTAGGCAGTGTGGCAGGATACAAAAGCAATGCCCAGAAATCAGTGGCATTTCTATAAACTAACAATGAGACTGAAGAAAGAGAAATTAAGAAGTCAATCCCATTTACAATTGCACCCAAAAGCATAAGATACCTAGGAATAAACCTAACCAAAGAGGTAAAGGATCTATACCCTAAAAACTACAGATTGCTTTTGAAAGAAATTAAGAAAGACACAAAGAGATGGAAAAATATTCCATGCTCATGGATTGGAAGAATTAATATTGTAGAAGGAGTCTCAGTGTCCATCGACACTGATGGATAAAGAAGATGTGGTCAATGTATACAGTGGAATATTACTCAGCCATTAGAAAGGATGAATACCCACCATTTGCTTTGATGTGATTGGAACTGGAGGGTATGATGCTGAGTGAAGTAGGTCAATTGGAGATGGACGATCATTATATGGTTTTACTCATATGGGGAATATAAGAAATAGTGAAAAGGATTATAGGGGAAAGGAGGGAAAACGAGTGGGAAAAATTAGGGTGACAAAACATGAGGGACTCCTAACTCTGGGAAACGAACACGGGGTAGTAGAAGGGGAGGCTGATGGGGGGATGGGGTGACTGGGGGACGGGCGCTGAGGCATCATTGATGAGGCTCATCATTGGCAGGATGAGCACTAGGTGTATACTATATATAGTATAGTATATACCCAGAACTATATAGTATATACCCAGAGCTTCAATTTTATATATATATATAAGTATATATATAAAATTATATATTTTTATATTATATATAAAATATATTTATATTATAAATTATATATAATTATATATATTTTGTATTATATATAAAATATATACATATTATAAATTATATATATATATATATATATATATATATTAACTTCAGCAGATCCAGTATCTCTTTAGGCTTTGGAAAAATGAACTGTTTAATTATTTCTTGGGGGTTTAAAGGAAAATAAGTGAAGTGAAGAAAAAAATACCATCTAGAGTTTTAAGTAGATTTTGTTCATCTTATAGTTTGAAGCAGCCCATTGTTAATTTTGGAAATTCTTTACAATATTTAACTTTCAGATCACCTTTAATGCTGCTGAGATTTACTGTCTAAATGAAACAATCAAAATAAGAAACGGTGATATAAGTGACAAGCACCTCTGCTCTATTTTTTCTTTGCAGTAGGATAATAAAGATCAGGACCATTGATCCAGGCACCACCGTATAGGAACATCCCATGGCTCATAGCACAAAATCCCAAAGATAATATGTGCAGAATCACACTCTAATACAATAGTAAAAGCCCAATAGTAAGGTAATGTTTAACATTATGGTTTGAAGAAAGATTATTTTTTTGTGAGAGGTTGCACATTCAAACATATTGAACGCTCAATGTGGCATTTATTTGGATGGGCAATGAAAGATTCATATAAATGTTCATGAATGATCACACGGTTGCACATAATGTTCAGCAACAGTTACCTAAATGTTTTCATATTGCCATGGGAAAATTCATATATAAAGCCTGAAACACGCGTTTGAATTTATGATTAATGAAAATAGATCTAATTGATATCACTCTACCATCATCTACTCACTCTAATGTTTACACAGGTCTTTGTATTGTTTCCAAATATAAAAATAAAATGTGGTATGAGAGCTATAAAGATATTTGACAGGTTATTTGAAAGAATGAAGATATAAAAATGCAAATGAATTAGAGACATTTTATTATTTTTTCATAGATTGAAGAGAGAGTTTTTGAGTGAGTGCTTTAGAAGCTTGTGAAAATAGAGGTAGCTCGATTAACTTTGAGTGCTTGGAAGAGTGCTGTGTTTGACACAAAAGTCAAAAGATTCTGCTTCTTTATTTCCCATTTCACCCTGTAATACTGCATAGCTGAACCAAAATATTCCTAATCATTGGATAATACCTTGAGGATGGAGGATAAGAATCAAGGGAGTATAGGAATTGTACACATTCTAGGTATCCATGGGGAAGGAGAAAGACTGTAAAATACCTGGGGAGGATTCCTCATAAATTACTTTCACTCTTGCTTTGGGACCAATGAGAGGTTTAGAAAAAGCCAAAAAAAAAAAAAAAATCAATCTGATTCCTATCGATTGGGAGTCAGAATAGGAACACCTTTACCAAAGTTTAATTATTGCTGTGTGTAATATTGCTTTCTCATTAAGAATGTTAACACCAAAGGCTAAGGTTGGAAAATCTCTTACCCTTGTGTGATTAAAACGGCTTATTCATTGTCACACTAATTGTAGAATTTTCACATATGATTCTTTGAAGTATCTAAACTCATTAGTGCTCCTGAGTTTCCGCAGCTATCCTTAGGTGTCACTGATGTGTAAGGCCTTTGGGACAATAGTAAACATTTTAGAGATTTCATGATAGAATACATAAACCAAAACCAAAACAAAACAAAACAGTGTTTTCCTTTACATCAGCTTTTCAGTGTTTCTCCTTCTAATGCATTTTCTATAACCTCCACCTGCTCCACTTCATAACACCTCCTCCTCATTACATCCTATCATCCTATAAGATGAATATGTCTTTGTTAGTTTACCAAACATTCATTTTAAGTTGCCTGTCTTCTTGTCAGTATTTTAATAAGGCCTGAAGGATTAATGAGAATGCTACTGTGATGGTTAATTTTATGTGTCAACTTGGAGGGTGCTTGCAGGTGAAATTATCATTTAAACGGACAAACCTTGGGTAAATCGGATTGCTCTCCATAAAGTAGGTGGGCCTCGTGAAATCAGTTGAAGGCCTCAATGGAACAAAAAGATCAACCTCCCTGAGAAGGAAGGGATTCTTTAGCAAACTGACTTAGGACTTCATCTGCACCATTACCTCTTCTATGTCTTGAGCCTGGTAGTTCACACTGCAGATTTTGGCCTCTGCAATGTCCAGAATCATGTGAGCCAATTTTTAAATAATAAATCTCTCTATCTCTGTCTCTGTCTCTCTCTCCCTCCTTCTGTCTCTTTATATGTCTCTTTTTAGTTCTGTTTCTCTGGAAAACCCTAATATAGCTATCATATAAAATTTGGCTGTTCAAATTAGATAAAAGTGTATTTCAGAAAGTTAACCATGATTACATTATTAGCTTCTCTTCATGGTTATATGTAGTCCTTAAATTCACTCTGCTTGGATAGCAGAGCTTGCTTAATGGAGACATGATGTCATTAACTGCATTGCCAGGGTAGGTTTCCGACTATACACCAGCTATGTTTGTCAATAAAGTGACAATGGAAGCAATTTTTTTTTTATTTTTATGTATTATTTTTTTTTAGAAAATATTTTTTTAATATTTGAAATTCCAAAATACAGCAATAGCAAATGGGAAAAGAAGAAAGATGGACTTTTAAAATGACTATAAATATTAATATCACCAGTTTTAGGGGGAAAATGGCAATATTAGAATGTTTTGAGCATCAGGGCAAAAACTCCTAAAGTCACTATTAAAACGTGGTTTTTCTTTCAAATTTATGTGCTAAATACCTTTCTAGTTGGTCAAGTCAGTGAGAATATGCAATGGAATTTTAAACTTTACTTTTTTTTTTTTTTTTACATAGTTGTGGTTTTAATTCTCCAAACATGCAACATACACACTTAATGTGTAAGAGCGTTTTTGCTATACTTGTTGTTAAGGTATACTTCAAAAGTAGGACTCTGCTATCATAACACATGGGAAAACTTATATGATCCTTTAAGTTCTTGTGGATTTCAGAGAAGAACAGTATTTTTTTTTCCAGAAGTGTCCAAAAGCGTTCCTCAGAAAAAATGTGTATAGGTAGCGAGTTTCTTGATAAAAAGTTTCTTCATAAAAACTACACAGAGAATGTATGCTTCCAGGGAAGGTCATACTTCCCTTCATAAACATCTGGAAAATTCAACAAAATATTTGTTTTCAGGTATTGGGTGGCAGACAGCAGGGGACTCTGAGAGAAGAGAAAGGAGAGAGTCAACTGCTCTCCATCACTCTGGCTTTCTCCCTATAGGCAATTTTTGAAACCCTAGAGCATGGAGGGTCAACACAAATGACCTAGTTTGAAGTTTGGAGAAGCCATGGTGGCAAGAATATTGGAAGCAGATCACCAGTGAGGAGAGAGTTACACAGAGAAAACTCTGGAAATCTGGCTAAGGATCCTTTCGAATCAGGCTAACTACCAGTCTGTGTGTATAAGTTAAACTCCATGATGGCAAAGAAAAATTTCAGAGGAAGGGGTAATTGCCGAGTAACTGTAAGCCAAACAATTTCTGTACCTCAAACAGGGTGGTGGATCCTTCTGAAACCCAGCGACCACAGTGAAGAAACCTCATCAAATACCTGGGGCATTTAGTAGAGTTGCAAGGCCATGCTTTAGTAGTTGGCCTGAACTACTCCTCTAGAATAGGTTCCCTGGACTGGGGTCAGTAACACTAAGGAACATATCTGACCCTCTCCCTGATTGTTAATTAAAGTTTTATTGGAACACAGCTCTTCTCATTCATTTACATCTTATCTACGGAGGTTTTTGTGTTACAACAACAGAGTTGATTAGTTGAGATAGAGACCATTCAGCCTGCAAAACTTAAACTAGATGCTGCCCACCCCCGCCCCCCCCACCCGCCGGCCTTTTTATAGAGACTGTTGATTCCTCTTCTAAACTCACACTGGACATAGGATTTTCCTGGCAACAGCCTGTCAGAACAAAGTGCAACATCATTAAGTCAGACAACAAAATTCACTAATCAACAATTTAAAGTTTCCAACACCTGTCATCCATTCAAAACATTTTTTGTTGTTGTTGTTGTTGTTGTTTAGGTTTCAACCAAGATGGCACCAGGGATAAATCCAGAAGGCCCTTCTACAGACACACTGGTGAATGAGAAAACACAGACGTCAAAAACAGGTAGGAAAGACTGAAGAACTCCCATCCTTACTTCGTCTAGGGTCAAAGAGACCTACAAGACTACAGCAAACAAAGGAGCAGTTGCTCATTAGCCCAGAGGCACTCCCAGGAGACATACTCCTACCCACTCACTCAGTGTGGAGGAAGCAGACAAAATGGCCCATCCCCAGTCTTTCCCTGGAAGGGTTACATCTGCGTGCTTTGAAAGCCCTACCTCAATTGGCTTCTAACCTAGCTTATATCAAGAGATACAGAAACTATTTTGTTCCTATTTTTATCTTTAGATTTCAGAGCTTTTGTGATTTTTCTTGTCATGTATAGGCCCCATAGTGATTTAAATGATATTCGGGAGATGGAGAATGAGATACCCTTAGAACTTGCTTCATAACTGAGATATTGACTATATGTATTTTTGACCTTTGTTTTATTGGAATCATCATTGTCTTCAATTTAATGGCTCCAGTTCTATATGCATCCTACTAAGAGGGGGGTCTCAAGTTAATTAATAAATAAGTTCATGCCCATTCGTTTAGATTTTCTCCCATCTTCCCATGTTATGTTGGAATGATAATCCATATGCTTTGGCTAAATAGTATTATAAAATTTTACTTTTAGATAGTTTAGTACACTTACATGATTAATTGTATTCAGGTTATATTTTAGTATAACAGTCTTTTTATCATTTTATTTGTTTATTTATGTATTTAGTTTTTCATCATGATAAGTGTACCCTTTAATCTACTTCCTCTATTTTCCTCATCCGACAACCCATATTCCTTCTGGTACCCATAAGTTTGCTTTCTATAGTTAAAAGTCTCTCTCTTGGTTTGTCTTTCTCTCTCTCTCTCTCTTTTTCCTTTACTCATTCCTTTACTCATGGTTTCTTAAATTCCACATATGAGTGAGATCATATGGTATTTGTCTTTCTGTGACTGATTTATTTTGTTTAGCATTATACTGTCTAGTTTTGACCATGTTGTTGCAAATAGCAAGATTTCATTCTTTTTTTTAAAGATTTCATTCTTTTATGGCTGAATAATATTCCAATGTGTGTATATACCACATATTTATTATCCATTCATCTAATGTCAATGGACATTTGGGCTGCTTCCATATTTTGACCATTGTATATAATGCTGCAATAAACATAGGTGTCTATGTGTCCCTTTATATTAGTGTTTTAGTATTCTATGGGTAAATATCCAGTAGTGTGATTATTGGATTGTAGGGAAGTTCTATTTTTAACTTTTTGAGGGAACTCCATATCCTTTTCACAGTGGATGCATGCATTTGCGTTCTTCCAACAATGCAAGAAGGTTCCTTTTGTTTCATATCACCCCCCAACACCTGTTGGTTCTTGTGCTTTTTATTTTAGCCATTCTGACAGCTGTGAGGTGATATCTTATTGTAGTTTTGATTTGCACTTCCCTGTTGATACGTGATGTTGAGCATGTGTCTATTAGCCATCTGTATGTCTTTTTTGGAGAAATATCTGTTTATGTCTTCTGCCCATTTTTCAATTGGATTATTTGGTTTTTGCCTGGTGAGGTTTGTAAGTTCTTTATATATTTTGGATGCCAGCCCTTTATCAGATATGCCATTTACAAATTATCTCCCATTTTGTAGATTGCCTTTTAATTTTGTTGATAGTTTCCTTTGCTATACAGCAACTTTCTATTTTGATGTAGTCTCCATAATTTATTTTTACTTTTATTTCCTTTGCCTCAGGAAACATATGTAGAAAAATGTTGCTATGGGTGATGTCAGAGAGATTACTGCCTATGGTATCTTCAAGAATTTTTATGGTTTCAGGTTTCACATTTAGGTCTTTAATCCATTTTGAGTTTATTTTTGTGTATGGTGGAAGAAAGCAATCCAGTTTCATTCTTCTCCCTGTGTCTGTCCACTTTTCCCAACATCAGTTTTTGAAGAGACTGTCTTTTTCCCATTGGATATTCTTTCCTGCTTTGTTGCAGATTAATTGACCATATAGTTATGAGTCCATTTCTGGGTTTTCCGAACTATTCCACTGATCTATGTGTCTATTTTATTTATTTTACATGATTTTATTTACTACTGCCTTGTAATATAACTTGAAACCTGGAATTGTGATACCTCCACTTTTGTTTTTCTTTTTCAAGATTCCTTTGGCTATTCAAGGTCTTTTGTGGTTCCATACAAATTTAAGGATTGTTTGTTCTAGTTCTGTGAAAGATGCTGGTGGTATTTTGATAGGGATTACATTAAATCTGTCGATTGCTTTGGGTAGTTAATATAACACTATAATTTGTATTGGATTATGTGAATGTGGTACTCTTACTTGAAAGGTTTAGCTACTTATATTTAACCTTCTGCCATAATTTTTTCTGCACTGTGCTCTCTTTAAAAAGTTCATGATACCTAACTAGAATATAATATATTAAATGACCCCAGACCCTAGGATGATAGACATTTTTGAATCAAGTTCTGGCATTTTGTTTGAGCTTTAACAATGCAAATTATAACATTGTACTACAGTTCCAAGATGTACTTAAAATAAGAGGCATAAGGCTAATTGTACCAGGTGGTGCATTTCATTTGTAATGACAAGGCTTATTACTACACAAAATGAGTTTACTGTAAAAGAATGTTAAGAATTCCTATCTAGTGCATCACCAATTTCTTTAATTACCCCCGTTAATGTGCCTTCAGTAGCAATACATGGTGCTGACAAGCTAACCAGAATTAAATATTTAATTAATACTCTGCATTTCTTATTAAAGGAACTATTTAAATAAAGCACAAGGAACTTTATATCCAATAATCTTCAGTTATGTGAATGAAGATTAAAGAATATATTCTCTCTTAGGGAAGTTGCTAGTAATTGCTGAGTTTCTTTAATAATAAAAATTGGATTCAACAAAATATAAACAACACAAATAATCATATGTTTAAGAGGCTCAACATTTTAGTGTGTTTATTACCTTCAACGATATATTCTGACTCAAAGCTTCCTTACATGCTGAGGAACATATTGAGGAATTATAAACATGTCGTGTAAAATATGTTGTCATATATTCTCAGTAACTGGGTTTCAGAAAAGCCTGCCCAAGGCTTAAGAAAAAAATGGAAGAGCTTAAAGTGTTATCTGTCTATATCAAAAGCACTTATTCACTCAAGTGAATTATGGTAACCTAGTGAAATAGAGAAATTTAAATGCATATCTATAATAAAATAATGTGTAACCAGTAGAATAGTACTGTATAAGAATATTTGAAGTTAGTGAAATATTCATGATACATTAAATGAAATGAAAATGAAGTTGTTATAGAATAATGTGTACCTTATAAAAATAGCATTGATAAATGTTATACGTGGGTATATAGGTATATATAGGATGTGTAGAAAATGAGAGATTGAGAGAAAGAGAGAGAGAGAGACTTACTCCTTAGCACCTTGAAAGAATTGTAACCAAGTGGTAACAAGTATCATTTGGATAGTGGGGTTCTGTGTTCTTATTTTTCTTCTTATGTTTTCAAAATATTTTTATTTTTATTTTTTACTTTTTTTCAAAATATTTTAAAATATTCACTATGAATATGTATGTCTATTATAATAAGATGATGGCAATTGCAAAAAAAACCCTTTTCATTAATGATCATAAAAATTAACTTATTATTTAATACACACCATACTAATAATTGCTTACTTCAAGAGTAAAAACATCTTTGTTTTTCCTTCCTAAAATCAGACAAAAATATTAATCAGTTCATACTATATCTCTTAGATCTTATAATAAGACATTATTATATGTTATAATTATTATAACTCCCAATCCACCTGTTCCATTTGATACCCTTTCTCTGTCTACCTCCAAGAAAGGAATCCTGTATTTTTTTTTATTTCTCATCCTATATATTAATCTCATAAATGAGCATGAAGTTGTGATGGATGCTGGGTATGCCCCTAGGAGACACTCATTCCATTAGAAACCAGGAGTGTTCCATGATAATGACTGGCAGCTGAGTACTTTTCCCAGAAGTGCTTTGTTTGAAGTGAGTTGAGCCCTCCAGGACTCCGTCATCCCTCCCCATGAGTGGCCAGCATCCAACTCTGGCTGATGTGGAACAGCAGAGGGCTAGCTGCTGTGCCTTGATTTAGGAGTTCTCTAAAAGGCCATCCTCATCTTAGATCAACTGTGAGGTTGCCCGATGCCTCTGTTCCTATTGTATCCAATTCTTCCTTCTTGTCTTCCTAATTGGGCTTCATGTACACCCCCATAGATATCATCCAGAGAGTATGGTTAATCGCACTTCCTGCGTGTACATCATTGTCTCTGGGATTATTTTGCAGGGAACACGTCAAACTGATTATACAAAATTGCTTCCCGTGAATATGTATTGGAATTACACAGGAAATATTAAGGCCCTATATATGAACGGGGAAACTATTTTCAGTTCAAATTCCACATGAGAGAAAAATCTTTCTCTTGTCTTCATAGTTAACATGGCTAAGGACCCTGAAGTAAGAAGTAGGGCATTTCAAGGATAGAGAGAGCTGTAGCCTAAGCAGACAGACAGACACTATTTCTGTGAAAAACAAGTAAAGCTGTCAGTCAGCATATTGCAGAACATCTCAGAGGGAAGCAAACTCTCTGTAGAAATAAATTGATGTAGATTCTACTTAAAGTGAACTTTTTTTTTTTTTTATTTCAAAGGCTAAGTATTTAGTGGTAATGGCTCGTAAAGCCATTGTCAGAAGGAAAAGGATCAACAGAGTTGGGATAATTTAATGAGTTCAATTAAAGAAATACTTATTAAATTTGTACTATATTTTCCTAGCACTGTTCTGATGTTGGGAACAGAGCAGCAAAACTATATAGTTTTTTTTTTTACATAGTTTTTACATAAAAAAGAAAAGAAAAGTAAAATCTACTTCATTACTGATGATAAGCATTAAGGAGAAAAATAAAACCAGGGAAAGGAATAGATAATGCTGGGTGGAGTTTGAGATTTAAATAGGGTAAAGAAAAAGGAGTAGGTCTTTGGCTTGACACCTGAATGAGTGGATGGAGTGAACCATCATATTATCTATGGGGAGAAAATGGAAGATGAGTTTTAGAAAAAATCATAACAGAGACTTTCTGGGGAGTAGCATGGGTTAACATTCCTTCTTCACTCTCTTAATGAGGTGAATTGTAGAGCTCCTTACATGTCTATCCTTTACCTACTCCTTATTGTTCAAATCCCTCACTGATTGAACTCCTCCGTCAGTCCTGTCTTACGTCCACAGTTCTTCAAACATTGGAACTAGATTTAAATAGTATTCAGTCTTAGAAAAGAAGGAAATCCTGCCATTTTTGATAGTGTGGACGAACTTGGAGGACATTATGCTAAATGGAATAAAACAGATACAAAAAGAAAAATATTACATTGACATCACTTATGTGGGATCTAAAAAATTTGAACTTAGAGAGACAGAGTAAATTAGTTGCCAGGGGCTACAAGATGGGAGAAATGAAGATATGTTGGTCATAAGGTACAAACATTTACTTATAAGATGGACACATTCTAGAGATCTAATGTACAGTGTAGAAGGCATAGTTAATAATCGATTTTATGCATGAAATGTGCTAAAAGGTTAGACCTTCAGAGTTCTTACCCCTCCACACACATAATTTGTTTCCAGGATTTCTTCTTCTCAATAAAGCTTTTTTCTTCATAGCACTCTGTTTTAAGAAATTCCTCTAGACACCGTTTCTATAATTTCCTGTGCTATTTCTGCAACATACTTGTCTATTAACATTCAAAATTCAGGTATCCTAAACGGATGAAACCAGATAAGCACTATGCCTTATATATGCCATCTTAATTCTGGATGTTTCTGCAAGAGTTTCTTACATCTCCGCAATTAACTTTCCTTCCTAATGCATCCTTCACTATCTTATTCCCTCTTTCATCTATTTCTTTAGGTGATTTTTGCATCCTCAGTGAATGCCATCTTTGACACTTCCTTTCATACGACTCAGGTTGGCTCATGGCCCAGGAGACAGCAAGTTATCCTGGGTTTTCTAATATACTTCAAAAGCCCCGAATTGCATTCTGACATCAAAGAGCCGTAGAATGATAGAATGACAGCCCTAGATTGTACTTTGAGAAATCATCTAGTTTAATCCTTCTCCTTCTAAAAGGTTAATAATTGCACTCTTAGGTAGTGGCTATTGGATTCATCTTTTTTTTTTTTCCTTTTCCTTTCACTCAAGCCAACATGGATGGCATGTCCCCCATCTCACAAGTTATCCTATTCCAATATCTAAATTCTCACAGAACACTATTTATTTTTCTTCTTCTTTTAGGAAACACACATTGGCTTAGGATTTTCTCTTGCTTAAGCATTCTGAAAACATGAGAAACAGTTTCTTCACACCACTGTCATATAATGGTACCAGCTTTATGTTCTAAGATCGTCATTATTGTATTGAGATGTCTTCACTGGTCGAGCAGGTACGAAGTTCATGGTCTGCAAACACAAATTGCCAAAGTAAATTTTTGTTTTTCATAAATATACTTAGATATTGAGTCCCAATTTCTGCCTTTATTAGAAAATTAGTGTCAACTTAAAGATAAAAGCAGTTCTCTGTGTCTCTCTCTCTGTCTCTGCCCCTCCCTCTCTCTATTCCAGCAGTAATCAGCCAATTCAGTATTTTGCCTTCTTCTTTATTTTCCCCTTCTCTTCTGGATTTAGAAAGTGAGTGAGGTGGGCAGGGCAGGGACTTACATGCCAGCTGTTGAATTGTCCTCATGTTTGCTCTGTAGCTTACCAGATGAGTGCTATTAACCTTTATTGCATAGAGAGGCCTCTTTCGAATTACTTTTCTACTGTCAGCCTCGTGTCCTGGGGATTCAGAATGCTTGGAAATATTGTCTCATGCTATTTCACATTCAAAAGAAAAATGGTGGTGGTGTGCACAGAATGAGGGTTTCTCTTGTTTCTTTGTTTTTGCTTTATTTGCTTTTGTCTTAGTTTCGTTTCCTCATGGTGTAGAAGACACTGCATTTCTTGACCCCAGAATCTGTAAAAAGTTTATAGCTTTATCTCCTGACACCTACTTGCTCAAGAGCCCTGAGGGATGGGGAAAGGTGCAGGTTTGCATCTTGTATGATCCATCCACTTTGGTCCTGAATCTTTTGCTGTGTATCATGCTATTTTCTCTTTTTGGGATTGGAAAAATGACCTTTCATCCTTCAGGCTATAATTACTAGTAAAAAACTTCATGTGCTAAGCCATCCAGATCTGAGAGGGATGTGAGTGCTGGCTAAGGTTCTGTTCTTGTGGACTTCATGTGGCTCTGCAGTCTGGTCCTAAGAGCTCTAAGCCATCCTGAATGTCTGCTGTAGGACTTTCCCCACAGGCTTGCTCTTCCCTCAAAGCACTGTTGCTTTCTATTTGCCCAAAGTCACCAAACAGAACAACCTGAAATGACTTTTATTTTTTTTAAAGATTTTATTTATTTACTCACGAGAGACACACAGAGAGTGGCAGAGACACAGGCAGAGGGAAAGCAGGCTCCATGCAGGGAGCCTGATGTGGGACTCGATCCTGGACTCTGGGATCATGACCTGAGCCAAAGGCAGACACTCAACTGCTGAGCCACCAAGGCGTCCCCTGAAATGACTCTTAGAATTAGTATTTCTTCTCCACTCAGGCATTTTCTTCTGTTAGCTATTCAGACTTCCAGAGAGAGAGTCTATATCACCAAGACTCAGGATAATTTATCTTTATGTATAGGGTTTTTGTTTTGTGGTAAAGTTATGCTTTGCATAATAACTCTTTTGAAACCTAGATGAATTTCCTTTACATGTCAGAGTGTACATCTCATAATGAATTATAGATACCAAAATGTATCTTTATTTCCATATAACAGAAATAATAATTACATAATCATTAAACCTTTATTTTCCCCAGAAATATCTAGTAATTTCCAAACACACTATCATTTTGGAAATTTTTAATTTTTTTTTAAGAGGGAGAGAGTATGAGAGGAGGGGCAGAGAGATAGGGAGAGAGAGAATCTTAAGTAGGTTCCACGCCCAGCATGGATCCCAACATAGGGCTTGATCTCATGACCCTGAGATGTTGACTTACCTGGAATCAAGAGTTGGTCGCTTAACCAACTGAGCCACACAGGTGCCCCTTATTTTGGAAATTTAACCCAATATCGGAAACTTAATTTAAAAAATAAAGCAAAACAAAACTTTCTCTTCGCTTTATTATACAAAAAGCTAACTTTTGTTATGCCTCTTTATTTTCTAGCTTTGTTTTTTTTTTTTTTTTATTTTCTAGCTTTGAATACATTTATTTACAATAAATGATATGGATGTCGTGTATACTATATTAAGTATATGCTATGTAATAGGTACTCTCTCTATTTCTGTTTCTCTCAGTCTCTATCCTAAGTATGTGTGAGTGGCTGTGAATGATACAAGTTAGAATTCTGAAGCTCTCATCAGTCTGGTTCAGTCTAGAGTGTTGTTGGTGTCCACACAGTGCATCTTGTAGTCCAAAGTAATTTCCAAAAACTTACATTCTTAATGCATATTTCTCAAAAATGGAGAAGGAAAAACAATGGTCAGAGGATATATTCCCTATTGTTCTGACTTCAAATCTGCTCTTGTTCCTTCTTTTTTACTCTTCTTTAACTCTCAAATGAAAGAATCTCCAGCAACTCCAACCCTAGAGCCTTCAGGGCTCACACAGAGGCCGTCATGTTTTGTCATCTATGTGCTTAGTATAACATCATATTGTTGTTGTACGCATTTCAGCCTGAATTTATAACATACTAAAGCCCAGACAAGTGTCTTTTAATGAAGAAAGTCTAACCAATGAAATGCATTTTCTCTTCTCACAAAGTGAGAATAGACTACTCTAGTTTTCAAAGTGAAACTTTAATTTTGAAATAAAATAGCATATTATTTGTAAACAGGTTACTGAATAATGACCATGGCTGATCATTTGTTTTGGATTTTTTTTATTCCAAAAATAATCTGAATTGTCTATGTTACTTTCCTGTATGTGAGATCTCATGGTGGTATATCATCTCCGTAATGACTGATGAAGTTGTGAAATTTAGTGAAAGGTTTACATACCACTTTTACCCAACAGATAAATAACTGAAAGAGAAAGATGATCCAACAATTTTGGCATAGCAAATAAAATATAATTTATCTTAGTTCATTTTAGTAGTTAGGCTCTTCATTTAGATTAGTGTCAGCAGTTTGCCTCTGTTGCAGCAAGACCCTGGAAGATTTTCTCTGATTTTTACCAATGGGTTTTCTTGTGAACATTGCCCAAAAAAGTGTGTTTATGTGTATGTGTTTCTCCTCTGTTGGTATTGATAGCCACCAGGGCTTCCCTTATTTATTAGCCCATCATTTATAGAACTGTTCTTAATCTCTCAGTATTCTTCAAATATATTTGCTAGACTGGGCATTTTGCCTATTTATTTTCATTTTTATTACTTGTACAGCATCCAGCTTCCCAAAATGTATGGAGAGAGTACTTTTATATATCATTAATTATCCTTATAATTTACTTTAATGTTAATTTTTATTAAAAAAATACTCCTGGGGCAAAAAAAATATTGCTGAGTATGTCTTGATGCTCCAGGTCTACCTTAAAAATTTAAAAATGGTTTCAATTATCTTTTACATTTTTAACTTAAAAAAAAAGTTCCCTATCTAAAAACAAATTTCGCTCCATCCTACGTATTTTGACACTTCTGATTCTCATCTAGCAACTGTGCTAGGCGTCTGCCTGACAATGTGATCAGACTCTTGTCCTTCAGATGTCTGAGCCAATGACATTCTCATACTATACCATTTATGATCCATTTGGGCAAAGAGGTAGAATAATATATCTGGAGAGATATTTCTCCTGCCATCACTGTGTGACAGCAGCCCTATCTGTTTCCATCATGGCCACCTACCCCTGCCAAGATAGTGCTCCTTTTCTTGCCTGCTATTTCCTTTGTACAGAATTCCAAAGTGACCAAGTAGGAACCATAGCTTTTGGGACTCTTGCTGTAACTATGTAGAAAATATACTCCCTTTAGAAGTAACACCTTCCATATTCCTAAAGGCCAAAGGCTCAGGGACAGTAAACTCAAAGTGAATCATTGGGAGTGAAGCTAAGCAAGGTGTGAAGGCAGGATTTTGGCCTCCATGATTCATCCCCTAGTGTCAGACATGTGACTATGTTACTAGGCCAAAAGGGAGTTAAGGTTCAAAATGGAATTAAGGTTGATAATCTGCTAACCTTAACATATGGAGATTATCCTAGATAATTCTGATGGGTTTTATATGGTCAGAAGGTCTTTAAAAGCAAAAGAGGAAGGTAAAATAGTCAGTTAAAAGGGTGTGATGACAGAAGAGGTGAGAGAGGTTTGAAGCATGAAAGAGTCAACCCACTGCAGCTGGTTTTGAAGATGGAGGAAAGGGACTACCAGCTAAGGAATGCAGGTGGCATCCAAGCCCTGGAAAGGACTCAGCTCACAGCCAGCGAGGAAAAAGGACTTCTTTATGCCCTAGATCTTCCAGAAAGGAATTATAGCCCTACGGATGCTTTGATTGTGGCCTGTGAGAACTTTTTTGTTGTTGTTCATGAGAGACACAGAGAGAGAGGCAGAGACATAGGTAGAGGGAGAAGCAGGCTCCCTGTGGGGAGCCCGATGTGGGACTCCATCCCAGGACCCTGGGATCACAACCTGAGCCAAAGGCAGACAGACGCTCAATCACTGAGCCACCCAGGCATCCTAGCCTGGTGAGAACATATATCTGACTTACAGACCTCTAGGATGATAAATTTGTGGGTTTTTTTTAATGTCCCTTGGCATATTTAAAAAGAAAAGTTATCATTGTATACTTTTTAAAAAATAAGGTATTGAAGCAGTCTCTATAAAGACATAAGCTAAGTACAGAGCATCCTTTAATGAGCATTTAAATAGTGGCCTTCAATAAGTATTCGAACATGTACAACCTTAAGCTAAATGTAGATTTTATAATTATAATTCTTTTTATTTTTTAATTTTTTATATAATAATAATTCTAACAGAGCTAACAAAGAAAAGAAACTCAAGTGAAAACAAAACACAAATATTAAAAATTTCATGTTTAACTGTTATTTTCATGTCATGATTTTGATAAAAGAAAGCATTACATAGCTACTAAAAAGGCCATGAAGATTAACATATATATTATTGCCTTAGGAAGAACTAACAACTAATTGGTCTGACAAATATGTGGAATGTTCATTTTTTGGTTTGAGTTCATATGTATCGGAAGGCTACTTGGAAATTAATGATCACTTTGTTTCTATGGTATTTAGGTTTTGTTTTAAGTTTTTTTCTGTATTGTTTGAATGTTTTTGCAGTCATTACTATTTTATAATAAAATGAAAAGTCAGTGTTCTGTCTATCTTTACACAAAAAGTGACAGAGTCATGCACACTATTTAGGATGGGCTCTGTAGGGTGTATATTGTCTTGCTGAGTCACATTGGTGAATCTTGCGATGACAAGCATTATCTGATGAGTTTTAAAGGCACAAAATTACTCAGTTCATAAAAGACAGATAAATTTGACAGAACTGGTTGTTAAATCTACACCGAAATTTTAATCATAGGGTGAATGTGGAAATAGAGCAAATCAGAATAATGGTATAATCTTAATGGCTAGTGCCACTGAGCGGTGACGATGTGATGGTTACACCATCCCTGAAATGATAGACCTATTTTCTGACAGGGATGGTACCCAGGACACCAATTCTGTTGGGTGAGCATAGAGAGAAACTGTCACATAATGCTCTTAGATTCAAAACATATTTCTTACTTTTTCTTTATACAGAGTACGATGTGGTTATTAAATTTCAGTTATTATTTTATTCATCCCAAGTGTATAATGTACCCAGTTATTACCAACTTTATTTACTTTCAGTTTACAAATTGTCTCTTAGAATGGATGACATCTATAAGTAGGTAATGTTTTTTCTTTAATAAGCTAAACTCTATTACTTATATTCTTTATTTTAGTGGATGCCCATTATTGTAAACTTTATATAGATTAAATATCAGTATTTGATTTATTTACATTTAATTAATTTATTATTCTCCTTACATAGATTTTTTTTAGAGTATTGACTTAATAAAATTCAGTTCATGGCTTGTCATTATCATAAACACATAAAATGTTACATTTTTATTGTGTTTAATTATTTTTCCTCTTCTCCCCTCTTCCCCAGTAATAGTCTCTTCCATATCACACAGTAGGAATCTTGCTAATATATTTAAAATATATTTTTAGTTATATTGAAAAATATACCTGAAAAATATGTTAGTTGGCTTTGCATTTTCATTTATATCAATTAAATCATGCTAAATAGTTTTCTCATTTTTTATACTTAGTGCTATGTTTTTAAGCTTAATACTAGATAGCATCACTGCATATGGACATAATGTATCTTATTATTAATTCCCTTTATTATGATAGCACAGTTTTCTCCAACTTTTGCCACCATGAACAAGCAGAGAACTCAGGAACCCACTGGGGATTGTATTTTGAAACTAAGCCTTGAGACACATAACTTCATAAAAGGAAAATCCAGAAATCTCTCTAAAACAGTTGCACTGATTTATGGTCTTACTGACAATAAACGTTTCCATTGCTCTATGTTCTACTAGCACTTGTTATTCAATAATTTCACATATGTACTTGTCATTTGATAATTTCTCCATATACTTGTTAGCTTACGTTGCCTTTGGTTAATAAGAAATACTTCTCTCTTACATAATAATATTTCCATGGTTAATGCTTTTGGGGAATTTTTAGGAAATGATAAAGATGAAGAAAAGTTATAACAAATTTTGAGCAACAGACAGATCAGTACATATTTAGTCATCATTTGACTTGAAACTCACCACCAACACAATCTTACTCTGTGATAATTTTGAAGGGTCACGCTCTTGTATATGGAATATCTGGTTAGTTTAAATATATGTCTGTATGGTTTCCCTCCATACATTTCAAAAATTATCAGCATATTCAAAAGGAATAAAAATATCTCCAAAAATTATTTTGTTTTGGATAAGTATCTAGATCATGATACATTTACCTAGGACAAAAGATGGGATTTTGTTTTTTTGCTTTTTTGTTTTTGTTTTTGTTTTTAGAAGATGGGATTTTGGAATAACAGGTGAATATTGGTAAATCAGAACATATGTCCATGCTGCCTTGAATAGCATTAAAATTATTCCAACTGCATATGGGATTGCTTTTCTGTGATGTGTGTTTGTTTCCAAGCACTGACTATGTAAGAGGGTCAGTGGACGAATTTAGCTAAAGGCACTCCAATTAGATCCTGTCTACGTGAGGGCCAGCATGTGCTGGGCTCAACTGTCCACGGCAGTATTGCTCGATAAGCATCTCATGATTTAGAAGGATGTGAACTTATAGATTATTCATTACTGAGAAGGGATATCCAGGCTTCTCTTACTTATCTAAGCTCTTTGTGGCATTATTTCTCAGGTTATTACCAGTACAGATGATATAAATCAGTAGATAATTCTTCTTGGCCTTTCCTAACCAACACAGCAGTTTTTGAATTCCAGTGACACAGATAAATAGGGAGGTGGAAAGGTAGGCTTCAGAGTTGTTGTGAATTGTGAATGTAGCTATTTTGCCCTGCCCAGATTGGATTTGCTATTTTCTACCATTTAGTGCAAAATGCTTTCTGTTAAAACAAAAGAAAAAGAATCTGAGAAAGTCTTTAGAGAAAGATAGTTCAGGGGAATTCTGGATGCATAGAAACAACTGGCTGAGCAGCAAACTGTCTTTCTTAGGGAAAACATATATAAATAAATCATAAGGGACGCCTGGGTGGTTCAGCGGTTAAGCATCTGCCTTTGGCTCAGGGCATAATCCCAGGTCTGTGGATCGAGTCCCACATCAGGCTCCCTGCGAGGAGCCTACTTCTCCCTCTGTCTATGTCTTTGCTTCTCTCTCTGTATCTCTCAGGAATGCATGAAATCTTTTTCAAAATAATAAAAATAAATTAAATTGTAAGAATATATACATATTTTTACAATTTCTACCATTTGCCAATTTTAACCTGTGAAAACATTCAAATATATCAATTCTAGGTAACACTTTCCTGGTTTTTGTTTTTACCAATAAATAAATAGACACACATACCTACATATATACATGTGTACACAAATATGTCTATATTCATTTGCAGAGTTATTGACTTGTGATTCAGCAAACTTTTAAGTCACTGAATTATTTTTTAATAAATAGCATTATTACTTGACTAATGGTCATCAGGGGTTGGCAGAACTCAATATAAATTCTATAAAGAATAGTTCACATTAATGTCACTGTTAAATCCACTCCCCCCCTTTCTCTCTTTTTCTCTCACTCCCCCCTCCTCAGAAATTATATGGTGTTAAAGAAATCAACATTATTTCAAAATCACTGTTAGAATTCTAATAAAAGCAAACAGTATTCTCTAAGTAAAAACATACAGCTTCAAACCTTGTTAATAGTTTAGTACAGTTGGGCTCTGGAGAATAAGTTCTACAACTTCACAGTGAGGTTAGAAGTACTTAAACGATAAAGATAAAAAGTGCGTAAATGTTTTCTGCATTCAAACAATTTGTAGCTTATTTTCAGCTTTATATATAATTAATAAACCATTTTAAAACCTTTTTGGATGAAGGCAGTATGACTAAACACATAAGCAAGAAGGTACTTAATATTTTTATGAATTAGCAATCAATTTTACTATTTTGTTTACTCTTAAAAGATCTTTATAGTCATTTCCAAGTTTCTAAACAAAGTGTGCTAACTTGACAATTAGATCTGGTTAGTATAGATTGTCAACTAATTAGAGCTTTAGGATGTGTTTGGTACAAACGGTGTTTTAAATTATGAGGATAATTAATCAAGTTAATTCTATAGGTTTCTAACTCTGCAGTTCATGCCATACTACAAAGAAACAGCCTTAATGATATAGTGCATACTCTTACAAAATGTCTAATTGAAAAAAAATGTCTAATGGAAAGAATGTTCAAAGTCCATTCTTATTGCACTAATATTTAATATCATTTTATGTTTTAATATCTGTTTAAACACAATTATTACAAAGTTTAATGGTGGTTGGATCATTGAATGTAGTTTTATTGATTTTTATATGTTAATTCAAAATTTAGATGAATATTATTTTCCTTTTATTATCCAAATTTATCTTTCAATTTCTTTTACAATGTAATTGTACTTTTACTTAAAGTTTTATTTCATAGGATAATTTCCACTCAAAAGTCTCACTTTATACCTTTATTAAGAAAAAAAACATTTTGCATTGATTTATTTTTCTACAGTACCCTTTTCAAAGAAAGTAGATTAGTATTATATTCCTTAATTTACAAGCTCTGTGTGCTCCACTCCCAAATACCAAGAGCACTCTGCCAAGAAATCATTTCAGTGTAACAATCCTACAAAGGTAGTACACAATTGTACCAATGCCTTATGTATAGGGCGTATCATTCAAATGTCCACCCCTTTTGTAGATCAATGCAATGGCATTAAAAAATGTTAGTGACTATATAAAGAACCCACAGAAAATTAGTATTCAAGCTAAGAGTGTTAACATGGTCGCCAGCATTTTTCCTGTAGGCATGCTTTGGTAAGAAAGGGAGATGATATCTTAAAGAAAACTGAGCTTACCATGGTTAGTTTATTAATTAAGCATCCTATTCAAATATATTACCATATTGAGTGCAGAATATGCTCCACACAACGTAGGCCCAACATTGGATGTGTCCTCTCTGCTTCTTGTGTGATTATTCTCTGCTTTAATGAATTTGTAACTTATCTGTCTACAGTGAAAAAATAAATATTAGGCTGCTGAAAATAAAAATTTAAAAACATCCACCATACACATCCTACCATTTGTTGATCTAAAACTAAAAGTAAATATTAAGTTGCTAAAATAAAAGAAAAAAAATAACAGCACAACTTATCCAAAACACACATGCCATAGATTAAAAAAAAAAAAAAACTTTGATATGAAAATAATCATTTTCAGTGTTTGTTTGCTTAGGCCATTGACATTTAATTGTTCATGACCGGCTCACTGTGCTCACATAGCACACGTGCATTGTTTATTACTATGTCCCGTGGGAGTACTTTTTATTGGGTAGTCACTCACTCCACCAAACTTACAAAGAAAATATTAGTCCCCATAGGATTTTTTCCAATTAATTAAGAAAAATAGTTAATGCATGTAGGGATTAGTGTAGATAAAAAGGCAAACCTATAGTATTATTCTATATCTAAGGAGATAAGAGTTTTCACTGAACAAAAGGTAAAAACCCTTAACTTATAATAAAAATATGAATCTATGGGATAACTGAATATAGGAGCTTAACAGATATTAACTCAAAGAGACCGTTTAACAACTGAGAATAAATACAAATGATTCATGATAGCTAGGGCTGGCTGACCTTTGTGGACACATTAAAAATCGTAAGTTTCAAAGCCACAGGACAGATTCTAGAAGAGTCAAGTCATTGTCATTCCCTTCTCCACCTAAAAAGTTCAGAGTCCAGCAAAAGAACAAAATGAAAATATATGCAGTCACAGTCAAATATCATCTAGGAAATTAATGTTATTTAACATACCTTTTAAATGCTATAAAAATGCATTGCTTTCAAATGTCATTTTTTGTTTTAGAGAGAGAGAGCAATATTCAATTTCCTTTATAACTAAAGGACATTATTGGAACTATAACCAAGATGTTAAAAATAGGCCCTGATTTTTTAAGTAAAAAATAAGGGATATTAAAACAAAACATTTGTATTTTCACCATTACTCTTTTAACCTACACTTAAAACCCGTATCTCCAAATAAGAGTTATAAAGTTAAAGAAAGAAATGGCTGAAGAGAACACAAAATGGAAAAAAGTAGTATTGCTGATATTTTGGCATTTGATAGTATCTTTCCTCTCTGTAAAGGAGTACTCTGGATGCCTTCTCCTTTTCTCCAGAAGTATTTCACAAAGCACTAAAGCATTACAAACTTAGAAGGAACAAGGGTAACGGCATCTGCTGCAAAACTTGCCTTCTTTATTCAAGTCGAAAATTTGGTGTGGTCAGTATGACCTCCAGAACATGTAGATTGCCTCAGGTTTTACAAGGAATCAAACAGGTGGATTAAACCATTATAAGGACAGGATGCTCTTGTTAAAACTTTTTATTTTGAAACAGTTTTAGACACAACAATTTGCAACAACATCACAGAGAGCTTCACACCATTCACCCAGCTTCCCCTCAATATAGCATCTATTAAATGATAAACTGAGGCATATTAGAATTTTGAAGAGTTTACTTGAGCAAACATCAATTTGAATTGGGCAGTGCCAAACTCAAAGTGGCTAGGAGCTTTTTCACTGGGGGCCGGGGGAAAGATTTCTGTAGAGCAGATGGGGAAGCACAGTGGGGAGATTATCTGCTTGGTTACAACTTAAGTACTTTAGTTGGGAAAGACGAATTAGCTGGTTGTGATTGGTTCTTCTCAAATTTTGTTTTCTTTGGTCCAAGTGCATTGACTCTATGTTAGGTTTTGGATTTCTTTTTTTCTTTCTTTCTTTCTTTCTTCTTCTCGGTTATTTATTCGGAGGGGAGTGAGGGTCTTTGTGAGTAGGTGAGGATGTGGGTATGGTGCGTTACTTCTATGTCGGTCTGTAGGCGTATGTGCTGACTCTTTCTCTTTCTTTCTTTCTTTCTTTCTTTCTTTCTTTCTTTCTTCTTTCTTTCTTTCTTCTTTCTTTCCTTATTTATTCATTCATTCATTCATTCATTCATTCATGAGAGACACACAGAGAGAGACAGAGAGACAGAGAGAGGCAGAGACATAGGCAGAGGGAGAAGCAGGCTCCATGCACGGAACTGGATGTGGGACTCTATCCCAGGACTCTAGCATCATGCCCTGGGCTGAAGGCAGGCACTAAACCGCTGAGCCACACAGGGATCCCAGGTTTTGCATTTCTTAAACTGGCTACCAACACATCAGAACCACCTCAGGCTAGTGACCTTGCTTAATTATTTAACTATAGGACACTATCAACATCAGAAAATTAACAATGTCACACTACTATTAATTAGACATATCTTAATAGAATTATACTACTTTTTACATGCACACATTTGTGTGTGGCGCTGTGTATGTGTTTCTCTGAAATACTTTTACAGGTCAGATTTACCACCGCAATTGAGATACAGAACTGTACCATTACCAGACAGGAACTCCAGATTCGTCTGTACCCAGATCTTAAAGATCTTCTGCTAGAGTTTTCTTCTAAAAGCTTTAGAGTTATGTCCGTTAGTCATTTGGAATTTTTTTTTTTTTTTTTTTAGAATTGAGCATTACTTTTCACCATGTAGGTAACCATTTATTTCAGCATGTATTTCCCTTATTGTATTATCTTGACAGATACTTGCTGAATTTTTTTATTTTATTATTTGTTAAAGATATTTATTTATTTATTTATTTATTTATTTATTTATTTATTTATGAGAAGGATAAAGAGAGTGGGTGAGGGGAGAAGAAGAGGGAGAGGGACAAGCCAACTCTACATTGAGCGCCAGCCTGATGAGAGGCTCAGTCCTAGTAACCTGAGATCACGAATCAAGAGTCCAAGTCAAGAGTTGGGCACTTAACAGACTGAGCCACTCAGGTGCCCCAAAATTAGTTTATTTTAAATATGTGGGTCTATTTTGGGGTCTTCCATTTTATTAATCCATAGGCTTATCGTTAGACTAATAGCACACTGTCTTGATTATTGTAGCTTTATCCTGAAATCAATTAGTTTGAATTATACAAATATTTCATATGTTTTAAATTATTTTAGATATACTGTATCCTTTGTATTTACATATGAATTTTAGATTTACCTTGCTAGTTTTTAGAGAGTGCCTGCCAAGAAGTTGATGGAAATTTTATTATATCTTTTGAAAAATTTGGAGATGACTAACATCTTAAATTCTACAATCCATAAGTGTATTATGTCTCTCCATTAATTTACTTATTTAGAACTCTGTGTGCATGATCAACTTTTACTAATTAGTACTTCCGTGATTCATTGGTTTTACTTCTGTTATTTCTAAACTTTTGACAACATTGTTGCCTTTATGCAGACCTAAAATGGAATATATTTGTAATTTTGCTAGTAAGTATGATGCTATATCTAGATTTTTCTGTGATGCCCTTAATCACAATAAGGGAATTCTTTATTATTTCTAATATGATGAGAAATTAATTTTCTTTTTATGAATTGGTATTGAAAAATTTTTCAAATTATTTCTGTGCATCTATTAAGGTATAATTTTGATCAAAATTTGAAATCATTTTTTAATAATTTCTTTTATGCCATTTATACAGTGAATTGCACTAATTTATTTTATTTTATTTTATTTTATTTTTAAAGATTTTATTTATTTATTCATGATAGTCACACAGAGAGAGAGAGGCAGAGACACAGGCAGAGGGAGAAGCAGGCTCCATGCACCGGGAGCCCGACGTGGGACTCGATCCCGGGTCTCCAGGATCATGCCCTGGGCCAAAGGCAGGCGCCAAACCGCTGCGCCACCCAGGGATCCCCACTAATTTATTTTCAAATGTCATACCAACCTTGTATTTCTAGGATAAGTGTCACTTGGTTCTGGTTTTTATATTGATTATACTTTACTAGATTCAACTAGATGAAATTTTGTTAATGATTTCTCAATTCGTGTTCTTGAGTGGTGCTGACATGCAATTGTTTTTCCTTGTAATGTTTTCACCTGATTACAATATTGGGGTAACGGTGGCCTCATAAAATTAGTTAGCAAGCTGTATGCATGCATAGTTAATCTAAGCTTGCCTGCTACAACTTGTGCTTATCCCTTGGGTAACCTGAAGTCATAGAACTAACGCTTGATGAAACTTGAAAGAAATATACTATCAAGTGATTAAGATACTCCTGTGTTAGGGTCTGATACAGATCAGAGACAATTTATACCTTATTATTATTCACTGATTGGTATTTTTCACCTAATTTATTTTATGTATTCCTGCTTCCGGCTGTCAAGTCTTATCATGCACCCTGGTTTTAGTGATGTGGCTGGAAGAGTATAAGAAAGCTCTTTGGAATAGTCTGTGGATCCCAGTAAACTGAAGTGTTTCAAACTTATCTGATGGCTCAAACTCTGAAGGTCAAGTTAACTTTCTTGTGTGACTGAGAAAGAAGGGCACCGTGCCTGCGAGCTAGGACCTCTCTAATATTTGCCTATGAGTTCTTTCTCCTGTTTGCCATGTCTGTTATTTTTTTCAATTGAAGCGTAGCAATGTTATATTAGTTTCAGTTGTACAGCACAGTGATTTAACAACTATCCATAATGCAGTGCTCACCACGATAAGTCTAGTTACCATCTGCCACTGTATGACATTATTACAATATTATTGACTATGTTCCCTATGCTGTACTTTTTCATCCCCTTGACTTATTTATTTTATAACTAGAAGTTTGTAATTTTTAATCCCATTCACTTTATTTGACCTACTCCCCCACCCCTTAACATGTCTTTTACCTTTATTAAAACGTTACAGGAGTGGGGTCTGTGCAGCCTCATAAGTCTTTTCAATTATCCAGTGCTGTGTAATTACTGAGGAAGTATTCCTTCCTCTTTTAGAATCTGAAATACTTCATGTAGTATTGGCATTATTTCCTGTAATTTACCAGGAAAGCCGTATGAGTCTGAAGATTTCTCTGCAGGAGGGTTTTTATACTATGAATTACTATTTTTTTAAATAGATACAACACTTTATTTTCTACTTCTTATTGTGTCTGTTTTGGTAATTTGTGTTTTTAAAGAAATTTTTAAATTTTGTAAAATTTGTTAGCATGAAATTGTTCTTAGTATCTTTAAAATTTTAATGTTTGTAGAATCTATGGTGAAATCTCCCTGTCATTATATTGTTAATTTATCTTCTTCCTGATTAATCTAGTTAGAAATATATCAACTTTATAGCTAGTTTTAAAAAATACCAACATTGATCTCTTTGAATTTTCTTTTCCTATTTTCTTTCTCTCTCTCCTCCTCCTCCTTCCTTCCTCCTCTTCCCTCCATCCCTTCCTTCTCTCTCTTTCTCTTTCTTTCACTCTCCTTTTTCCTTCCTTCCTTCCTTCCTTCCTTCCTTCCTTCCTTCCTTCCTTCCTTCCTTCCTTCCTTCCTTCCTTCCTTCCTTCCTTCCTTCCTTCCTTCCCTGATGGTTCTTTATAATTTCTTTCCTGCTCTTCTTTATCTGACTTTTTGAATGATGGCTGGATCACTTAATTGCATCTGTGTGCAGATACCTCAAGTTCTTCATATACATAACAACCCCATCTCCAGTTCTCTATCCTGCAATTTTCAGCTGCCTCATCCTCTTCAAACTCTATTAACTTTTTCCTCAATTCAGCAATACTCACAAACTGTGCTTGGGATTATCCTCTTTGCACCATGGTCTAGAACGATCTTTGAGCAGAACTCTGAGGATGATAAAAAGCTTTCTCCTCCTTCTCCTTTTTAAGAGCCCCCTTCTGTTATTTCCTCTCTGTGATGTACAATGTCTGAAAACATTGTTTTATATCCTTTGTCTGGTTGTTGTTGCTTGTGCCCAGAGGGGAAATTAGCCACAGTGAATCTGTCCATAGCTGGAGATCACTCTAAATAATATTTGAGAAAACATTGGAGATTGAGCATTGTCAAAAGATAGGGCAAATGCCTATATGCTATATGTGGATTTTAGATATATCCCAGAAACTACATTTCTTAGTTTTACTTTAAATCACATGCAAACACTTCAGTTTGGCATATTAATCTGATGGTTAACATAGAAAAAGAAGATGATTATTTGGATTATTTCACTAAGAATAAACCAGACAGAATGATTCTTTTAATTTTGTACTAGGGTTACTAGATTTGTTAAATAGATACAGATATAGATATCTTGATAAATAGGATCATGCTTTGTTTGAGGCCAGGATGGAACTATCCAGGATACATGGCATATTTATACTAGATTTACATCTTGGTAATAGTTGAAAACTACTAGAGAGGGAAGCTGATGATTTTTAAATGTTTGATTTTAAAATACTAGAACTCTTCTATGTTTTGTAGGCAAGCTAAATGGTCATGGTGCATTTGGAGTAATTTTGAGAGGTTTAGATTTTCTGTGTTAAATGCAGAGACAATTTTCTTTTATATTAGCAGTTTCCCTTCCATTGGTCTCTTCTTTTTTTGGGAGAAAGTTAAAAATGCTATCAGAAATTGGACAGGATTGTATCCTTTTGTACATAGAATATCACTCTTTATGTATATATAAAATATTCATAACTCTAAGTGCTTCAGTAGTAATAGGATACAAGAAAGAGAGCATTTTAAATTGAAGAATTACTCATACTGGCAATTTTCCAAACAGGTTCTGAGTTAAATAGCTCTTGACCATTATTGGGCTATTCATATTATCAAACTTCTTTGACTCCTCTGAAAACATGTTGGGGAAAAAAATGACACTCAGAAGCATATGTTCTGCCCATGTACTTTTGGTTGAAAGTGAATGACAGGGGATCCCTGGGTGGTGCAGCAGTTTGGCGCCTGCCTTTGGCCCAGGGCGCGATCCTGGAGACCCGGGATCGAATCCCACGTCGGGCTCCCGGTGCATGGAGCCTGCTTCTCCCTCTGCCTGTGTCTCTGCCTCTCTCTCTCTCTCTCTGTGACTATCATAAAAAAATAAAAATTAAAAAAAAAAAAGTGAATGACAAAAAGGCAGTAGATGAATGACCGTAAGTGGAGAGCAGTGAGATATATTTTAGGAATTATGTATGAAAGTATTTAGTCTTAGGGCATTGTTAAATCATCAGAATGAATGAACAAGTTTTTGCCAGAGGTTTATAATAAATGTATATATACTTGTATTTGTATTTATGCAATATTTATAATTTACATATCTACAGGTGCAGCATATACAACCTTATAAAAATAAGTAATAATTGCTTCAAAAAGAATGTGTACTTTGTGAGGCTTAAATAACCTAAGTTGTTATTTTAAACAACTTCTATATACGGGTACTGTAGTAGGCTCTTCATGGACAGTATTACTAAGCATCACAATAACTCTTCAAACTAGATAATAGTGACCACTTTGGGAAAAACAACTCACTTAGTTTGGACATCTTACTCATGATAAAACCAAGATTTGAATATGGATCTCCTGGGCTCTAGCTTCAATGTCTACCTCATTTTCCCTGCAAATGTCACAGGTGTAACATAGAATTGCATGGATTTTATTTATTTTTTCCCCTCAATTTTCCACATTTTCACAGTATGTTTCACAGAACTTTGGTGGCTGTCACTGGCTTCAAAGGATTTTCAACTTATATTTCATTTGAATAAAGGAAGCCATAACGTAAATACTTCTTTTCTCAGAAGTTTTTTGCCTTTAACTCTAGTATGGTTACGTTCCCTAGATTTTTATCAGTGCCCTTGGTTTTCTCTTTAAGTGTGGCCAACTTAATCATACAACACTCAGTTCACGCCCAGGTTAATCTATTGTATTAATTTCTGTATTGTATCAATTCCCTCTTATTAAAATCATTGCAATTTTCTTCTGTCTGCTAAAGATGCCTTCTAACAGTATTTTGAAAATTAATGAACTCTGAAAGTTATCATCATGTCCTTAGTATTTTCTCTCCTTTCTCATTTTAAAATTATCATAGTAATATTAAATCTCAAAAACTGCAAGTTAGGATTTTGAGGAATTATACTGTTGTGAATCATTATATCAAGTTTCACCAACATTTTCCTGTCTTGAAAACACTAAATTCATTTCAAAAATAAGATTTTTTAAAATAAAAATATTGACTTTGGGACTCTGATCTTTGTCATTGTCTTTGAATTTTCTGAATTTAAATCAAATTTGAGGTTTGATTATTAATTTATTATTCAATATTATTGATACTAATGAAATTTATGGTGATGAAAACAAAGACATTAAGCCATCTAAAAACTGCTATCTATATTTTACATTTCAGTGGATAAAGAATTTTTGTGGTTATTCATAGAAATATTTTTTCTGGAACTATATTTCACTAAGAGTTCCTGTGGTTACTAATATAACCATGGTGGATTAAAAAACAGAGGTAATTTTTCTTTTCCAGCAATGATCAACCATGGTTGTAATGTTATAGTATTAGTCCACATTATTCCACTTGATAATTATAAAATTTTACTGTATTAGGACTGGATATAATGATATGTATATTCCTTTCTAACCAATTTTGGTATAGTACATGATTGTATAAATAGCTGCTCTTATGACCAGTAAGTTACACCCTGCACAACATGAGGGTGAGATCCTTTATAAACCCATTCTCTGATTCTTTGTTGAAAATAATTTTGTTTTGTTGATACTATTTCAAACTGTTTTAAAGGAGTAATGGAGCTATTTCTTATACCTTCATACTTAGACTCCACTTTTACTTCATGTTTCATAAAGTTCTTCTTTAAATATGTGGTGGTATCGGGAGTGTGGGTAGCTCAGTCGGTTCAGTGACCCACTCTTGGTTTCAGATCAGGTCATGATCTCATAGGTGGTGGAATTGAGCCCACATAGGACCTGCTCTCAGTGGGGCATCTGCTTGGAGGTTCTTTCTCTCCTTCTACCCCTCTCCACCTCCTGCCTCACTTGCCTGCATGCTCTCTCACTAAAGTAAATAAATAAATAAATCTTTAAAATATGCTGGTAAAAAGAATACTTTTAAATCAATTTGCAAATAAATTGAGAGATTCAGAATAAACATTACAGTTTTAACAGGTCATGAAACCTATATTGGCTTTGTAGACTTTTCTTATTCTGACATAATTTATGAAGAAGGACCAAACCAGATGCTTATTCTCTAAACAATAGCAACAAAACAATCCCAATAACAAGCTTCGTTAAAAAATTTTTTAAACATTTCTAAATGGCATGAATTGTGCTCAGCCCTTTATATACACATAATTCAAAATGCCTTTAACTATTTTGCATTCAGAAGATAATATTGGAGATTATAGAAGTTATGTTATTTGCCAAAGTTTACACAGGCAGTAGAGCTAAGAATCAGTCTTGGAGATATTTAACCCCGAAGTCCATGGTCTTAACCACTGGGTTATAATACAATGACCACAACTTAAGTATCAGAAAATGTCTGGTGGCCTCCTCACAGTTATTTGTTGTTGTGTTGTTTTTTTTTTTTTTTCTCACAGTTATTTGAAGTCCTGTAATTAAAATAAAATAAATTAACTAAATGTTTAAGAGCATTTCCCTAATCATTTTTAATACCTTTATATATTGAAATGTGATTACTACTGTAGTGTTAACTAGCACCTCCTTCAGCATCATAGTTATCATTGTTATCCCTACCCATTCTTTTTTTTTTTTTTTAAGATTTTATTTATTTATTCATGAGAGACACAGAGAGAGAGAGGCGGAGACACAGGCAGAGGGAGAAGCAGACTCCATGCAAGGAGCCCAGTGTGGGACTCCATCCCAAGTCTCCAGGATCATGCCCTGGGCTGAAGGTGGCATTAAACCACTGAGCCACCTGGGCTGCCCCCCCTACTCATTCTTTTAACTATATATAAATACTTAACTGTATTTTTGCTTAGCTTGCAGTTACTGTGCATTGATTGAGTCTCATTTGTGCAAATTATTTAAAAACTAATTAACATTAACATTTTATATATGTATAGTTTGAAACAGACATTAGTTACTTTTAAAAACTTCCAATGTGAGTGATTGATAATTTGTTTGATACAGTTTAAAAATCATGAAAATATTCCATGTCAAACTCGGATACATAAATACCTGTTTGAAACCTTCCAAACATTAGATATCAAAGAAATGTTAATATTGTCCTTAAAATTGTTAAGTATTTATAATATGCATAATTGTTTACTGAGCTTTCTGATATTTTTCTATCATAATAGGTTGATTAGTATATGTTTCTTTTTTTAAGATTTTATTTATTTATTCATGACAGACGCAGAGAGAGAGAGATAGGTAGAGACACAGGCAGAGGGAGAAGCAGGCTCCGTGCAGGGAGCCCTCCGTGGGACTCGATCCCAAGTCTCCAGGATCACACCCCCTGGCTGAAGGCAGCGCTAACCCCTGGGCTACCAGGGCTGCCCTAGTATATGTTTCTGTTGCAAAAATTGCATCCAACTCTGGTTAATTTAAATAGAAAAAAAATTATTTGAATGATCACAGGGTTTTCCACACAATCAAAGGGAGAAAGAATAAGCAGGCAGCAGAAACAACGCTTTGGGATTTTGGAAGATGGGATGAGTGGGTAGTATCTTTATGGTACTGTCAGAGGGGTGAGTTATTGTCAAATATTTTAAGACCTGTTCAAAATATAATTTCCAAGAAGAGAGTGTCTGATTGGTGCATTTGGATCATGTCCCCATTGGTTGGCCATGAAGAGATCTGTTGTATTTTGGTTGTCAGTGCCAATAAGACTGTATGTGCAGGGTTAGGATAGTGCTCCAAAGGAAATCCAAGTTGTCATCATGTATATTAGTTAGAGAAATCAATAAATAGATATCTATTAGACTAGAATCACCAATAATTTCTTCTCATCGCTAATTATTAAATAAATAAATATTTTAAATAAATATTTAAAATATTGTTTCATCTAGTTCTAAAAAGAAATTTTTCCTGGAAGAATATGTTTGGTTCTTAAATTTCCAATGGTAATTGTTATCAGCCATTTATATTTAACTGTATATAATCCAGATTCATAACTCTAATATTACATACATATGTAATATATATATATACACAGATTCATAACTCTAGCATGTTACAGTCTTTTCTCTTTTTGCTTGATTTCCTTTTCTCTGTCATGAGGTCTTCTGTTTGAATTATTTAAATATGAACTATAGTATCTTTTCAAGTGTTTTCCTAAGATTGAGTATATGGTTAACACAGTCTAAATTTTTTAGCTCAGGTAGTTGAGTAGTAGTTTGGCTGCATATACGATTGAGTTGCAATCCTGTTTTCTTAGTAGTTTTGACTCAGTGTTGCTTTGTCTTGTAGCTTCCACTGTTGCAGATGAGAAATATTATTTCAAGCTGTTTCTTCTCCCTTTATAAATTACTTTTTCTCTCTGATAGGTATCTTGTGAAATTTTCGTCACACAGCTTGACTTTTCTTCATGTTTTGTACCAATCATTTAAGTGGACACCAAAATTATATAGGCCATACATGATCAAGTAGTCAAAAAATGAGACACCTTATAAAATAAAAGAATTATTGTGTCCCAGATAACAACTATAGTAGTGCTGCAAAATGGAGAGGGTATTAAAACATTGCTGAACTGCAAATAATAAATTTGGATAAAGTTATTTTACCTCCCAATTCCAATGGATTATTCCCTTTTAAAATTCTGTTCAGCTATCTGAACCTCAATTTTCCCTCAAAAATAAATAAGTGCTATACTTAAATATCTGAAGTACACTAAAGGATGTCTTCTTGCTCTTTTGTTGGCATATGCTAAGATCGTTTGCTACTGTGTTTCAGCGTGCAACAGAAAGAACCTTGAACCAAACTCACATTATATGAGCCAGTCTCAAATTCTCCTTATGTCATATAGTCCTAATGTTTATTTTCACACAATTATTTCAACAAAGTAAATTGAACACCTAATAGGGTACCAGAATTTATGCTACACATGTGTTTGCCATTCTCTAGGACAATGAAAGTCATCAAAGAAATACATAACATAGTGTGCTCAGTAAAGACCATTCCAATTCAACATTGCCATTCACTTCTTTGTTCTCTTAAATGTCATTGAGTTGTAAAATTAGCGACTACATTTCCCGGGGTCCTTTGTGTGTAGGGTTCTATTTGTTTATATAGGTTCTACCAATGAGATTTATTCTTTCAGAGTTGGAAATTGAAAGAAGTGTGAGACCAAAAATATTCCCATGTCAGCTGGCACACAGGTTGGATATATGAGTTGGACAACGGCCAGTGTCTGTGTTCCAGAGTTGAGTCACCAACTCCATGACTGTGTGGTAGTTGTGGCTGCAGTTGTAATAGCACTAGCAGTTTCTTTGTGCTGGTTTACTACTGCATTGATATTAAAACCAAATGCCCCTTACTTCTTCAACATGTCCAGTGATATTGTTAAGACTCAATTGTTACTAAATGGTTTCTCATGGAAACATCTAAGGTAGTTTCTGTTTCTCAAGCTGAATCTTGAAAGATATGTACTGCATGTATATCACAGAAATAATGTGTGTGTGTGTGTGTGTGTGTGTGTGCATAGAAAGTCAGCCAAACCTAGAGTCCTTGATTTACTACATACTTTCCATTTGAATTTGCTGAGCCTCTGTTTCCTCGGACTGCAATGTTTATAACATGTTTATTGCACTACATTATTGGAAGGATAAAATAGTGGAATATATGTAAAATACCTGTGCCAAATAACAGCAGTAAATTGTGACAGACAGAAGGGGAGCAGTCATTGCTGTGATAAGAGAATTGAAATTATGGAATCCTTTGATCAGTTTTTTGTTTCCATAAAAATTATTTTTGTTAGATATTTTATTCAGTGTTCTGGCACTCAGTACTTGAATGCATTGAAAAACCGCAAAAAAAAGCAAAACAGATGTGTGATTTTCATGAGTTCCAGGATATCATTATGACAGGTAATAAATAAACACACTAAGCAGGAAAATGTACTTAGGTAAGTAAATACAATTATATGTATGTGTGAACAAATGGCTTGTTGTTAGAAAGTAAACCACATTCAACTTAGATGTAATAATTGAAACGAATATGCATTTAATTTATGGAAATTAAGCTAGTTTTAGGAAAATGCTTTCATTTTAGGAAGACAGAAGCTAATCAAGACAGAGGTGCTATTCTGAGTAAATGAAAGTAAATTAGTTTAAATAGTCAATTTTTTGGTAAATATGTGGTTAATTTGAAAAATCCAAGGTTTTGTCTTAACTTGAACAAATTTATCCGTTTTATCCAATATTTCCTTCTATGTGTATAATTTACATTTTCCTTCATTTTCTTTGAGGAGTTTGAAAAATAATCTGCATGAATTAAATTTCTTTGAATTGATTTTACTACAAATGTATTCTACTTTGCAAAAAGATTTACTTATTATTCTTTTAAGCATTTGTATTTTTTTGAAAGACCAATTAAGCGAAAATAAGATAACTTAAAAATTCATTTGATGCCATTGTGAGAATATATGAATATATTTTCCTAAATTACACTAAATGATTATTTTATGGTGATTTTGAACAATGTAATTTTTAAAACATTAGATTCTTTTATGGTCTACCATATTTACAAGTATAACTAGAAAAGAATAGAATAAAGGAGAATGTATAGTTTAAATCAATAAAATCAATAGCTAATGTTAAGTGAACTTATTCCCCCAGTAAATAACTTCTAAGTATTGAGATTTTAACAATTTATAAAAATTATACACACTTAGCATTTGACTTGTAATTTAGTTCACAGTTTAAGATTTATAAAGTTGGAAGATTTTTGGTTCTTTTAATTCTATTAATAAGCCTGTTTTTTTTCAATTGTGGTTCCACACAGATAATATGTCATGAATTTCAAAACCTTTCATGTCAATCTCAACTTTCCACATTTTTGTGTATTTTCAAGAGTTAAAATTTAATAATCAAAATTCTGGATTTTAACTATTGTTTATAATTAAAATATCATTTAACATCATTATGCTTTGAAAGATGAATAAAGAATCACATTTTTTTTTTACAGTTCCACTCAGATATTTTATGTTTGTCGTCGTCTTCTTCTTCTTCTTTTTCTTCTTCTTCTTCTTCTTCTTCTTCTTCTTCTTCTTCTTCTTCTTCTTCTTCTTTTTTTGGTGGGGGAAAGGGGACAGGTTGGAAGGGAGACAGAAAAACAAAATCAAAGAGAGGAAAAAAAGCATGACTTCCCACCCACGGCCACCCCTGGCCCCAAGCCTGAGTTGATGAGGGTGAGGATGAGCACACACAGAGCGGGAGAACAGCAATAATTTAGGGTGGGAGAGGAGTGTCAGGAGAACACAGAGTGTAACTTCTGGACTCCATGGTGGAGGAGGCTGCCTGTCTAGAGGTCCAAAGGATTGAGGTGTGGTGGTGAAGTATACTAAGGAAGGAGGGGTGAAAGGGAGGAGAGGATTGGGACTGGAGAAACAAACCCCCTCAAAAAAAAAAACCTGAAAATTTTAACTAATGTTATGGAAAGTCAGATATTAGGGAATTGGACAATAACTGTAATGAAAAAAAGACAGCAGACCTTAGGGCTAAATTTGTGGGTATGAATAACACAAGCCTCTGTGTGTATGCGTGTGCATATGTGTGTGTGGTGTATCAACAAACTTCTTCAATTTGACAGATAACTTTAAAGATAGTTATTTGGTCTCTGTTAATTCAGCAACTGATTAAAGTTTCAATTATTTTATTTTGGTAAAATATAGGCACTCTGTCACAGTGATGAGAGTATAATGTTTACCCATGAAGGCTTAGCATGTTCACTTTGGGGAGTCTACAACATGAGGTACTATGTCACTATATCATCACATTAGTCACTTATAACTACTCATCTTTTACTTTATGCAGATTTTCAGTTTAAGCTGGTCAATGTAGAAAACATTAAAAAAAATGAAGAAATTGCTGGAAACAACCCATCTGAAAAGAGGATTAGGAACAACTTGCAAAATCTCTTAACATAGCAGATGTTAGAGAATGTAGGCTCTCTTATCAGGTAGTTTGGGTATGTATACCTGTTGTGTCAACTGTTAGTTTCTTAAAGATTTTATCATTCACCTTCTGTGATTATATTTACACTGCCTTTCTTTATCATTTTCATCTAATTTCCCTGAGAGAGGAAGAAGTGACACATACTGTTTTTCCTAGATGATCTTTCTGCAAAGTTAAATAGAAAATGCTTTAGAGAAAGACAGATTTCTCAAAATTTATTTTATCAGATAGTTAAGGTGGTTTCCCCAAACTACTGGTTTCACAATTGTGACCTATATACATTTCTAGAGAGGTTGGCACCACATGGGTTTTGGTGAACATGTTTTTATCCTGAGGTTTGTGGGAAGATGAAGAATAAGTCAAGAATAAAAAGGGAATAAGATGTTTTATAGTGTGAAACCATCAATGTGAAGAAACACACAGACCACTAATAATCAAAGGAACAACTTTCTCTGAGGTGATCAAAATTTTATTAACAGATAGGGCTTAATAAAAATCATAAAATCTCAGCACTTCTTTTAACTCGTATTTTCCAGAATTGTTTTTTTCTGAGCAAACAAAAATGAATACCGTTTATCTTACATATTTTATCATTGTGCCTGGTCAAGAAAGAAAGAAAGAGTTAGTAGGGAAGAGTAAAGAGAGAATAAACAGAAGAATGAACAAGAAAATCCCTATATAAATAAATGCATTATGGGAAAACTATATGATAGTTATGATAACTATATGATATCAAGTTCTTGATATATGAAAATATTAGTGTCTTTTGTCCTAGCATATTCTTTTTAAAGAAGCAACTTGTATAAAAATAAGAACATATTTCAAGATATTTATAACTGGTTTTGTTACACATCACTCTATATACAATTTCCCTCTTATTTTATGAGAAATCCTTTTCAATAAAATGTCAAAATTAGTAACATTATGTAACTCAGGAGTTATTGAGTCTTTTCTGAATATTCTTATAATTATACTAGTCAATGAAAATTGAATCTGGTATTTTATAGTACACGCTCTGTTGCAGTATGGTAGACAAGTGCATGTTAATTGACTTAATATCTGCTTTTATTCACTTTGTTTTCTCTCTCTGCTAAGAAATCATTACTTTGGCCATAGCTTTGCTTGAGTTTCTTTTTGGCAGTTTAATATGTGAAATTATATTAACTATGCACAGTCACAAAGATGGTTTCACATTACTGTCAGTGGCATTGGAGACATCTCCTCATGAGTACAGATAGTTTGGCTTCTGCCCTTTTAAAGATGTGTATATTTTCAAGAAGTAACATATCCATTGCTTGATTGCTCTTTTATTTAAATCGTGATCTTTACTTAATGAAAAATAATTTGAGCTCATTAAAAAGAACATATAAGATGGAGAAAAATATAAAAATAAACAATTTAAAAACAGAAGACTATGATCAACTTTAAGCAAATATTGTTTATGACAAGAGTAATTGTTATTTGGCTATCATTTTGAAGACTTTGCAAAATTCATGAGATAACAAGTGGAAAACTTTCCTTTTTTGCTCAAATATTTCAAATAGAAAAAAATATATATAATGTCAAGAGAAAATAGACACAAAAGTTCATTGCATTCATTGGCCCAGTAATATCATACTACTTTAGGAAGGATAGAAAATAAAACAGTTAAAGAAGGCTCTTAATCATTATTTGTCCTGAATAAGTGAATAGCAGGAGTGTGCCAAGCAATTAAAAGAATGTATAAGTCAGTTTCCAATTAAAACAAAACAAAACACACAAACCCCTGTATTTTAATCAGAGGATATTTAATATAGCAAATTGATTACATAGATGTTGGAAAACATAAGAAATATTGAAACAATCCAGAGATGAGCAATAGTGAGAAATCAATACTACTCATAGACTAGAGGGACCCAGGGAGACTATGTTATCCCAAGTATCCAGAAGGCTGGGCAAAAGGTTAGAAATATAGTGTGGGAGATTTTCTGGTAAAGAAACTTGGATCACACAAGGGGGTTTGTTATAGCACTCGCTGGAAACCATAGATGAAACGAAGCTGCTGATCCAAATAAGAGAGATTGGAGGGATATCCATCTGGTCTTCTTTTCTCTGATCGCTTATCAAGGTTTCCAATGGCTGAATATAGTCATAAACCATAAACCATTTAGCAAGGGAATCTGGTATATGGAGTCTGAAGAATAAAGGAAGAAGATGAAACAAAGAGAAGAAGGAAAATTACTATTAGGAATTAACACCAAACTATATACATATACCTTTTCTTTAAGATTTCATTTATTTATTCATGAGAGACAGAGAGAGAGAGAGAGAGGCAGAGACACAGGCAGAGGGAGAAGCAGGTTCCATGCAGGGAGCCCAACATGGGACTCAACCCCAGATCTCCAGGATCAGGCCCTGGGCCAAAGGTGGCACCAAACCGCTGAGCCACCTGGGTTGCCCTATACCTTTTGAATGCATTTCTTAACAAATTATATTTTAATGGGACAATTTAAATTTGATTGTCATGGTCTAAAAGCATATTGATGATAGGAAAATAGAGTAGACACACTTTTTCCTATTTCTTCCAAAAAGCATAACTAAATACCCTGGACATTACATCAAAAACAAACACAAGGGGTATCTAAAAAATGGGGAGAAGAGGAAGAGTGAGTGGGGATCTCAAGACCCAGAAGTGATGGTGAGTCCTCTGGATTTTATTTTTGCTCTTTTTTTGCTTTGTATATCTTATACTTGAAGCTTAAGAAGCTGGATACCCACCCCACCCCTCCAAAAAAAACCAACATGTAGTGCGAAAAAATACACTGAACAAAGTTGCTGTCTTGAGTAGGACTGAAAAAGGGGCATCCTAGCAAGACAGAAAAGTTTTAGACAAGAACAAATGTATTTTAGCCAAACACCATAGACTACACTGTGATTCCATCTCCACCCATGCCAGCAAAGACTGAGAGGGGGGCCTAGATTTCCACCTATTCATTATACCCTTGGGAGGCTATAATGGTGTATCCCAACATCTCCTTTGGAATAACTGATAGAAGGTCAAATAGAAGCCTGAAAATTTTATCCCAACTGCCTAGGATCATGTGAGGAACCTAAACTTCCACCCCCACATGGCATTGATGAATCACCCCTCCCGTCTTCTTCTGGAGTAGTCTCAGCAGGAGCCCAGTGGAAAGCCAGGCTTTCACCATCACCCAAGGATAATAAGGCCACACTCAGGACAGTGTCAGTGGAGACCACATGAGGAGTCAGAATTCCTGTCCCCTCCCAGCAGTAACAAGCAACCCTTTTCTTGGGTGTGAATAGAGGCCAAGTGAGGAATCTGGACTTCTATATCCACCTAGAAATAATGATGTGATAGTGCCCAAGCTGTCAGATAGAGCCAGCTTAAGCAAAAACTTACATAAGATCCAGATTTTCATGGCATAAGAAAATGTCCAGAGAGATATCATATCCAGATTCTTATAAGAGGAAAGTTCATAAAAAATTACACTTCATACTAAGAACCTGGAATATCTCAAACTGTATGGGGAAAAAAGAAAGATAATCAATTGACACCAATACTGAGATGATGCACTATTTATCTGACAGATTTAAAACCGCTCTGATTTTTAAAATTTTCAGTGAGCAGTTTTGAAAATGCCTGAAATGGACAAAAGAAAAAGAAAATAAAGCCTCATTAGAGAAATATAAAAATCTCAGCAAAAAAATAGAAGACATGAAGAAAAACAAAGTGGAAATTTTAGAACTGTAAACTAAAACTTAAGAAATTAAGGGGCATCTGGGTGTGACAGAGCAGCCAATTCTGGATTTCAGCTCAGATCATTATCTTGGGGTCCTGGAATTGAGTCCCATGTCCGGTTCTGTGCTCAGTGGGGAGTCTGGTTGGTATTTTCTTTCTCTCTCCCTGTACCCCTCCCCCCACCCATGCATGCACATGTTCACATGCATGCTCTCTCTGTATGAAATACATGTCTTTAAAAAATAAATAAAATTTTAAAAATTAAAATCAGTGAATAGGCTTAACAGAAGAATATAGGAGACAGATTAAAGAACTGTTGAAGTGGAAGATGAAATAATAGAAATTTTACAATCTAAAACAGAAAAACTGGAAGGAAGATGGACAAAACCACAGAAACCTACTGGACTGTAGGGCCTAACAGAGGGCCTAACAATTGTATGATGGGAGTCTTAGTAGGAGAAGAGAAAAGGGTAGGCCTATAAATGTACTTGAATAAAAAAAAATTATAGAAACTTCCCAAATTTGGCAAGAGACATACACCTATAGTTGAAATCCAAGAAATCTTTGGACGAAATCAAAGGTATCTATGCTCAGATACATAATAATTAAAATTCTAGAAACTAAACAGAAAGGAAAAATATTGAAAGAGAAAAAAGACAGCTTATATATGGGGAAAAAGAGTAAGAATGAAAGCAGATTTCTTTTTAGAAACCATGAAAACCAAAAGAAAGTGGCAAATATTTTTCAAGTGCTGCAAGAGAAGAGCTGCCACACTAGAATCCTATACCCAGCAAAAATGTCCTTCAGGAATGAAGGGTAAATCAAGACATTCTAAAGTTAGGAAAACTAAATTAATTTGTGAGGAGCATACCTGTACTAATATAATGGCTAAAGGAAGGTCTCTAAACAAAAGGGAACACTGAAAGAAGGAAACTGAGACCATCAAACAGGAAGAAATAAACTGGTAGGCAAAAATATAGGTAAACAATACATTTCTCTTACAGTCTGACTTCTCCAAATTACATTGGAAGGTTGAAGTAAGAGTTATAAGCCATGATTCTAAGTGTAGTATGGCCATTGGGGAGATACAAATTAAAAACAATGAGATGTGACTATACACCCATCAGAGTAGTTAAAATTAGAAACAAAACAAAAAACACCAAACATTGGCAAGGATTCGGAAATCTGGATACAGTGCCAGTGGAAATGGGCATGTAAAACAGTACAACCATTCTGGAAAACAGTTCAGCTTTTTCTTTAAACAAACGTATAAAATGAAACCTCCAATTTTCAAGACCTAGGAATTGTACTTCTGGACATTTATTGAAGAGAAATAAATCATACACACCAAAACTATAGAGAATTGTTCATAGGAGCTTGATTTTTAATACTTTAATACTTTTTAATACTTCAGGAAACAATGCAGATGTCTTTCACTGGATTAAATTGTAGTGCATTTGTATCACTGAACACTATTCACCAATTCAAAGGAACAAACTAATGGCACACAAAATAACCTGGATGAGTCTCCAAAGACTTATTCTGGGTAACAAAATCTCAGCACCTAAAGTTACATACCCTATATTCCATTTGTATAATATTATTGACATAATGCAATTATAGAAAAAGGGAACAGATTAGTGGTTGCCAAGGGTTAAGGAGGGAATGAAGATGAGAAGGAAGTCAATGTAGCTAGAAATTTGTAAATAAGGGATCCGTAGGTGGTGAAAATGTTCTATATGTGGACAGTATCAATATTAACATTCTGATCATGATATTTTACATGTTTTGGAAGATGAGAATTTTGAGAAAACTGAGTCAAGCGCATATGAGATATGTTTGTATTTCTTAAAACTGCATGTGACTCAATAATTACCTCTAAATGGCAAATTTAATTTTAATGTTTAATTTAAAAATATTTGGAATAATAAAGGGGAAGAAATGATGATTTCTGAATCATGAGATATAAATAGGTAAATAAAATAATCATACATATTTTAATGTTACTTTTACTGTTGAAACCAGGAATTCTTCCCGAATTGTGTTCTTAGAAAAATAATAATTGTGAGACATGAACATAATTTTTTCTCTTTGATTTCCTTTTCTTTCTTTCATTTGTTTTTATTGAAGTTCAATTTGCCTTTTTTTTGTTCCCTTCCGCCATGTAATAGAACATAGACTCTGTGATACAAATATCAACAGAATCGGGATCCCTGGGTGGTGCAGCGGTTTGGCACCTGCCTTTGGCCTAGGGCGCGATCCTGGAGACCCAGGATCGATTCCCACGTCGGGCTCCCGGTGCATGGAGCCTGCTTCTCCCTCTGCCTGTGTCTCTGCCTCTCTTTCTCTCTCTGTGACTATCATAAATAAATAAAAATTAAAAAAAAAAACAAATATCAACAGAATCATAATAAGGCTTGGCTAAACAACATGAAGCATGGGTTGAACATTAATCAGTGGAAGAGATCATTAAAAAAAACTATAAATTTACAATAAGCTATATAAATGTGGTAAATGTCAAAATCACTATAATGGCTTTGGAATGTACAACCTGACTAAACTGAACTGCATTTCCCAGAGTCTAGTTCTTGCATGTGTCCCCTTGGGGGTTGCACACAGGGACAACTTTGCTGGGTTTGGAGGACAGAGGGAGCAGCGGCTATTTCATTTTATTTAATAAAGAGCTTCCATCTATATGCACACACCTGTGTGCACACACCCTGTGCATTTGCTGATTCATTTTATTGACATGAAGCAGCAGTGGGCCTGCAATGACTCTATCTTACCTAGATCCTCTTTCAGTTTCTCTAACTACTGGGCCAGGTATGTGTTTAGTTTTATAGTGACAGACCCTGGACAGTGTTTTCTTCAGAATAGCCTTGTCACTATGGCTAAAGGCAATAATAGGGAACACAGATTTTAGTCCATCCTTGTTAAATGCCAACTACTGCCTGTGGATTCCAACCTACTCAGTAATCTTTCTTTCCTTGTTACCTGTCCTGTGTATTTCAAGCTTCATTATCTGATGCTGAGACAACAGCTTTACAAAGACTTCTTAACTAACCTCCACAACTGTATAAACCATTTCTCTGTAACAAATGCCTATGATATCTCTTACTGGTCTCTAGGTGAAGTCTGACATGATAAAGCAATTTTAAATAATCATCACCTTTCATAAAGTTTCTTTAGAGAAATGCACGTATATATTTGACATGTCATCATTTATTGAGATATATGGCTTTATGAATATGAATAATGTTTTATCCCAAGATAATTTAAATATATTAAAAGGGTACAAAATAAGCACTTGAGGAGTTGGAAATATCTGTAGTACAAATTTAATTTAGAAATCATTCTGTAATTTTATTATTCATATATGCAGTGACTTTGTTTTAACATGTGAGCTAAATTTAATGAAAAGAATAATTTAGTACTTGCAAACTATAAGAAGATGTTGATTGTGGTTTAAATATACAAGCCATTACAATATTAAAAATATGCCAACTCTATATTTGTGAAATACATTGAGATAAGTTAAACTAAAAAAATATTAATTTTGGAAAGCTTACACCTTCATGCAGTGTGGGAGACTGTGACTATCTTGTATCTTCACATGAGGTTTGGACTGAATTTCAAATGATCAATAACACATCATACATAGTCAAATATTAACATTACTTGAAGTTGCATAGCATAGCTGTGAGCAAATGAGCTTATACCATAAACTCTGCTTCATTTTGTGATCAGAAGAAGGTTCACATTTTGATTATATTTTTTCAGTAGTATTGGGTTGAACAAAGTAACAGCCAGTGTTTTATTTCAAGCTTCCTTGAAGGACAGGTCCATGACTAATCCATATCTGACCAAACTATTCAAAACATGGGCCACAATACATGGGACCTTCTAAAGTACTCTCATATAATACACTTTTTCTTCTAAGATGTCATAACCACCTGTTTCTCCACTCTCAAACATCCATTTTTAAAATTTTAAATCAAATTTGCTTTAAGAAAATGTATCCTCTTTTAAGACAGCAACATCTTTGGTAGCAGGGCCCTACATCTGTCATCTTTGAATCTTTAGTAACCAGCAAGGTGGTTGATGCTACAGATTTAGAAGTAGGTGTTCAGTGACAGAGTATGAATGAATAAATAAATGAGATTAGTCACTTCTGGGGATCTCTGGATGGCTCAGCGGTTAAGCATCTGCCTTTGGCCCAGGGCATAGTCCTGGAGTCCCAGGATGGAGTCCCACATCAGGCTCCATGCATGGAGCCTGCTTCTCTCTCTCTCCCTATGTCTCTGCCTCTCTCTCTCTGTGTCTCTCATGAATAAATAAATACAATCTTTGAAAAAAAAAAAAGATTAGTCACTTCTCTGATTTGCCAGAAGTTACCTTCTCCTCTGAAATCTCTATGAAATATATATTTTTGTGAACCCCCTTAACTCTTTTGGGAGCTCTCATGCACCTACTGATGAGGCCATAGGCATCAGATAAAATGGATGTGCATTTACAGTTAGCAGTTCAAGGACTCTCTCCTGAATCCTTTCATGAACTCCACCCCCCCCCCTTTTTTTTTCTGATTGTTATTATTCTGTTCTGTTGTCCTTAGGTCTGCCACTCTCCCAGTCTAGATTCCTAGTTGTTTCTGGTTACTTCACTGGGAATACTTAATAAACAACCCTGACTAAGCTTATTATCAGTGAGCTGTACTCTGCTAGAATATACTAGAAAAATGGGGCCTAATTACACACAGCCAGTAGTGAATTGGACTGTACCAATATGAAAGCAGTAGAAATAATATAAATAGCTCAGGAGCACAAATAATTTTTAGACAGACAAACAATTATTGCATTGATCAAAAAGGAATAAACTTTATATATAAAAAAAGAACTAATTGGACTTCGGGAGATTTTATTGCTGGTAATGAGCCCTTAAAAAAAACTGAGAAAATATTTGATTTGCATAAATTACCTGGGGATTGTTCAGTTGTGGATACTGATTCAGTAGATCTGAGGTGGGCAGTCTGCATTTCTCAACGTCTGCTGGCTGGGGCTGATGCTAATTTAGCTACTCTTACAGTATCAAGATCCTAGGACACTGATTTTCTTTTAATGTAGTCAAATAACAACACAAAAAATCTCCTAGTTTAATCTATCCCTAATTAACTTTTAAGCATATATATGTAGACTAAGTATCTATATGTATCTGTCAAAAATATATTAGCTATATCTAATATATCTATTATCTAACATAATAAAACTATATATATTTAATATAATGTTATATATATATTACTTATATATTCTAATATATTTCCTCCAAAATGACTATAGATAATTTTTTTAAAGATTTTATTTATTATTCATGAGAGACACAGAGAGAGGCACAGACACAGGCAGAGGGAGAAGCAGGCTCCATGCAGGGAGCCCAACGTGGGACTTGATCCTGGGACTCCAGGATCACGCCCTGGGCCAAAGGCAGATGCTCAATTGCTGAGCCACCCAGGCATCCCAACTATAGATAATTTTTTAAAAGATTTATTTATTTATTTGAGGGAGGAGGGACAGAGGGAGAAAGAAAATCTCCAGCAGACTCACCAGTGAGTACAGATCCCATCTTGGGGCTCAACCTCACAACCCTGAGATCATGACCTGAGCAAAAATCAAAGATTGGACACTAAACAGACGGATCCATCCAGGGGCCCCTACAGATGATTTTAATGTTAATAGAAATAATACAAATAACCCCATATTCAATATTAGATTCAATTTTAGATTTATGTTTGTTTATTCAGTTTTCATTTATATGTTTATATCATATTTAGTTTTTTTAAAATGCCATTTTCATGTTTTTAGGATGTATTTTCAAATAGAGTATGTTGGAGTATAAAATTACAGATAAGATATCCTTCCATCAGTTTCCCTATAAAAAGTCTTGTGTAAAACCACAGGATAAATGTATTAGAAATGTACTTGTAATAATCAGCTGAGTGGAGCAGTGATGTAAGGTGTGAAAAAGGCAATAGCTTAGGGTTCCTTAAACCATCTTCTCTTCAGTTACTCGTTCATTCTGGTGATTTATCTCTCTTTTGTGGTGTCCCTTGCAAATCAGATAGTACAAGTAATTCCCCGCTCAGCAAGAAACCAGAGCTCCACCTAGGGGTAGAGTCTCAGGCTGAGATCTAGAAAGGGAGTATTGCACGGTGTAACAGTGTATTTCATGCAATTGATAGAAATTGGTCAGGGAATATAAACTTACATATGAAAAATCATTTTTTATCATTTTAATTTCTTTTCCTCTGCTTTGAAAACAAAATAGATGGATCACTGCTGCAACACATTGCTTAAGACAACTAGTCTTTGGTGTCCTTGTGATGAGCACCAGGTATTGTATGGAAGTGTTGAATCACTAAATTGCACACCTGAAACTAATACTACACTGTATGTTGACTTACTAGAATTTAAATAAAAATTAAAAAAAAATTTCCTGTGTAAACTTTTCAAGAAGTAAACTGTTTTTCAAGATAATATAAATAATATACCAGAGATGGATAGTTAGGTTGCAATTTCACATTATTAACAATAAATTTATAAAATTCTAGGGTCATCCAGTTTACTAACCTCTTAAAAATCCTACTGCAGATTATGTATCATGAAATTTAAATTTTTGAGCCAGGAGTTATTTGCTTAACCTACAGTGATATTACTTATAATTCATATCTTTACTAGATTGCCTTAGGAAACAAGTTGTGTAAACACTCTTCATATTTGTAGAATTGATCTAGAATGCTGTACATTTCTCAGTAGAATTAAATGATCTCAGTTTCTTAGCTTCAATTGATAGCTTAAGTTTCTTTTTTTTTAATAATAATGCCTACTTTGTTTTATATAGTTTATCTGACCCAAACATAATCAGAACTACATTTTCTCCAAGTCACATACATTTTCTAAGGTGCTTGGCAGCGCTGTGTACCCTGTGGGGTACTCACTGTCTCTTGCTTGATGTTGCTGATGAGACCTAAAAAACAATCCCTTGAAATACCTACTATTGAAATGTAGCAAAACTGAAAAAAAAATCAGAGTAAAGTGTCTTTGATTCTGTTAGCTGTGGTAAGGAATAACAACAACAAAATAGCTAGCCTAGAAATCCCAAGACTAGGATTCTTATTTCTGCTTTTAACTACACAGAAAATTTCAATGAATGATTCACATATTGACATGTATCTTTCTTTTGGAAGCCCTAGTCCTCTTTAGTATATTATATAACTGGGGAATCTGGAGCTGGGAAACCTGCTCAATCTTTCTTAGCTCATATTTTACAAACTCATTTCACAAAGGAATCTACAATTTGTTGCACCTATTAATGTTCTCAAAAAAGAGCATATTTTGTGAACAATTTTTAAATGCTGCAGTAAAACAGAAGCACAGGAGAGCCATTACATAATGAAGAGATGAATCATTGCAAAGGAGTAGGAAATAAAGTCGGCTTGGGAGAGCTGCTTTAAACAATGTCACATAGCTCTAGATCCCCAGGAAATAAGAGCAAAGTACAGAACAGACTATAAAAGAGTTATCAAGAATACAGGGAAAAGAGGTTTATCATTCAATGCTTTTATTTCACCACTAATTCTCATGGTAGAGATACAAGTATTTCCAGACTCTACCTTTAAGGACTGAAGCCACAAAACTAATTATAAGCTATTGTGTCTTTGACATAGAAGAGAAAATGTGAGAAAAAATGCAAAACCCCTCTAACTTCTTTAGACAGATCCAGAATTAGGTAACTTCATTTTGCTTAAACTTAATAACTTTAGATGTGAACCATGAATGATAATGCAATTTAAACGTGTATCTGTAATGCTCTATTTATATGGTATAGCCATAAATATAGTTTTTGATACTCTTTAAGAATAAAAATATGACCTTATGTTATCATTGAGAAATAATATTTTAAGCCATTATTCATTGTGAATATCTTGTGCCACTTTTCAAAAAATGTAGAAATGTAGAATGGTACAATATCACTAAAGTTCTAAATCTTTACAGGTGCAATTTTCAGCACATAACAGCACATTTTCCTAATGTACAACTGTATGTATTTTTGAAAATATAGACTCATATTTGACTTAGCTCAAATAGAATCATTTCTTTTTATAGTTTTTATAAAAATATTTTAGAGCATAGAGTTCTGTTCAAGTAAATGATATCTATCATCTTATGCTAGTCAAGCATATTCTTTTAAGAGACTATGGAACAGCTGGAAATTTTTGTGAAAAATCAAACCATTTGAAAAATATTTTAATGAGAATGATTATTTGTGTGGTCCTCTGAAGAATGTTGAAAAGAAAATTCCTCCTGAATCTTTGTCATATAACTTCCCAGACGTCCCCTTGCCCACTCTGTTCCTTCCCATGCTTGACCTTGTTTTCTTTTCTTTTCTTTTCTTTTTTTTTTTAGTTTTTCAAGTTTTAATTTAAATTCCAGTTAGTTAACTTACAGTGTAATATTAATTTGGTGTGGAATTTAGGGATTCATCAATTACCTACAATGCCCAGTGCTCATCACAAGTTCTCTCTTTAATACCCATCACCCATTTAACCTTGTTTAGACTTTGATCTGATAAAGGAGTTGCCAAGAGGAAAACCACCTTCATCAACTACTGGCATATTGGTTAAAAGTCTTAGTAGAATTCTCCAACATATGTCCAAAAAAAGAAATTTAAAAATCTAGGAGACTTGAGGGGTTCTCACAACTTTACTACCTCTCTGCTTTTACCATAAACAATATTTATGTACATTTCCTTGTTTAACTAAATTATCATTTCCAGATTTTTTAAATTTTTAATTAAAAAAAAATTAATCTCAATTTGCCAACATATAGTACAACACCTAGGGCTCATCCCATCAAGTGCTCTCCTTAGTGTCCATCACCCAGTTACCCCCAACCCCCACCCACCTTCCCTACCGCAACCCTTTGTTTCCCAGAGTTAGGAGTCTCTCATGGTTTGTCTCCCTCTCTAAATTTTCCCCACTCAGTTCCCCTCCTTTCCTTTAGAGCCCCTTTCACTATTTCTTATATTTCACATATAAGTGAAATCATATGATGATTGTCCTTCTCTGATTGACTTATTTCACTCAGCGTAATACCCTCCAGGTTTACATGTGCTCAGAGGAAGGGATGATGGGGGGGGGGAGGCGGGAAACGGGAGTGTCTACATTAGTGACCTTAAAATGGCTAAACTTCAATTTTTGCTTCTCTCAGTACTTTCTTTATAACCTGAACAGTCAACTGACTACCCAAAATAGCTGTTTTCCTGAGACAAAGATCAGGGGAGCTCCAGGAATCACAATAGTTGATGACAAAATAGCATTCAGTTCTACCCGCTAATTTGTCCTTATTTATTTATTTTTCTTTTCAGCATCACCTGCCAGTTTCATTTTCAGTTATCTTGTCTTTCAGATCTTTTTTTTTCTTTCTCAAATATACCCTGAATCTGAAGACTTTAACAGTGTTTCTCTTCAGTTATATCATATATATTTATGTATATATATATATATATATATATGCATGTGTGTATGAAACTATGGGAAATAAATATATATATTTATAATATATATTATATATATAATATCTTCCTTAAGTAAAAATGACAAAGGGACTATATGATTTAAATGCATTAATAAAATAAATGGTTTGAATAGACCATAATGTGAAAACCCTTCTTCGGGTTCTTTGCTAAACTATACTTTACATGAGCAATTAAAGCTGTCTGTGTTAATAGTGACAAATTATATTAAATGTGTAAGCTTCCTGTCCCTGACATTCACTAAATATTAATGTTAAATCCCAGAAAGTAAAACATTTTCTTATTAATATAAATCTTCTGAAGGAAGGGGCAAGACGGTGGAAGAGTAGGGTCCCCAAATCACCTGTCTCCACCAAATTACCTAGAAAACCTTCAACTCATCCTGAAAATCTATGAATTCGGCCTGAGAATTAAAGAGAGACCAGCTGGAAGGCTACAGTGAGAAGAGTTCGCGCTTCTATCAAGGTAGGAAGACGGGGAAAAAGAAATAAAGAAACAAAGGCCTCCAAGGGGGAGGGGCCCGCGAGGAGCCGGGCTGAGGCCGGGGCGAGTGTCCCCAGGACAGGAGAGCCCCGTCCCGGAGGAGCAGGAGCTGCACCGACCTTCCCGGGCGGAAAGGGGCTCGCGGGGAGGTGGAGCAGGACCCAGGAGGACGGGGATGCCCTCGGGCTCCCGGGGACACTAACAGGCACCTGCGCCCCGGGAGAGTGCGCCGAGCTCCCTAAGGGCTGCAGCGCGCACGGCGGGACCCGGAGCAGCTCGGGGGGCTCGGGGGCGGCTCCGCGGAGGGGGCTGCGGGGCGGGAGCAGCTCGGGGGGCTCGGGGGCGGCTCCGCGGAGGGGGCTGCGGGGCGGGAGCAGCTCGGGGGGCTCGGGGGCGGCTCCGCGGAGGGGGCTGCGGGGTGGGAGCGCGAATCCAACAGCGCAGGCTCCGGAGCACAGGGCGCCGGGACACAGCCCAGGATCCCGCCTCCCCCGGGACAGGCAGAGGCCGGGAGGGCCCCGGACAGCAAGGACGCTCCTGCCCCAGCTGAGCAGATCAGCGGCCCCGCCCGGAGCCTCCAGGCCCTGCAGACCGAGAGCTCCGGAGTCACTGCGGGGGCTGACTCCAGGTTTCCAGACCTGGCCCCGCCACTGGGGCTGTTCCTCCTGCGGCCTCACGGGGTAAACAACCCCCACCGAGCCCTGCACCAGGCAGGGGCACAGCAGCTCCCCCAACTGCTAACACCTGAAAATCAGCACATCAGACCCCTCCCCCAGAAGACCAGCTACACGGACAAGTTCCAGGGGAAGCCAAGGGACTTAAAGTACACAGAATCAGAAGATACTCCCGCGTGGTTTTTTTGTTTTGCTTTGTTTTGTTTTGTGGTTTTTTTTTTGTTTTTGTTTTTTGTGTTTTTTTTTTTTTTTTTTTTGCTTTTTGATTTCTGTTTGCTTCCCCCACCCTTTTTTCCCCTTTCTTTCTTTTTCTTTCTCTTTTTCTTCTCTTTTTTCTTCCTTTTTTCTTTTTCTCTTTTCTTTTCTTCTTTCTCTCCTCCCTTTTTCTCCTTTTCCCAATACAACTGGCTTTTGGCCACTCTGCACTGAGCAAAATGACTAGAAGGAAAACCTCACCTCAAAAGAAAGAATCAGAAACAGTCCTCTCTCCCACAGAGTTCCAAAATCTGGATTACAATTCAATGTCAGAAAGCCAATTCAGAAGCACTATTATACAGCTACTGGTGGCTCTAGAAAAAAGCATAAAGGACTCGAGACTTCATGACTGCAGAATTAGAGCTAATCAGGCAGAAATTAAAAATCAATTGAATGAGATGCAATCCAAACTAGAAGTCCTAAAGACGAGGGTTAACGAGGTGGAAGAACGAGTGAGTGACATAGAAGACAAGTTGATGGCAAAGAGGGAAACTGAGGAAAAAAGAGACAGACAATTAAAAGACCATGAAGATAGATTAAGGGAAATAAACGACAGCCTGAGGAAGAAAAACTTACGTTTAATTGGAGTTCCCGAGGGTGCCGAAAGGGACAGAGGGCCAGAATATGTATTTAAACAAATCCTAGCTGAGAACTTTCATAATCTGGGAAGGGAAACAGGCATTCAGATCCAGGAAATAGAGAGATCCCCCCCTAAAATCAATAAAGACCGTTCAACACCTCGACATTTAATAGTGAAGCTTGCAAATTCCAAAGATAAAGAGAAGATCCTTAAAGCAGCAAGAGACAAGAAATCCCTGACTTTTATGGAGAGGAGTATTAGGGTAACAGCAGACCTCTCCACAGAGACCTGGCAGGCCAGAAAGGGCTGGAAGGATATATTCAGGGTCCTAAATGAGAAGAACATGAAACCAAGAATACTTTATCCAGCAAGGCTCTCATTCAAAATGGAAGAGATAAAGAGCTTCCAAGACAGGCAGCAACTAAAAGAATATGTGACCTCCAAACCAGCTCTGCAAGAAATTTTAAGGGGGACTCTTAAAATTCCCCTTTAAGAAGAAGTTCAGTGGAACATTCCACAACAACAAGGACTGAATAGTTATCATGATGACACTAAATTCATATCTCTCAATAGTAACTCTGAATGTGAATGGGCTTAATGACCCCATCAAAAGGCGCAGGGTTTCAGACTGGATAAAAAAGCAGGACCCATCTATTTGCTGTCTACAAGAGACTCATTTTAGACAGAAGGACACCTACAGCCTGAAAATAAAAGGTTGGAGAACCATTTACCATTTGAATGGTCCTCAAAAGAAAGCAGGGGTAGCCATTCTCATATCAGATAAAACTAAAATTTACCCCAAAGACTGCAGTGAGAGACGAAGAGGGACACTATCTCATACTTAAAGGATCTATCCAACAAGAGGACTTAACAATCCTCAATATATATGCCCCAAATGTGGGAGCTGCCAAATATATCAATCAATTAATAACCAAAGTGAAGAAATACTTAGATAATAATACACTTATACTTGGTGACTTCAATCTAGCTCTTTCTATACTCGATAGGTCTTCTAAGCACAACATCTCCAAAGAAACGAGAGCTTTAAATGATACGCTGGACCAGATGGATTTCACAGATATCTACAGAACTTTACATCAAACTCAACTGAATACACATTCTTCTCAAGTGCACATGGAACTTTCTCCAGAATAGACCACATACTGGGTCACAAATTGGGTCTGAACCGATACCAAAAGATTGGGATCGTCCCCTGCATATTCTCAGACCATAATGCCTTGAAATTAGAACTAAATCACAACAAGAAGTTTGGAAGGACCTCAAACACGTGGAGGTTAAGGACCATCCTGCTAAAAGATGAAAGGGTCAACCAGGAAATTAAGGAAGAATTAAAAAGATTCATGGAAACTAATGAGAATGAAGATACAACAGTTCAAAATCTTTGGGATACAGCAAAAGCAGTCCTAAGGGGGAAATACATCGCAACACAAGCATCCATTCAAAAACTGGCAAGAACTCAAATACAAAAGCTAACCTTACACATAAAGGAGTTAGAGAAAAAACAGCAAATAGATCCTACACCCAGGAGAAGAAGGGAGTTAATAAAGATTTGAGCAGAACTCAACGAAATGGAGACCAGAAGAACTGTGGAACAGATCAACAGAACCAGGAGTTGGTTCTTTGAAAGAATTAATATGATAGATAAACCATTAGCCAGCCTTATCAAAAAGAAGAGAGAGAAGACTCAAATTAATAAAATCATGAATGAGAAAGGAGAGATCACTACCAACACCAAGGAAATACAAACGATTTTAAAAACATATTATGAACAGCTATACGCCAATAAATTAGGCAATCTAGAAGAAATGGACACATTCCTGGAAAGCCACAAACTACCAAAACTGGAACAGGAAGAAATAGAAAACCTGAACAGGCCAATAACCAGGGAGGAAATGGAAGCAGTCATCAAAAACCTCCCAAGACACAAGAGTCCAGGGCCAGATGGCTTCCCAGGGGAATTCCATCAAACATTTAAAGAAGAAACCATACCTATTCTCCTAAAGCTGTTTGGAAAGTTAGAAAGAGATGGAGGATTTCCAAATTCGTTCTATGAGGCCAGCATCACCTTAATTCCAAAACCAGACAAAGACCCAACCAAAAAGGAGAATTACAGACCAATATCCCTGATGAACATGGATGCAAAAATTCTCAACAAGATACTAGCCAATAGGATCCAATAGTACATTAAGGAAATTATTCACCATGACCAAGTAGGATTTATCCCTGGGACACAAGGCTGGTTCAACACCCGTAAAACAATCAGTGTGATTCATCATATCAGCAAGAGAAAAACCAAGAACCATATGATCCTCTCATTAGATGCAGAGAAAGCATTTGACAAAATACAGCATCCATTCCTGATCAAAACTCTTCAGAGTGTAGGGATAGAGGGAACTTTCCTCGACATCTTAAAAGCCATCTATGAAAAGCCCACAGCAAATATCATTCTCAATGGGGAAGCACTGAGAGCCTTTCCCCTAAGATCAGGAACAATACAGGGATGTCCACTCTCACTACTGCTATTCAACATAGTACTGGAAGTCCTAGCCTCAGCAATCAGACAACAAAAAGACATTAAAGGCATTCAAATTGGCAAAGAAGAAGTCAAACTCTCCCTCTTCGCCGATGACATGATACTCTACATAGAAAACCCAAAAGCCTCCACCCCAAGATTGCTAGAACTCATAGAGCAATTCGGTAGCGTGGCAGGATACAAAATCAATGCCCAGAAGTCAGTGGCATTTCTATACACTAACAATGAGACTGAAGAAAGAGAAATTAAGGAGTCAATCCCATTTACAATTGCACCCAAAAGCATAAGATACCTAGGAAGAAACCTAACCAAAGAGGTAAAGGATCTATACCCTCAAAACTATAGAACATTTCTGAAAGAAATTGAGGAAGACACAAAGAGATGGAAAAATATTCCATGCTCATGGATTGGCAGAATTAATATTGTGAAAATGTCAATGTTACCCAGGGCAATATACACGTTTAATGCAATCCCTATCAAAATAGCATGGACTTTCTTCAGAGAGTTAGAACAAATTATTTTAAGATTTGTGTGGAATCAGAAAAGACCCCGAATAGCCAGGGGAATTTTAAAAAAGAAAACCATATCTGGGGGCATCACAATGCCAGATTTCAGGTTGTACTACAAAGCTGTGGTCATCAAGACAGTGTGGTACTGGCACAAAAACAGACACATAGATCAGCGGAACAGAATAGAGAACCCAGAAGTGGACCCTGAACTTTATGGTCAACTAATATTCGATAAAGGAGGAAAGACTATCCATTGGAAGAAAGACAGTCTCTTCAATAAATGGTGCTGGGAAAATTGGACATCCACATGCAGAAGAATGAAACTAGACCACTCTCTTTCACCATACACAAAGATAAACTCAAAATGGATGAAAGATCTAAATGTGAGACAAGATTCCATCAAAATCCTAGAGGAGAACACAGGCAACACCCTTTTAGAACTCGGCCACAGTAACATCTTGCAAGATACATCCACGAAGGCAAAAGAAACAAAAGCAAAAATGAACTATTGGGACTTCATCAGGATAAAAAGCTTCTGCACAGTGAGGGAAACAGTCAACAAAACTAAAAGACAACCTACAGAATGGGAGAAGATATTTGCAAATGACATATCAGATAAAGGGCTAGTTTCCAAGATCTATAAAGAACTTCTTAAACTCAACACCAAAGGAACAAACAATCCAATCATGAAATGGGCAAAAGATATGAACAGAAATCTCACAGAGGAAGACATAGACATGGCCAACATGCATATGAGAAAATGCTCCGCATCACTGGCCATCAGGGAAATACAAATCAAAACCACAATGAGATACCACCTCACACCAGTGAGAATGGGGCAAATTAACAAGGCAGGAAACCACAAATGTTGGAGAGGATGTGGAGAAAAGGGAACCCTCTTACACTGTTGGTGGGAATGTGAACTGGTGCAGCCACTCTGGAAAACTGTGTGGAGGTTCCTCAAAGAGTTAAAAATAGACCTGCCCTACGACCCAGCAATTGCGCTGTTGGGGATTTACCCCAAAGATACAGATGCAATGAAACGCCGGGACACCTGCACCCCGATGTTTCTAGCAGCAATGTCCACAATAGCCAAACTGTGGAAGGAGCCTCGGTGTCCAACGAAAGATGAATGGATAAAGAAGATGTGGTTTATGTATACAATGGAATATTACTCAGCCATTAGAAACGACAAATACCCACCATTTGCTTCAATGTGGATGGAACTGGAGGGTATTATGCTGAGTGAAGTAAGTCAATCGGAGAAGGACAAACATTATATGGTCTCATTCATTTGGGGAATATAAATAATAGTGAAAGGGAATATAAGGGAAGGGAGAAGAAATGTGTGGGAAATATCAGAAAGGGAGACAGAACATAAAGACTCCTAACTCTGGGAAACGAACTAGGGGTGGTGGAAGGGGAGGAGGGCGGAGGGTGGGGGTGACTGGGTGACGGGCACTGAGGGGGGCACTTGACAGGATGAGCACTGGGTGTTATTCTGTATGTTGGTAAATTGAACACCAATAAAAAATAAATTTATTAAAAAAAAGAAAAAGAAAAGAAGTAGGAAAAAAATCTTATTTCAGAATCTTAGGAAATACAATACTTTACATATGGTCAAGTACAGGAGACTCACCTTTTTTTTTTTTTTAGGAGAATTAATAGAACAATGAAAAGCAAACGAGTAGACCTGGAAATCATTGATTTGAGTTTTAGTTCTGCCACTGACCAGCTATGTGATTTCATCGACGAAATCTACTCTCCACAAACATGGATTTGGTTCAAGTATAAAAAAGAACTAATATGCTAATAATACATTCCCTACACACATTCATAAAATGCATTTAATAGATGTATATGCACTAAGTGAACTTTGAAATGGCACAGCATTGTTGTTTATCAGAATTATAAAACTTCCAGCAATGTAGTTAGGATGGAAATAGAAGTTGATAGAAGGAGATCATTTTGAGATCTCAGAGCACAAAGAGAAGGGTACAATTGTGACTGATTTGTTATATCGGAAAGTTTAGTTTGGCACCGGTTAAGAGACTTAGCACTAGGTCTTCAATCATGGCCAAGCTGTTGTCAGACTTAGCACTAGGTCTTCAATCATGGCCAAACTGTTAATCACACCTAGATAACAACGTCCTGTGTGGTCGAATAATAAGGGATTTATGTATCTGTGTCTCTGATGGTCTGGTTTTGTACGGGCCATTGATTATTTATTTTACAATGTTTTTCAGCCTTGTAAAATTTGCTTCAATAAATTTCCAGGTTTGTTTCATACATTTATCGGAAGACAGTAACAGTGCTGACCAATTAGTCAAGTATGATAGAATAAGAACACAGTATTAATGTCACCACCTCTGATCTCTTTTTAAATGTTTGCAGTTTTGCTTTGCCAAAGGCCTAGCTAAAGGAAGCTTGCTTGGATCTCAGGATTATTGTCTTAAACCTTAGAAAGACACTAAAACATCATCAGTATATTTGTTCAGAAAAGGTAAATCATAAATCAATGTCCTGTTGCACTTTTTTGTTTGCCTCAGAATTTTCAAGGTCTCTTTGACCTAGAAGCAGAATATGTCTGAGATTTCCATCCCGCTCACCTCTCACAGTCAATTTGCACATAGGACTGATAATCAGGAACTATGACACTGCTGATCAAATTGATACAAATAGTCATCTTATTTTTCAAATTGCTGATTGGTTTTAACAACCACACTTTAAGTATTCTATACTTTACTCATGCTTTCTTTAAAATGTGTGATTGCTTTTGGTATATATGTACTAAATAGGGAGATTTAAATTTATTATATACTTATAGACCTACCCAGTGGTCTTTTTGTTAGGAAAATGTACAGAGAAAATTATTGATGAGGCACCTGGGTGGTTCAGTGGTTAGGTGTCTGCCTTTGGCTTAGATCGTGATCCTATGGTCCTGGGAGCAAGTCTCACAATAGGCTCCTTGCAGGGAGCCTTCTTCTCTCTCTCTGTCTCTGCCTCTCCGTGTCTCTCATGAATAGAAAAATAAAATATTTGAAAAAAAGAAAAGTATAGATATGGTCATAACTATGACCTGCTTATGGCCTGACAATGAAGTTACATCTGTGTAATTATTCATTAACATAAAAATTCTGTTATTGCAAAATCAATTCTCCTCAGATTTTAAAAACTTAATATAGATATTTTTAAAATATCATCAAACTGTGATGGTGGCACTAAAATATATGTGTGTAATGCTGGCAACATGTAAAAGGCATTGGAATTTGCTTTTTTTGTAATGATTTAAATTTCATTGGCCAGCTAGGGAATGGAACAAAATTCTTTAGTTTGAAAGGGTTTGATTTATGCCATTCAATTCGTAATAGCTCCATGCTTTTTGTCAATTTTGCCATCTGTGTTTTCTGTTTATAATCAATCAAAACCTCATTGGTTTGGTCATCTACTGTTGTTCATATAAATAAAACTAAAAGAGGAAAAATATATAAATTTGAAAATTATAAAAAGAAACACCATGAAATCTACAAATCCATGCACACAAGCAATGATATTGTGTTATGTATTGACAAATTTGGAGATGTCATAAAAAATGTATTACTTATTACAAATCTGAGAATGACTGAGTCCAAAACTCAGGTAAATTCAATTTTATTTATTCTACTCAATGGAATTTCAACAAAATGACCTTTTACACAAATGTACAGAGAATAAGAATTCCATGTTGCCAAATATTCTATAATTCTAAACTTTTACAAATGTAGTAAGCTGCTTTCTCATAGCAGTTGGATAATACTTCACTGATTCCAGTGTAGTGTGCCTTATGGATATTATAATCCCTATAGAAAAGTAGATACAAATTCCCACAAACGTTCCCATCAGAATACCAAAACATCATGGCTGCTATTTATTTATTTGTTTGTTTGATTACTCATTTATTTATTTAAAGATTTTATTTATTTATTCATGAGAGATACTGAGAGAAGCAGAGACACAGGCACAGGCAGAAACAGGCTCCACGCAGGGATCCTAACGTGGGACTTGATCCCAGGACTCCAGGATCACATCCTGAGCCAAAGGCAGACATTCAACCACTGAGCCACCCAGGCATCCCTCATGGCTATTATTTAAAGCTGAGTCTACAGGACTCCATATGGAAGAAAGGCTATGCGTAGAGTGTGACCCCCTTGATGTTCATAGTTCTACCCCCTGATTTTTCAGTGTGAAAAGAGGAAAGGAAATGAATAGTGGGGAAAAATAGGAAAGACCAAGGAAAAACAAGAAACAATTTAAATAATACTTTGTGGAGTATTTTTCTCACATTCTCTAGATGAAGTTGAAATTACATCATCTTGTAGTTGGAAGCAACCTTGACATGCATCTGATCTCAATACATCAAAGTCTTTACATATTATGTATTTTTATTTTGTTTTATTTTACTTATTTTTATTTTTTAAAGAGAGAGAGAGAGAGCAAGCTTGAGTGTGCTTGAAGGGGTAGAAGGAGAGAGAGAGTATCTTAAACAGGTTCCATGCTCAGCACAGAGCTGGTCTTGGAGCCAGACAGAGGGCTCCACGCAGGGCTCGTTCTCAGGTCCCTGAGATCACAACCTGAGCCAAAACCAAGAGTCTAATGCTTAACCACTGAACCACTCAGGAGTCCCTTCCCTGCATATTATGTATTTTTATAAAAGCTGTCAGATGTGGTTAGAAGGAAAGCAAACTGGAAGCAGAGTAATATCTAAAGTGTGTATCTGAGGCCATGCAAATGTCACTTAATCATTCTGAGTTTTACATTGGTAAAACAATAAGAGAAAGGATATAAATACACATAGTTATCCAGACTGAAGGAGCCAATGAAAATATTTTGAAATTCCAAAGTCCTATCCAAATATGAAAGGCAATGATTATTTTCCTTCACTTACAGCAGAAGTAAGAATTGAAACATCAGGACATCAACTATAAATTTAGTTATCTAAAACAAAAAGCTTTATTGCTCTTTTTTTTTTTTGATTCAGAAGAGACCTAGAGAAAGAAAGAAAGGACACAATCAAAAGGAAATGATGAAAGTAACAAACGTTGCTTAAAGCAGACATTCGCAAAGAGAAAACAGGTTAGATAAGTTATTCCACCCAATTACTGCAGTATGTGGGGGCTGGGGAGTAGCTCATTCAGGATGAAAGAAAGATAAAAATATATTTTGAAAAACAGTGAATTTGGAGGTCGAAGTTACAAAATGTTCTAACTGCTGGAAATAAAGAACCAATACTGTGCTCAAATTGAACATTAAAATGAAAACAGGATTTTTCAGAAACATAAATAGTGTCCTTGGAAAATATAATGTCATGATGTATCAATACACATTTATACAGTAATGTTCTTTTTTTTTTTTTTTTTTTGTGGAAAATAAGCTCCCAAACTGGATGTTCTTAGAGTGACAAGGGGTTTTGCTGCAGGTCTGAACAGACATTTTGAGACTTGACTGGAGTAGACAAAAGAGAACACATCCTTGGCATGGTTAAGCATGGCTGTGTGAAGGCTGTTGATGAAAAAGAGTAGATGAAATTAAGTATAATATTTATTCAAATCAAATATCTTATTACTGCAATACAGATAGTAAAAGGACAAGTTGAGATTTTGTTTGAAAACTATTTTATACAAAGCAATATTTAGATGGTAACTAAGATTAGCAATAAGCTATGCTAAACACTATGGAATGTACTCTATTTTTTTTCTTTTTCTTAATCAAAATATAATGGGTATATAACACCATGTATGCTTAAGGTGTAAAATGTGTTGATTTATATACTGAAATATAATTACCACTAGAACATTCACCAATACCTCTGTCATGTCACATAATTATCATTTCTTTTTTTCTGGTGAAAACATATTTCTCTGCTGCACCTAAACTCTTAAAGTTCTATAACTACATTATTTGTTTCAAGGTTTTTATCATTATCTCAAGAATTTCTATGTTGCCTGTATATTTTCTGATTATTAATCCTGACTGGCAACTGGGTACCTCTGAAAGTTATTTTTGCTGTCGTTAGCTTGCTGTGACTCGCTCGGTTCAGGTGATGAGACCGTTCTTAAAGAAAGATTTTTATCTTGGATCAATGCTGCCTTCAACTTCTTACTAACTCAGTAACCTTGGTTATATAACTTTCTTTCTTTCTTTCTATGTCACTCTCCTTTTCTGTATAGTAGAGGAAATGGTCATCTATACTAGGATTTGTTTTAATAATTATATATATATATATATATGTCATACAACATATGGCACCTACAAATCATTTTATTTTGTTAAAATTAGAGATTAGTAGAAATATTAATAAAATGGAATAAAAAGGTATTAAAAGTAGGTTATGCTCTGGCAAGATAGCAATTAATTCTTACTTTTTAATGATGATAATAATTTCTCAGATTTCCTGTGTAGACATTTTACTTTTACAAACACATGAAAATTAAAAAATATATTTGATTTAAAAATCAAATTCACAACTGTTTTTATAAGAAGTCCTTTTTTTGAAAATATTTCGATGTATTGATATGAGGACCATTCTTTATAAACATAAATCAATGTTATTTATGGTTTTTTTGCAATTTTTCAGACATCTTTAAGCATTAATAATCATCTTGTTCTTGTAGGTTTGAATTTCTCTTGGGTATCTTCTTGGGTAAAGGAAATGTATAGTTTCTGAGAAGTGATAGGTCCTTTGTCAATTTTGTTCACTTCTCAATATCAAAACAAATTTAAGTAATAAATTCAGTTTAAATTGCAGCTCTAGGTAATGTTTGAAATTGTTTTGAACAGTGGTGGTAAAGAGAAAAATTATTTTTGAATATTGGTAAAATGAGTGAACAAAATTAGAGAATAAATCATATGTAGAGCCAAATGTCAAGCTACATTTTTTTTAAGACTTGAAAGTGCTCATCAATCAGATATTTAGAGCTGTATCATGTAAGAAACAGAAGTGGTTTTTATTTTTAGTTTGAAATGTCATGCCATTAAAGGAATGATCAGTAAATGGTCATTTTGGGTAGTTAATCTGTAAATATTTTGTTTTTAAGCAAATATCAAGGAAAAGTGAGCTGCCTACCTTTCAAAGCAGTGGTGAATTATCTGCTTATTGAAAACTACATTATCATTTTTGTCCTTTTTCTTATTTTTTTCTTTTGGAATGAATAGAATGACTTCAAATTAACCTCTGTGTCTTTACTTTAGCTATAATATTTAATAACCCATCTAGAGGACTTAATTCCAAATAGTCTTCACTAAAATCATTCTATACCATCTATTTAGCTACTGTAAAACTAGGAACCTTTCTTTGATTATACTAAAGCTTAAGATAAGTTCCAGTGGCACGAGGAATATCTTCATGGTAAGTCTATTTTATACCTGTTATGTTAGAAGGAATCCACCCTCTTACTACCCAAATTAAATGCAGTCATTAAATAAAGGGGTATCATTTTGTCAAAGTTTACAAAATATACATTAGGAAGTTTTTAAAGGAAAAAAATGTTCAAACGGTATGTCATTCAAACACAAATCTGAAGTCATCCCTGCCAAATATTTTCAATACTTGAAATAAGATTTTGCTTGTTTCTAATAGGTTAAAACTTGGAAAATATATGTCTTAGAATTACAGAACAAGTTATGGTTACACTACATGGTTAATCCAGTGATATTAAAGCATCACTTCAATATCTTATAGCACTGAGCATACACATCTGAACCTTTTTGCATATATTTGTGGAAAAGAATGTAAGGGCCATGTAAGCATTTATTGGCAAGAAACTTTGCAAAGACAGCCCTGCCACCTTCTGTTCTTATGTGGTTTCAAAGTCAAATCAGTAGATTTAAATCACTAATTTAAATTTGTCATGGTATTAATCACTTAGCTAAACACCAATAGCATTATTTCTAGAATACTATTAACCTTAACTTCCCTATGTTCATTAATTCAGATGTGCAGAATAATTTATTTCATTGGCCTATTTTTTTGAGAAGTTCATATATAGATTGCATAGAATACTTTTTAGAGTTCGCATGTGTGTATTTATTATGTTAATTCCAAAAAATCTAAAAAACTAAAAGCTTTGCTTTGACAGTATATGCAAGCTATGATGGAAATGGAATTCTTACTATATAAAATGAAATTTCAGGAAATTTTATTAGAGTATTGTGAGTCCGGATACAATGACATAAGGGGAATGAAAGATGAAAATTTTAGACCCTATATGCACCAAAGAAAAATCTGATGATGCAGAGGAAACACTTTTTAAAGTGCTTTGAGGCCTATTTTTAATTTTAAATGTCTTCTGTCTAAAGACAACATTTCAGATCAATTTTCATAGGCACATTATTGAGGAAAAAATACAACAACCTGAGGAGATTCCAGATTGCTCCTACAAAGTAAAACAAGATTGAAACTCACTCCTGCAAGGACATTCATATTCTTGTAAACTTCGAATGCTGTGTAAAATATTTTTAAATATCATTAAAATTGATGTTGACAGATGTATTATTAACTCTGCTACCATTCTTACATTATTGCCAATACCATGCAACAGAAATTTAGATGCAGACAGAAATTAGCTCAAAATTTCATGACAAAAATTTATTTTAGGACAAAAGAAGTCATCCTTTAACCATTGGTGAGCCCTCTCAGGTGTAAAATCTACATTTTTCTTATAGGAATTTTTTAATTTTGCATTATTTTTTTTCTTATTTAACATTGGAAATGACACTACTTGAAGTATTGCTTTGTCCTAGAGGCCAAACATTGCATATATGATTATCTGGCAAACCTCTCTTTTAAATATGCAACAAACATGGGCATATGCTGACATTAGTTGTGTTTTTCATAAGTCTATGCCATAATTGTGACTATTCTTACTCCTTTCACTCTAGGTGCACCAGCCTTCTATCCCTTCCTCAATTACTACGGTTAATCCTACTCTAAAGTTTCTTCTTTAATTCTTCCCTATGCCTGATATGCTTTCTATCTCTAAATGTATAAAACATACATAGTTTAATTTGTCCCTTTCAACCTTCAAATTGATAAGGGAGATAGTATGTCATTGGGGATGCAATTCCAATTTGAAAAGAGAGAAAGATAGCTGTTCTAGATGCATTTTTGTTTTGGGCTACAAGGACAATATTACAATGTTGGATTCCCCAAAATATTCTCAAAGTGTAAAATTTGAAATGTTTACTAGAGCGGGTTGTTGTAATGATGTTGATTTGTGTGTGTGTGTGTGTGTGTGTGTGTGCGCGCGCGTTTCAAATGTTTTCTTGGCACGCTTACCCAAGGTCTAGTATATGAGTACTTTCTTCTCTCTCTCTTTTTCACAATGACATTATCTCCCTGGGAGCTAAAGAGAAACAAAAACAATAACAGAAAAGCCTCTTCCTGTCACTGTTATTATGAAGGCCGGGCAATAAACTATTTGGGATTTTTCTGGGTGGGTCAACTTTCTCTATTGCTCGCTGCATCAAACTTCTTGCAAAGGATACAGTCAACAAAACTAAAAGACAATCTACAGAATGGGAGAAGATATTTGCGAGTGACATATCAGATAAAGGGCTAGTTTCCAAGATCTATAAAGAACTTCTTAAACTCAACGCCAAAGGAACAAACAATCCAATCATGAAATGGGCAAAAAACATGAACAGAAATCTCACAGAGGAAGACATAGACATGGCCAACATGAATATGAGAAAATGCTCTGCATCACTTGCCATCAGGGAAATACAAATCAAAACCACAGTAAGATACCACCTCACACCAGTGAGAATGGGGAAAATTAACAAGGCAGGAAACAACAAATGTTGGAGAGGATGTGGACAAAAGGGAACCCTCTTACACTGTTGGTGGGAATGTGAACTGGTGCAGCCACTCTGGAAAACTGTGTGGAGGTTCCTCAAAGAGTTAAAAATAGATCTGCCCTTCGACCCAGCAATTGCACTGTTGGGGATTTATCCCAAAGATACAGATGCAATGAAACGCCGGGACACCTGCACCCCGATGTTTCTAGCAGCAATGGCCACGATAGCCAAACTGTGGAAGGAGCCTCGGTGTCCATCGAAAGATGAATGGATAAAGAAGATGTGGTTTATGTATACAATGGAATATTAATCAGCTATTAGAAATGACCAATACCCACCATTTGCTTCAACGTGGATGGAACTGGAGGGTATGATGCTGAGTGAAGTAAGTCAGTCGGAGAAGGACAAACATTATATGTTCTCATTCATTTGGGGAATATAAATAATAGTGAAAGGGAATATAAGGGAAGGGAGAAGAAATGTGTGGGAAATATCAGAAAGGGAGACAGAACTTAAAGACTGCTAACTCTGGGAAATGAACTAGGGGTGGTAGAAGGGGAGGAGGGTGGGGGGTGGGAGTGAATGGGTGACGGGCACTGGGGGTTATTCTGTATGTTAGTAAATTGAACACCAATAAAAAATAAATTAAAAAAAAAAAAACTTCTTGCATTGATCTGGCCAGATGCTCTGAGAGCACAAAATCTCCACCATTACTCATGTTCTGCTGCAATTTTCTTACTGGTTGAAGTTGAACATCTTAAAGGGTTTGTTCAGCTATCCAACAACAACAACAAAAAATTCTATGATTAAAATTTTAAAATACTTTGATAGATGGCCTGAGTTAGATAAAGACAAAAAATGAGTTCTCATGGAAGGGTCTATGTCTGTGTAATGGATTGATCCCTGGTGTATTTCCTTTGCTTGTGCCTGGACATTTGAGCCAGTGTTTTGGGCCCTCTACACAGATTGGTTTCTTTTCAAAGGTATATTTAAGTCTTATAAAAGTCTTCAAAGAAGACCTGACATTTCTCAACTAAAAATTTGAGATTGGTTTGCTGATAACTTGATAGGTGATGACAACACCATATAGGTTTTGACATCTAGAGTAATATGTTTCTTCTCTTATATGAATAAGATTTTTCTCACCCTGGCACTGTCATTTGCCCTGAAATATCTCAGTGCTGTGCTGCTTTGGAATATAAATATTAGCACAATGTATCTGATGCTGAATATTTAAAAATCAGATTTCTGTATTCTTTTTCTGTGCTCTACCCTACATAATGAAATGTTTTTATTTTTGGTCAATTTATAAGTGTCTAAACGCTGACACTTGAAGTATTCAAAGCAGCCACATTAATGGAGATTTTTGTACAAATACAAATACATTAATGCAGCAGGAAAGCAGGGTTTAAGCTAATTTATTGCATGGAAGACATTATTTTCCTGAAAACAAATGCTGTGTTCAGCTGCCATCACAGTGACAGTACAAACAGCTAAAAGATGGAATTATTGCTAAGAGTTCCACTTTACTTGTTAATGATTGAAAGGAAATTTACTGTGATACCCTCAAGAACTGTAAGGTCTTGAATTTTTATTTTCCTAATAGAAACAGCTACAAAAAAGCAGAAATGAGCATTCATGCTATCAGTTATATTTATTTTAATAGGTAGAAAAATAAATTGTGATAATTTAAAAATGATTTGTATTTCATGTTATTCATAAGTTGTTCAACTTCGGAAAAAGTCCCTTTCTGGAGATACAAAAGTCAAATATTTGTACTTTTTATTTCTCAGCTACACAACTGAAGAAAGGCTAAAAAAATCATTTTCCTGGTCATATGCTATTTTGTTCTCTATCCAACTGGAAGTGAAATGTCTTGGCAGGAGATAAGATGTCAAAAAATGTGCCAGAGTAAAGGAAAATGCATAGAATAGTGGTTTTCTCTGGCTTCTGTGAATACAGTGTTCAAACTATAAAAGTTAGCAGCTTTATTTATTATCCTTCCTTATTTTTAGCCTATAGGGCTTGAAACAAAATTATTCTCAAGTTTGTTTCTTGCTATTTCTATTTTAAAATGGAATATCTCTAAATTTCTTGAGGGTATTTTGTCTCAGTTTTCATTCTATTCACCACAATCCTCAAACCTGGAGTATTTAGAAATATGTGAGTGTGTACATCTTCATAATAACCTGTATTCATGTATGCACATCAAATAAGCCGAGTTGTTCAACCAACTTGTTGGGCCATAATTTAGAGGTTATTGTACCAGAGCCTTACAGAGGGTAAGCTACACTTCAGGTAATACAGATAAACTTTATATTTATTTGAAATCCAGGAGATGAACCTGGAACAAATGAATTTTTGCCTGCCTCCAACATGTAATAACAATAACAAATATATGTATTGTTAAAATGATTATAAATAATTATAAATATATATTTATATATTATATAAATCACATATATGTATATATGCATAGTTACATATATAGTTATTTATATATGTAATTCTATATAGCATTTTTCCATATACTACCCTGCTGAGTACAAATTTGCTTTCTTATAATTAATGACACCAGTCTTTTCAGAGAGGCGTCCTATGGTGTAATATTTGTTAATCAGTTCCTTTCTAAGGGAGTCATAGATTAATTGGACCTAACTCTCTAGCTAAAAGAAATAAATCTCGAGTTTTAAACAACAATGATAGATGCATGAAATGATCTATGTTGACATATAGTTCTCCCGAGAATCTTTCAAATTCAAAGTCCTTTGTATAGAAGTTAGTTAGCTTCATTGGTACCATGTCAACCCAGAAGACATTATCCAATTTGTTTTTCACCCATAGTTTTCCTTCCTCCAATTTTTATCATGTGTATGGAAGCTTTTCAAATTTGACAGCAAAGAAAACTTATTTCAAATGTAGACAGTAAGATGCGGATGTGAGATCAACACCTCAGCAATCTATGGTTAGGACAGCTGTCCAGGAAACTAGGGGAAAAAATGAATTCTGTGATCAAGCATGTGTGAGAAAATTGGGAGGGGGTGGTTAAATAGTTATTTTTATTTCCTACAGAAATATTCATTGTCATCTCCATTATAAATAATTTCTGAACTTTTAATGTGTCTCTTACAACATCTTCTCCTCCACCCCAGAACGCCTATAGACATATTGAAAATATTTATCGGGGTTCCCAATAGTCCTATGGCTACTAGTAATACTGTCTTCCCTGTGGTTCTCTGTGGGGAAACATTTACCTAATCACAGAACCCAATTATTTTCACCAGCCGCAAACCTTTTAAGTGCTTAGATGAACTTCTGTTATATTTCCTCTATTATCTACCAGGACATTAAGCTCAATGTTCTAAGAGACATGATGAAATACATTTAATCCATCCATGACTCAGGAGCATTTCTAGTCTGTGTTTTTTTTGTTAGCAGCAGTGTTAGTGGGCTAAGTACATGTATTAAGGCAATTTCAGTAAATATAAATTTTCAACATATATAGCATCTGGTATTTAGACATAAACAGATGGCTCAAGTACAGATGTTTTCAGATATTGGCTACTATTCCATTGTAGATCATAAATCATGGTTACACTAAAGGCTCTTAAGCTAAGGAAGATGGATGTAAAGTTTTCTTACCAATCAGGAAGGGCTTTAATGACAAGGTAAAAAAAAGGAAAAAACAAACAAACAACTAAATCTCCATTTGTTTAACTAGCTAGTTTTCCCATACCATTTTGTTTTACTCAAAAGGTTTATAGAGGACAAATTAGCAAATCAAATATATCCCTTTATAAGCTGTACATGTAAAAGATGATGAGAATACCCATAATAAGCAGGAATGTTTTAAAGTTCTCTTAAGGTCTTCAGTTTTACGAGGGATTCACATGTCATTTTTATGTGACATAATTTTTCAACTTTCAGAATATCCTTATGATCTTAATGTTGTTCCCTATCTCATGTTTGTAACCATTATAACCTCAAATATCTTGCCAACCATTTAAGGATCTGGTAACACCAGATTTTTCAAAGGTTTTTATGAATACAAAGTCAAAGAGAGAGCTCTAGGACTTTTGCAGAAGTCGTATCTGCAAGCAAAGTGCCAGCACCTTCTTAGCAATTCCCTTACTTTTGTATGAGCATTGGCATTTCTATAAACTTGTTATACCCACCACACTAGAGAAGTTTTTGTTGCAGTGCATATTCTGGGCCATAGGTTTGATTTAAAGACCAGCTGCCCAAACTCTTAGTAAGTTTACCCCTGCATTCCTCATTTCACAAATTTTGGAAGTACACAGTTGGTGAAACTACAAAATTTGTGAAGGACTGAGAAGAAGAGTCTCAAGCATAGTTGAAAGAAGTGATAAACTAGCAGCCACTAGTTCAAAATAAGGTCACAGGCTCGGGTGGCCTGGTCATTTAAGTGTCTGATTCTTGGGTTTGTCTCAAGTCCTGATGTCATGGCTTATGAGATTGAGCCCTGTGTCTTGCTCCTGACTCAACAGTCTATGTGGACAATCTCTCCCTCTGCCCCTTCTCCTGCTCTCTCTCTCCCTCATATCAATCAATCAATCAATCAATCAATCAATCAATCTTAAGGGGGAAAAAATGGTCACTGGAAAGTTTCCTTGGATTTCATAATGACTTAAAAAGCATTAATTTGGAGATTTTTTTTTTTTTAGATTTTATTTATTTACTCATGAGAGACACAGAGAGGCAGAGACAGAGGCAGAGGGAGAAGCAGGCTTCCTGCAGAGAGCCAGATGTAGGACTCATCCCAGGACCCCGGGACCACGCCCTGAGTCAAAGGCAGACACTTAGCCGCTGAGCTACCCAGGTGTCCGTAATTTGGAGATTTTTTAATGACAATCTAGATTTCTGGTTTGTTTTGAAGAACATCTGGATACATGGGTATGTTTTCACATGGTTGGAAATAAGTAATCTTTGCCCTCTTTAGTATGACATTTATTCTCCTGTCACCCATTTTCCCCACCTGCTAGTGCAATACTTGACCCAGATCAAGTATTTAGGTCATTTAGGTGACCTGCCTGTATCTCTGCATGTTTAAGGATAGTGACTGTGTTCTCATTATTGCACTAGGTCTACCCCCTGAGCCTGGTCCAACATATGTGGAGTTCTCATTATGAAGTCACTTTCTCTTCCTTCCCTTATAAACGATTGTCCCAGTCTATAAAGGATAATCTTACCAAAACCCACATGCTACTTTAGATGATAAAATGCACACCAGTAATAGTCATAATACTTTTTAACATTACAATTGAACTAGTTTCTCCTTTTCTCCCATTGTTCATACTATTGTCAACTTCCACTAAAGAGGAGTGGTCCGAAATATTGTCCTAATAGGTTATTTGCATTTATTATCCTTTAGTTCATAGAAATTCTTATGTTTTAATCAGCAAGAAATCTCCACATGAAGATGTGGTTTCCCTGTTGCAGATATTAAAAGGCACAAATGGAAAATTGGCATCTAGCTGAGTAGACTGGTTCCAACATTAAGCTTATGATGCTGGCCAATATGACATGTCAGTACCAGAGAAGGAGATGATGAATTCATCAACACAATAGGCTAGAAGAAAACCCATCATGTTAATTGGCCTTATAAGTGAAAATCAATGCCTTATTATTCCCCACCAGATCCTTGGACCCAAGATCTTCATGTTGATGGAATAACAAATAACTTCACATTCATTGCCATGTACCACACACAGAGCAGCACTTTTGTTCCTTATTATCTCAAACAGACACACAATCCATCCTGCACTGAGGATCTTGAAAGCCATCTGTCTGAGAAGCTAAAAAGAAAAATTCAACATTTTAAGAAAAGATGGGGAGGCTGTGACCTTAATCCACAGATCCCAGGCATTCAATGTTAGAACGTAATGGCATTATTTGCTTACATCCTCTCTTCCCTTGTATAGATCAATGTCTTTAAGCAGCTCTTTCACAAGCACTTTCATGCTTATTTTATTACCTAGATAAAAAGCCCCAGTGGGCAAAGAAACAACAGTACAAAGTAAACTGTGAGTAACTCATTTTTCCCATGTTCAGAGACCCCATATATAGATAAGTATGTGGGTATGGCTGGCCCTCAGGAAATATTTTAAGGAGGTGATTATCTATCTATCTATTGATCTATCAGTTTGTTGATTTATACATACCAATTTGCTGTATCTTTTGGGGAAAATGCATGGCTGGCCTTCAACAAAGAAATATAGCCAACTATATTTGTGCATCATATATATATATATGTTGTATATATATTAATTTTTATTGTGCACACACATATACACATGTGTATATAAAATGCTACATATAAAATATGTGATCTTTTATATACTTAATTGCATATATGTATATATAAATTTTTAATTTGCATATATAATTGCATATGTATTTGCAAATATTTAATTGCATATGTATACATATATAAAATATTTGTTTTCCCCAGAGTAATAGCATTATGCAAACGAGGCATCTGGTTCTGGAATCAGAAGAGCTAGTCTCACTGTTTACTTACTATAGATCTTGAATTGTTTTAATTTTAATGGAGGACAAGTTAATGGCATCATACAGAGCTATAATAATCCAATAAGTATATACAAATAAATACTTGCATAAATTTCTGAATAATAATAGATGATAGTAATTAGTATTTAGCTAATACCTTACCGTATGAGTCCCTAAATTTTTTTAATAACATTTGATTCCTACACCTACCCAAGATTCCTGCTATATTCCAACTGAATCAGACTGGTTCTCTATGGAGAATTTTACATTGATCTGTGTACTATGGAAGAAATGCCTATATCAGCTTTTATTGTGCTACGTAAACCCCCAGCTTACAAAGTAAATGAGTTAGGTGCTAAGAAAATGCTAGCCTCCTGTTTTATCCTAAGTGAGATATAAGAATGAAAAAATAAGAATAAGAACAAGAATAAATAAGAATTAAAAAATAATTAAGAGGTCAGAGTGCCTGTCCTCTGCCAGCAATTATATATATATGTATTATCTATAATCCTCAAAAACACTGTCAAGTAAGATTTATATCTTTAGTTTAAGACATATCAAAAGTAATTGCTGGTGCAAAGCACAAGGTCAAATTTGTCACTCTCCAATGCTTGTCTAAGGACTTTCTGCTATACAACTACCTCTAGTTTGGAAGACACAATGACTCAACTGAAGAGAGAATACTGAAGAGGATGTCGTAATCAAGTGTCAGCAGAAGGCACCTAAGAATATTCTCATGCACATCACTAAGTGATTGTCTGCTTGGACTACATAAAGGGAAAGGATAACACACTTCTTACCTATAAGTAAATCATGAAAGTATTTGAAGCAATTGTTTGAGTAATTATGGAAAGAAACACACCATCATCTTTTGTAATAGCATTTACCCTAGCTTTCCCAGATGCATTAATAAAGATTTATTTCTTACTTTTATCAAGTCTAAAACAATTCAGATGCCCTTCTTTTACCTGTAGCTTGTATGCCATTAGCAGGGGAAGCTATAAATAGAACATGCCTGTTAGTTTTTAGTTAACACAAGTCACCTCCTCTCATAGTGTATTGGCCAGTTCTAGTTAAATGAACCAACCTAATTGCCAGAGACCTTTGGATCCGCATGTGTGTATTACAGACTTTATACCACACTTTGGTTTCTGTTTAGGTTTTTATTTCATGGGAAACCTTTATATCAAATTATGTAAATAACTGGACCATTTATTATTTTAAAGCTGAAAGCTATTTATTGTCACTATAGATGCTAAGGTTTGTGTATTCTCCTTACAAATGAGAAACCTTGGACCCTAGCTCTTACTCACAGGCTTTATTTTTCCTAGGTTATCAAACCATCTGCAATACAATGTAGATCAATATGGTGGCTACATTGAGGCAGCAACATAATATGTTGTTTCCTGGGATTCAGGATGATAATGGCATTATCTCCTTATTGTCAGTGCAACTACATTATAGAAAACATTCAGTTCTTCTACATTATTGTTCCTGATAAGATACCTTAGTTTTAAAATGTGAGACCCGAATGACCCAAGCTTTTATTGATTAAAAATTCTTATCAGGACTGAACTCAGACTCTAACAAATAAATTCAACTATTTTATATCTATATCTATATCTATTTGTTTGGATGCTGTAAGCAAAATGACTAAAAGAACCATTCATCACACTATACTGTAGTTGGTAAATGTGTTTCCTATAAGATGTAGGCTAACATCTGGAAACTAATGTGTGTGTATACTAGGGTGGAACAAATAAGTAAAATGTAGATAATGGGAGCCAGGTTTCTTACTGTCAGAGAAAGAAGCTAGAAAGAGAAAGAGGGAGAGCGAAGGGGAGAAAACAAGAGTCAGCCTAGAATAAACCTTGTGAGGCTCTTATTTTTTTAAATATATAATATGCATATAGGTAGAGCAGAAATAAAATAGATATGTGTATATATACAGATTAGTGTAGCCCACCCCATGTTGTAATTGGGTCCAGGAACCCAAAAGAGGTCCATTCTAATAACTCTGAAAAAAACTTTTAATCAGGTCACATTGTGAGGAACAGGGGATTAGGACGTCAACATATGAATTTGGGAGAGGGGACACAATTCAGCTCATGACACCTACTCATGTACATTACACCAGCAGAGATTTTTCCTTGTCCTCAGTTTATTTGCGTGTGTGTGTGTGTGTATGTGTGTGTGTTATTTAGGCTATTTCGGGAAAGGAAGAGTGAGCACAAAGTCAAGCTGGGACAGAGAATGCATGGTTCGCGCATATTCTCCTCCTTAACCGTTGCTGTTAAGAAACTATCAGCCTGAAAAGTTAGTTTAAAAAAAATCTCTGAAAACTTGCAAAATGCATTAAACTGAAAGGCAACAGAAGTCTTTCTATGGGAGCATAATTCTGTTTGATTAGATCTTACCAAAGACAAACTTAGCAACAAAAATCTACCACTTTCCATTCTGGTAGTGACTCAGCATACTATCATTTATAATAAAGGCAAATTGCCTACTAATTCCATATATTATACATGGTCATACAAATCCAAAGGCAAAGTTTGTCTTCCTGTTTCTTTATAATAAAAATTCATTTCCATCTGCGCCCCAGCAGGGCAGAGTTTCCACTGTTTTTTTTATGCTAAGTTTTGACAGCACTTAGACTAGGGATCAATGGATAATATAACACAGTGCCATATGATCATCATACATCACAAAGATAGAAATATCAATTTCAGTGCAATGGAAAGGAAGAACATTTGAAAATATGCCGAAAAGGAAATACACATATGCAAAAACATATTGGATACTACTGTATTTAAAATATTCTGCACATCTGTTATTAATCTTCCTCTGCTATGCAAAAAATAATTATATTAGCTACTGAAAAATCAGGAAAAAATAGAGTTAGAATCCTGAGGGATGTTGTAATATTCCATAAATATTCAGGCCAGCTGGGCCAGTTTCACAGACTTTGAGAAAGGCAAAACTTTGTAATGCCTACAGTGGGTTTGGTGCTGTCTGCCTGAGAAGTGACCTATTAGTGAGGGAAGTTAAATAAAAGTGCAAACAACAGAGGATATAATCCATTTATAATCCTAAAGCCAGGGCTTCTATATGCTAATATTTCTAAGAAACTTGGCAAAGAATCAACACGATAATAGCTCCCTGCTCCCAAAGTATCTGAGCTATTATAGAAGACAGATCTCAGGATCATGGGAATATCTTTAGTGTAGTTCCTAGAGATAAATGTTTAATATGAATAAAAATAAGCTATATTCTGATGGTAAATAAAACCCCCCAAAGAAATCCTAATTTCTGAATTTTTTTTCAAATTTGGAGTGCAAGTATGTGATAGAAATAATTGATGAAAAAGCACTGTATGTTGTATGCTCTTTTCTTGATAGACTTTCTAACTCCCAGCATTCCAAGTCAAACTTTATGCTTTTCAAGACACTTATAATATTAATTATAATATCTTTAAACCCTAAAAATCACTTAAATGTGTAACCTGATCCTTTGTGCGCACAGAATGACACGCTGAATGTGTTTCACAGTATGCAGTTTTGCAGGTGCAAGTTCATTGGGAATTTCTGCTAGCAGAACAAAAATCACAAAATCATGCTTCTACAAATATCCTCAAATTTAAAATTGCTCAATTTAGATTTTTCTCTTTTTCTTTAAAGCAGCTTGTTGCTTCTGGGAAGATTATACACCTCATGGATGCCATTTGTAAAGAAGCTTAATAATCATATCTGTTTTCCTTCCGTTTTCCCCTGACCAAATTCGATCAGGCCCTTCTGAGCTCTTTTGTAACTAGGCCTCAATTTTTGTACTTCTGTGGTCACCTCTGTATTGTCCAATTTTAGCAAAAATCCTGTTAAATCAGTTTAAACAGAATCATCCGCCCCAGAAAGCTGACCATCCTTGATATCTCTTCAGGTTCCTTATCCTCCTCCATCCCCCCACCGGGTATCCAAGCACCATGGCTTGCTTTAGCAAGAATCCTGTTGGGTCTCTTTAGCCAGAATCCATCCCTTATCCCTGATGTTTCCTCTTAATTAATTTTTTATCCAACTACATACCCCACCCCTACCTCCAGTCCTTTGCTATAAATTCCCACTTTTCAGTATTGAGTCCCATCTCTCTCCTCTGCTGCAAAGCCACATTACATTGGTCCCTACATCTACCCTGATAGTTCCCCTGTATAAAGTTTACCTTATAATCTTTAATAAGTGTCATGAATAATTTTTTCTTTAACACTTCCCCTTTTCCTTTCTTCCCTTCATCTAGCCTTCTTTCAATCTTTTCTTCCTTCCAATCTTATACTTTTTTTATTTTTTTGAAATAATAAAAAATGTTTATTAAAGGTGGATTTGCCATGCACAATGTGTTGCTATATGAAACATGTTTGTTTTGGGCTGAAACGTTTCTAAATTGGTGTAGTAGATACAGCAGATCAAGGAACTACCACAGAGAAAAAAGTCACATGAGGAAGATGAACTGTACTCATATTATAGGGCCAGAATTTGATTAACATTATCCAAAATATATTAATTCAAAGAAAGGAGCATGTGTAAATTCACAAATTGATCCCCAGGTTATTCATTCAATTTGACAATACATGTAAAATTCATGGTTTATTTATGTACAATCTAATTTTGAGGTTAAATACTTCTCTAGAAAATTAAAATAAGTAATATTCATCAAAACTTATAAATGTTCTCCTGTGAAGTTATAATATGTTAGAAACTTAAAGAAGGAAGAGACTTCAGGAGTCATCTGTCTAGTCATAACTTCAATAGTCAAAACAAGGAAATCAATCATTTTATGCATTCATGAAGCAATTACTATTTGATGTTCAAGATATAAGGTACACGGTGTGGGATAAATATGAAACCATGTGATTATGCAGAGGTGATATATCACCCTGTATTAGGTAGTGGCAATAAAATAAAAACAATGAAGGTCATTTCCAGCATAAGACAATATATGATGATATGATGATTATCAAATAGTAATAATAATAGTAATAGTAATAGGAAATTCAAAGGAAAAGGAGTCAGTCTGTCAGGGAAACACAGGTAGGGATTCAGTTACAATTTTAAGAATCGCTAAGATTTTGTTATAATCTAAGTTAAAACACATTTTAGGCAAGTGAATTTTTTTTTTTTTAGGAATATTCTTACATCCTCCTATAAACTATAAAATACCAAGTTACCTGACCCCTCCATCATCACTATCATGTGTTAGCATGTGCATAATAGTATAATGTGAAATAACAATATATATATATTAGTCTCTGCCCATGCTCTTTCCTGGCACAGAGCTCCACAAACCCTTGTGAATTCCTAAGTAAATTCCACAAACTCCACAAACCCTTGTAAATTCCTAAGAGTACTAGGAGCATATTCTGTTCTGATGAGGTGACTAGTTGGGCTTGGCATACAAAGTAGGGATATCTTCCCCTACCATTAAGTGCCCCCACCACCAAAGCCATTCAAACTAAAATAAAGATATTTTTCCCTCATTTGTCCATCATCTCTAACATCTTATCTCAATAAATTACTTTCTCAAAGCAATCTAGAGTTTTTAGGTTTTGTCACACTTTACTGTGAGAAATGTGTACTGTATTCATACCGAGCTTATTTATTATTTACCTTAAATTGGTTCAAGGTAGGCTACATGATAAGAAAATGAACCTTAGTAGTATTAAACATATGCTGCGTTATTTTTTAGAGTATATATAATTTTTCTTTCATTAATTTGAAGAGAATCCTCCACTTGTGATGCTTTTATTTCCTTAAATATCCTTTTATTGTAGGCAGCACTGTAGGATACTCTATTTCTTGTGATGACTTTAAGAACAAGATATGTCACTAGACAAAAGAGGTACCTGTGTATAGCAGACCAGGTATTTATTAAATACCTGATGAGCAAAACTGTCCCTTAAATAAGACTCATCAAATAAATTTTAAAAAGCTGCTATTTTTCCCCAGTGACTGCTTATTTTTCTGTTGAATAATAAAGTAAAACAGTTTAACAAAATATATTAACAGATAAATAGTGAGGATTGCAATTAAAGTTCATTATTTGCTAAATGGCACTGTCATATTTCTTTGGCTCCATATATTGATTTCTTTCAATTCTTTAGCCAGAGATCCAAACTTTCATCTTCAATCTCTCAATCACTCCCGTTTACCCTCCCACATTTCACCTTGAAGCCAAATTTAATAACTAAGCTTTAAAACCTGAAGGCTGGGGCCAGACCTCATCTTTAGCAACATGAATAATGTCACAATTTTCAAAAAAGAAAATGCCCTCAACTTCTAGAACAAGATTAAATTATATATTTACTCTAGGTTTTGAGCATAGAAAAAGTCAATGGACTATTCCAAATCATCTTTATTAGCCATGCTATAAAGATGTCATCCAGGACCATGCATTATTGATGTCTTTATTGTTTTCTTTTCATATTGTGATCAATAACAGTCGTATAAAATTTCCTGCCAGTTACTTGGTCATCTTGCAGCCCTATGGGATAACATAGAAAACTCAAGAAGATTTGCAATTGAAACATTATTTACAGGAATGCATGCTTTAGATGCTGAGCTAATACAGTACTCTTCTTGATTTACTAATGAGATAAAGTCAGTGAACGAGTAATAGCAAATATGCGCTCAGTATATTTCCATAGCTTTCCTTTTCCCTTGGCTCATCATTTTATTATGGAATCGGATGAAAAAACTAAATAGCCTTTGAGCCTGCATCAGCATTTCTATAGCTACTCAAAATATAGGTTGTCCTGATATTATTTTATTTTAGATCATAACCTTTTTTAGTTTCTGAAATAAATTTGAGATTATCTCAATGCTGATCATTCAAAGCAGGTGAAACTTCCCAGAAGAAGTGAATCCCCTAGAAACATGAGGGTCAAATCACAGAGCACACAGATAAGCAAGAGTTTCCCAGGCCTGGCATAATTTATTACTTTGAAAAGTATTGTGTCTTATTAAGACTCTTTTGGTTACTTATTAGAGAAACATAGTGAAGCTGGTTTAAACCAAAACCATAGGAGTTATTAGGTTAGCAGAGAGCTATCCTCTGGAATATAAGGGCAGGGGTGGGTCTTTCCTCCAGATAGACTGAATGTAGATAGAAAGAAATCAGAAATTTTAGATGTAATTTCTCTCTGCTTTTTGGCTTTTTCCTTTCTATACATTATGGTTGCATACTGGCTTGTCTTGTTTCTTGGTGATCATAACAAAATTTTGCCAGTACAACACTCCTAAGTTTATATACCCTATCTACATATAACTTATATGTATACCCCCACACAAATATATCATATATATAAATATATAAAATATATACACATATGTACACATATATATATTATATATTTGTATATATATGAAGTATATAAATATACCTTAGTTCCAAACATGCATAGACACAACTGGCTATTACCTGTGTTTAAAGTTGCAATGTAAATGCTCTCTATTATGAATATATCTGCTTTTCAAAATCACCGGATTTGGGCCACCTGGGTGGCTCAGCTGGTTAAGCATCTGACTTCAGCTCAGGTCATGATCTTAGGTCCTGGGATGGAGCCCTGCATTAGACTCCCCTTCAGTAGGAAGAAGGAAATCTACTTGTACCTCTCCCTCCATCCCTCCCCATGGTCGGTCTCTTTCTCTCTCTCTCTCTCTCTCTTTCAAATAATAAATCTTTAAAAAAATAATCAGGTTTAACTTATCTGAAAGTAACTTATTTAGTATTTTTGCTTTTATGATATTCAGGAATTTGGTATTTTGATTTATATAACTTTTGAATAGTAAAACAATTGTAAGGAAAATGAGACAGAAATATTTGAATTGTTTCAAGTTTGATGGGCAATGTCCTTGAAAAATATGTGTATTTAATATGCCTACGTTTGTGTGTGTATTTTCATTTTTGTATATATGTGTATTTATATATTCAGAAAAGCATAAAAATAAGGTGTTTAAAATGCATGGTATTGGCCATGTAAATGAATCTCCAACTATGAACAACTTGCTTAAAAAAGAAGGTGAAGTTATATCGAATTTATTTTGGTGAGAATATGAGACCCAGTAATCTCCAGAAACAGCATTAAAATATCCTTTGTTAACATGATGTTTATTTGTTATATTGACTAGTATGTAACTAAGATGAGTACAATTCTGTACATTTGATCAAAGATACAGTTATTCCAACACTAGCACAATTCATGCAATTTTAAAATGGTGTGTGATAACTACTTTTGGAGTCTCAAGTCCTATACATAGAAGAGTGTTACACATTCTTCTGTTGATCCAGAAACTCTCCTGAGTTAGTATATGTTTAATAATTACAACAAAAGAAATCATGAATTGTAGTTGTAAACTGGTTGATGTTTTAGCATTTACTAATTTAAAAAATACTTAGCTTGTTCAGTATAAACCTTAATATAGAGAAAGTTGGAACTCAAGATCTTTCACAGTTAAAATGCTAACTATGTTAGTAGTGCAGTCAATTTAATTAACCTGAAGAAAATGATACACGTATAGAAAGTCCTGAGAAGACCCTAAACATTCACCTCTCACTGATCTCTAGCCGTAGTACAAGTGGAAAATGAAGACTAACACAGAATTTTAATGGGCATGGCTAAATATCTAAGGAGTGTCCTAACACAGATTCAATCTGCAAAGGCTCATCTTTGCTTTCATTTTTTTTGCAATAGATATTTAAGGAGATCTCCATCAAACTTCTTTTTGTGTATGTGTTCCTGCTCTCTCTTCTCTCTATCCCTCTCTCTCTCTCTCTCCCTCTCTCTCAGTCTTTGAGTATAAGAAAACATCTCTGAACATACCAGCTGAACACAAAGCTAAAGTAATAGATACTTCAGAGATCATGCATGACAAAGAATACAGACTTTACAAAAATACTTTATGAGAATTACTAACAAAGAAACAGTCATAGCTTACAGCACACAACAAAACCAACACTGAAGAATGGGAGAATATGGCTTCTAGAGTCTCCATATTAAAATACTCAAATTTCTAGTTTTAAACAAAATATGAAATTATGCAGAGAATGAAGACTGTATGGTCCATTTACAGAAGAAAATAGCAGAAATTATTCCTAAAGGAAGATAGATTGAAATTATGAGACAAAGACTTTGAATCAATGTTTTAAATATGTTCAAAGAGTTAAGGAGATCAAACATAAAGATATATAGGTAGCCAGGGGAAAATATATGAAAAATAGAGAATATCAATAAAGAGAAAGCAAACCAAAGGGAATTTCTGGGCTTTAAGACTTTGATAACTGAAATAAAAGAGTCATTGCTAGAGGATTATTTCAATAGCCAATGAACAGACAGAAGAATGAATCAGTGACTTGATGATGATGAACTGCAGTTATCTAGTCTTAGGAACAGAAAGTAAAAAATAAGAATAATGAACTAAGACTTGTGATATACCATCAGTGAACCAACAGTAGCATAATCAGAACCCCAGAAGGAGAGGAGAGAAAGAGTAGGGTAGAAAGAGTATTTGAAGAAATGACTAAAAACATCCTATATTTGATCAAAGGCATGCATCTGTTCTTTCCGGAGGCTAAGTGAAACCCAAGAAAGAGTGAATACAAAGAAATCCATACTGTGGCACATTACTTGACAATCAAGTACAAAGGAGAACCTGAAAGCAGTGTGAGAAGAGTGACTCATCATGTATAGAGAATTCTTAAGAAGATTAACAGCAGATTTCTTATCAGAAGCCATGGAGGCTACAAGGAAGTGGGATAGCATTTTTAAAGTGTTGAAAGAAAAGCAGCAAAAAAATAATCTGTCAAGAATTATGTATGTGGCCAATTATCCTTCAAATATGAAGAAGAAAGTAAGATATCTCCAGATTAAAACAAATAAACACTGCTAAAGGAATTCTCTGCAAGTAGACCTGCCTTACAAGAAATGCTAAAAGGAGCCTCCAAGCTGACATGAAAGGATACTAGACAGTAATTGAAGCCATATAAAGAAATAAGGAATCTGATAAAGCTAAGTACATAATAAATATAAAATCTGTTATTATTGTAGGTTTGTAACTATTCTTATTTTCTACATAATTTAAAAGATAATTGCAAAAAAATATAAATGCATGAACTAATTGTTATAAATCTGTGATAATATGAAAGTAATGTATAGGGATGTAACTTGTGATAGCAACGGTGTAAGGAGATATGGGTACAAGGGCAATGATAAATATTTAATATGTATTTCTAAGTGAAAGAAGAAAATCTGAAAAGCCTCCTATATGACTCCAACTATATGACACCCTGGAAAAGGCAAAACTATTGAGAAAGTAAAAGGACGAGTGATTGCCAGGTGTTAGGGAGGAGAGAGGGATAAATAAGTGGAGCACAGAATATTTTTATACTGTGGAACTATTCTGTGGAGTACTATAATATTGGGTGCATGTCATTATACATTTATCAAAACCCATAGAATATACAATACCAAGAGAGAACTCTAATGTAAACTATGGATTTTGATGTGATGGTGATGTGCCAGTGTAGATTCATAAATTGTCGCAAGGATACATTTCTGGTGAGGGAATTTGATAGAGAGTCTGTGTATGTGGTGAGCAACAGGGGTATGGGGAATCTACACTCTCTGTTCACTTTTGCTATGAACTTAAAACTGCTCTAAAATGCAAAGTCTATTTAAAAAGATGCTCCATAAAGCCAAAACAATATTTGAAGAAGTTGAACTAAAACTACAGAAACACATTATTATATTTAATGAGAGTTTTGTTTCTCTCTTCCTTTCTTTCTTTTTTTGGTAGCAAAAAGTGAGAGACTTCATGGAGGCTAAGGTAGAAGAGAAGAAACCATGCAGGGCAAATTAAAGTCTCTCATGGAAAGAGATGATGTCTTATACTCACCCTAGGGCAACAAAGTGAAAGCCTTATAATGCAGCTTTCCTGGTTTCAACTCTGAAAGCCAAACATAGATACCCTATTGTGATGGAAATGAAACAATCTTGTCTCACACTGTTGTGAGCCTTCTTTCTGTAAAGCCAGAGAATGTTCTTCTTTCTGTAAAGCCAGAGAATGTTCTTCTCTGAACATTCAAAATATGGCTTCAAGTTGTAATTAGAAGTACACTAGGTTGGATGACTTTGAAAATAGGGCCCTTCTTCCATAACAAGACAAGAGGCACTGTTTCCACTGAGTATGAATATATATATTCTCAATAAGCACCACAGAAATATGCACCCTATTCTTGTATCTAAGAAATCAAATCATTTCTAAGTGGCTGCTAACAAGACAGCACATTTTTTTTTTTTTTGGTCCAGCATCATGTCAGAGTGGTGGGATTTGAAGGTATGACCTTTAGTGTTTACCAAGTGATTTCTTTAATAGATACAAGTGCTTCCTGGGTCATTATAACAGCAGTATGCTTAAGAAAATTTTTCACATAAGGAAAAAGCTGACAGTTATCTTTCTCTTAGATTTACACAGCTGGTTCTTAGAGCAGCAGTGGACCTCTTGCATCAATTTGAAAGTTGATTTCAATCAACATTGATTGCCCAGTCTGGACTATTAAATGCATAAGCTGATTTCAGAAAAATGAAATATGATGGATGTGGAAATCAGTGCAGGGAAGCTAAAGAACAACAGGAAGAAATCAAGGGTCCTGAAGTAAACAAACCCATTTACAACTGTTTGCTAATTAGCTTTTTTTTTTCTTCTAAGTTCAGCAGTTTTGTTGATTGTTCTTTGCTTCTTTACAGAATCTGAATCTAGAGAATCTGAAATGCAATGCGTCCTGAGAACTATATAATGGTTAAGGAATTCATAGACTTCCTAGCAACCATTCCCCAAGTGAATGCAAGTTCTGCATACACAGGGAAGTAAGGAGAGGGAGAATAGGGAAACCCAGGTGTCTCAAGTCCACAGAAGTAGATACAAGAGCAGGGACATTTAGACATTTGGGGGACTAATGAAATTTTATTCACTTCAGTATAATGCTTTCATTTTCCTCATAATCTGGAATCTGGATATCCTTTTTAAAGCCACTCAAGTGTCTTTGCTTCTTACATACTTAGCGCTTTCTTCAAACAATAGGGTACAACTGTTTAGAGATCCCGGAAACCCATCACCCCTTTAGTAACAGCCAATAGCAGAAAAAATAGAAATGGAAGACATTAGGAGTTTACAATTTCTTACGTGAGTTTACAGTGAGGTTAATTGTACATGTTATACTGGTTATCTTACATATTTTGCCCTATTCCCAAACAAGTTTAGCAACAGAAAAAGAGAGTGGGGGTCCACAAATTAGGTATAGCCAGGAAAGACAAGAAAAATATATTTAAAAAGGGAGATAATTCACATGGCAATCTTCTTATCTCCAATGGAACAGAAAACTATCTAGTATTTTAATATATACAAGAAGTAGATAACACAATCCTTTTTCTTATTTTTCTTCCATCAAAGAGTTTGAAAACTAGTGGTTTACAAGAAGTTGTTTTTGGTACTTTTATTTCCATGTTACAGGCTGTTATATCCTACTGGATATTTCCCTCACTTCATTAGAAGAGACAGGGATTCTTTATTTCCATGCTCATATGCTATTCTTAATATCTTGTTTATGCCCCTCAGATCCATAAATGTCCTCAGCCTTTCATTCCTTATTTCAGTAATATAGAGCATATGTATTTAACTAAAGCCATAACTTTAGTCTTTACGTTGTACAATTATAACATCATTTTTGGTTTAATGAATTATAAGATCTTAAATAGCATAAGGTATAGACAGGCATATTTTTGCAATGTGTACTTGTGAATCTTCTCTGAACATTCAAAATATGGCTTCATAAATTGCAGAGGGATTACGGCTCTACTGAAATGAACTCAGATATATACAGAAAAGGAAAATTTTCTTTTCTCAAGAGCTGAGCTGATCGCTTTTATAAGTCATCACAGAGCTCTATTAGTAGAGAAATATGTCTTTACCATTTTAAATAATCCTTTGATTGAAATATTCTTCTTTCACTGTAAATGATTCTTTTGGATAACTGGATATGTAGTTAATCCTTCAGAGTTCCATCACTTCCATTTCTCCAAAATGGCAGATAGGCAAATGAAGTGAATCACAGGACTAGTGCTTGGTCCTGATTGTCACCTGGGAGCTTAGGTAGTGGGAATGGCCATCAATACATGTCCACCTGGCCTCTCCACATTGCCATGGCTTCCTTAAAACTTCGTGGCTGGATACAAAGTTTAAATATTCTGAGGAAAAGGGCAAGGTAAAAATGGCTTTGTGTTTTTGAAGCTAGCTTGCAAACTCATATATCATAATTTACATGACATTGATTAATTAGAAATAAGTCATTAAGGCCAGGCCATATTTAAAGGGAGGGGAATTAGAATCTACCTTTTGATGGAGAGAAATGCCAGTGAGTTTGCAGGCATATTTTTTTTTTAATTTTTTTTTTTAATTTTTATTTATTTATTTATGATAGTCACAGAGAGAGAGAGGCAGAGACACAGGCAGAGGGAGAAGCAGGCTCCATGCACCGGGAGCCCGATGTGGGATTCGATCCCGGGTCTCCAGGATCATGCCCTGGGCCAAAGGCAGGCGCCAAACCACTGCGCCACCCAGGGATCCCGGCATATTTTTAAATTATAATCTGCCATCCATTTCTATTCTTCCCACATGTCAAATATACTAACCCCTCTCCCAAGACCCCAAGAACACCTCATTTATTATGGAATCACGTTCAGCTTAAAGTTCAACATTTCATTATCTAAATTATGTCCAGATGTGGATGAGTCTTCTCAGGTACAATTCCTTCAGTACAGCCCCTCTAGAACAATTCCCCTATGTCTGAAGACTTGAGAACTATAAAGACAAATGGCCTATCCTTCTGCAGTACCACCACCAGCTGCCACTCCCCACTCCCCCAAGTGATACAAGATGGTGAGACTGGCCTAGGATAGCTATTATAGACCATCCCATTCAAAAAAGGGGAACATACAAAGATTATACACATAAAGCAAGTTTAAAATCCAGCCAAGGCCATCCTGCCAGCTTTTTGATGAGAGCTCAATTCTATGGCCTACGGATGTTTCTATATGGCTCTTGGATTCACCCTCAGAGTTCTTGATTCTACTGTCTAAACTCCCATTTTGTTTTCCAATAGAAATGATTTGTATTTGCAGCTGAACAGTTTTCTCAGCATGCACGATTCCCATACTAGTTCAAAGGTCAATACACTTTGTTTTGCCTTTTAGTTTAAGCTGGCAATGTTTTGCCAATATGTTATCTTAAAATTCTTGGATGTTTTCTGTAGGTATTAATAGCATTTATTCCACTAGACAAAAAACACACTCACAATTCTCATCAAGATAAGTCCATCCCTATTATTAAAAAGTAAATCAAGGAGCACTAAAATAGTTACGTTTATTTGATCAAACATGGATATGAATCAGGCAGTTCCCAATAGAAAGTGGTTAGGAATGTTCCACTGACAAGAGCTAGGGACAAGATTACTACAGAGAATGCACAGAAGCAAAGCAAAGCAGTTATTGGATGATTATAGTTTAAGCAGTTGCCTTATTTGAGAGTCTTGTTGTCTGTGATTGGTTGTTCTTAGTTTTCACTTCCTTGGATTTGAGTGTATTGACTGACTTAGGTTTGCCTATATAGGCTGCCAAGGCACTAGAGCCACCCAGAATTTTTTTAAGATATTTATTTATTTATTTATTTATTTATTTATTTATTTATGAATGAGAGAGAGAGAGAGAGAGAAAGAGACCATGAACAGGGAGGAGGGCAGAGGGAGAAGTAGGCTCCCTACTGAGCAGGGAGCCTGACACGGTGCGCTATCCCAGGACTCGGATCATTACCTGAGCCAAAGTTAGATGCTTAAAAGCTGAAGCACCCAGGCACTCCCAAGCCAACTATCGAATGATCTCCTTGTTTAATTACTTTAACACGGTCTTTGGCTTCCTGTAAAGTTTTGAGGAGAGGCTCTATTATGTAATGAAGAGCATCAATTTGGCATGACATTAAGAGGTTAAGAGGGGCTGTTGTTTGTTTGAAGTACTACAGTAAGTTGCAGTAAGTATATCCATGTTCTTAACTAAAATGTTTTATAGGCATGCCCTGAGTATCTTCTGTAGACTGTATTTGCCTGATAATGCCCTGAATTTGATCTCAGCTCAAAAATTGTTTTTTAATTTTTTAGAATAATTTGCTAACTACAGAGTGTATGCATGACAAAGGGCTTTATTGCCAAACCAAACCCTGAAAGTTCTCTTGCCTTTATGCTAAAAGAATGTTTTCTTTATGCTGTCTTCTTGTATGTTTTAATATGAGCAACTAGAAGAAGCCAGATGGCAATTTTAACACTCTGTCTGGAATATTTTTAATTAGATCATCAAGTTCATTTCTTTTTTTATTTTTCATGTTACCAAAGGTGACAATATCATTAAACTTTCCACCTTCCGATAACATTTTTCTCACATTCCTTTCATCTCCCACTAACAATCTTCGGGAGTGTCACCAAGCTTCTGCTCACAGTCCCTGTGACTCTCAGTGTCCTTCTAATTTCTAATGGGCCTAAGCCACTCTCTCCCATTCTAAGTGTTTTTACTATCATAGCACCACTCCTAGTACCTAAATTCATTCCAGGTATGTATTTCTGTGAAGCCAGCTAGTGCAATATTTAGTGCTTAGAGGAATTTTTGTTTTAAATCACATATCTTTGATTTGAGCAAGGCTTTGGGGGTATAGCTTATCTTTGCTCCACTCAATTTTAGGTTGGAATTACTGGATGCTAGAAATCGGATGCAGGAATTGATTCATCACATATCTCCTGGTTGATGTTGGCTGTAAATTGTTAACTAAGCTTGTACTACTGGGTAGTATGATCTGAGGCCTTTGTGTGTGGCTTGAGCACTTTATAACATGATTGTTGGGTTGCCAAGATGAATGTCCCAGAAGAAAGAATCAGGCCTTTCCTAACCTAGCATCAAGAATCAAGCAGTTTGTCTTCTATTAATTCTATTTATTAGCAGAGGTTCACATGAGCTGGCCTATATTTAAGTGGAAGAAAAATAAATTCCACTGCTTGATGGACAAATATCAATGAATTTGCAGGCATGTTTTAAAACCAGACTCCTATCCGTGACTATAATATTATTCTTTCTTTTATACTTCGAATCCTGGTTCTTGCTGTACTAAGTAGCAGAAAGCATTTAGAAAATACTTCTCCCCATTAAATCTTACTTTTAAGACTCTTCAAACATCTCTTTTTATGTAATTGAATTTCAAATTTGACCCATTCTCTCCTTTTATATTTCTGCCATAACAATTAGAATAACTGCAGTGCACCTTCTAAAGAAGATAAGCAGATGAAGCTCAGAGCAATGATCATGTAACAGCAATGAAAAGGATAAATACACATTAATATATTTCAGTGTATTGTTCCTATTACAATTTAAGCATAACTCAAAACTACTACAGAGAGAGAAAAAGCAGGAATAGATAAATCAATGTCAGAATCTGTGGATGGATGTTTTCCTGGACTCTGGTTTCCACATAGGTGGAGAGTTGGGATACTAATTTAAATCCCAGAAAGTGACTTTACAACCCACTTTTAAGATACTGTAAAAATGACAGTATGAAGCAGATAAAGGGATGGATATGTGGATTTTTGAAACCCAAAAGAAAGTTCAAAAATAGTCCAATGCATATCCTAAAGGTGTCAATGCTATTTTATGGGAAAACAAAAGTTTTTTTCAACAAATGTTGCTGGAACTACTGGATAGCCCATATTGTACAAATGAACTTTGGGAATGCCTGGGTGGTCCAGCGATTGAGGGTCTGCCTTCAGCTCAGGATGTGGTCTCGGAGTCCTGGAATAGAGTTCCATATTGGGATCCCCTTGAAGAGCCTGCTTCTCCCTCTGCCTGTGTCTCTGCCTCTCTTTCTTGTGTCTCTTATGAATAAATAAAAATCTTTAAAAAGAAAAATAAAAATGAACTTTGATCTCCTTTTTCAAGTCACACATATACACACACATATACAATGATGGCAGATAAAATATAAAATATAGATCTAAATGTAAAAGCTAAATTCATAAGGCCTCTTAAAAATGTGACTATATTTGTGAACTTGTGTTCAGGATTTCTTAAATAAATAAGACAGTAAAAGCGTTAACCATAAATAAAAATAATTAGACTTATTAACAATAAAATCAACTGGTTATTCATGATGACTCTAGCTAACAATTTGGTTTTATATATTTAAAAGTTCTTAGGAGTATAGATCTTAAAAGTCACAACAGGGGAAAAAATGTAACTCCATGATATGATGGAGGTTAACTAAATTTATGGTAGTAATTATTTCACAACATACATCAAATCATTATATTGTATACCTTAAACATATACAATATTATATGTCAGCTATATCAATAAAACTGGGGAAAAACTGAAAAAATAAAAAAATAAAACTGGTTATTAAAGGACTACATTAATAAAGTGCAAACTTAGGTCATATTTATAATCCATATATGTAACAATGAACTTGAATTGAGAATGTGTATTGTCAATCACAGTTCAGTCTCTGAATCTCAGCCCTGGTTCCTGTGGCTTTCTGCGCCTGGGTGTCTCCTCTACTAAGTTATAATTCTCAGTATCCGCCAATCTTTCTCCAACTTTGAGGGCAGTGGTTTTTCCCAGTGACCTCACTTCTCTGATGGAACTAAGAAGAGTTGTTGATTTTCTAGTTTCTTCAGCTGTTTACTTTTTGAGATAAAATGACAATTTCTAAGCTCTTTACATGTCAGGTCCAAAGCTCTTATTTTTATTACGTAAAATTTTTACTGCTTCTTCTAAAAACCAAAACCAAACAAAACAAAAACCAAAACCTCTTGTCCTTTCTGCCTTTCCTGCACAGTGAACAATTATTATTTTGTTTTCCAGTGACTAAGAGGATTTTTTTTTAATTTGTGAAGATTGGTTTCTTTCTCCTAAAACCACTATGTTAGCCAAAGCATGTCTTTATAGCAATTAAACAATAATATAGGTATATATCACCACAAAATAATTAATCCTGTGTTATAAAGTATCAAAGTTTAACTTTAGTCAAATCATTGATAGTAATTTCATTTTATATTTTGGCAGATAGTAATATTGGTTGTAAAATCAGAAAACTCTTTTATTTTTTTAAAGATTTTATTTATTTATTCATGAGAGACACACAGAGGCAGAGACACAGGCAGAGGGAGAAGCAGGCCCCACGCTGGGGGCCCAATGTGGGTCTCCACCCCGGGACTCCAGGATCACGCCCTGAGCTGAGGGCAGATGCTCAACCATTGAGCCACCCCGGAGTCCCGCATGCAACTCTTTTAAAGACTCATCACTATTTTCCCTTCAAATAATCTCCTTGGACAATTCTCCATAGTCTGCAAAGTATTAAATCTGGACTCTCTGTGTCACTCCAAACCTCTGCACCCCTTGCCTTGCCCAGTATGCCCTCGTTCCTTATTAGAGGCTAGATTATTCCTCCCCTTCTTTGTATCCATCCTCATATATCTCTTCTCAGGCTCTCCCCCAGGCAGGCCCTGGCAAAATTCTACTACCCTCAAGTAGATTACAGCTTGCTCATCATTCAAAGCACACTTTTTTTCCAATAAAATATCTGGAACCAATCAAAAAATACAGTTGCCTCTGTGCCAACATATTCTTAACATTCTTAAATTTTTATAGAGGCTGTAATGTGTTACCAAATATTAAAATAAGTCTCATTTGTACAGTACTTTCAAATGTATTTGAAACTTTCAAATATATATATGTATTTATACATGTAAATACACAATGCATAGTGTGTTTTCAAATGCACTTTACAATGTATTTTTCACAGTAAATCTATTGTTTATTTTGGAATTTCCACTTCGATAGACAAGCTGAGGTTATGAGTGGTGAAGAAACCTAGTTTAGGTCACAGAACTCCTAAAATTTACATATTTTATCTCAATAATCTAATGGTCTGACGTCTGCCAATCACTATTTCCCCCATCAACTTAATGTTACATACACGAAGACTTAGTTTCCATTGAGTTTGATAAATGAATGTTTCCATGGAATGTAAGAGAGGGAATCCATGAAAGGCTTCATGGAGAATATGGAAAATATTTTATCTTAAATATTCTTTATCACCTCTGACTGGAGATTATTCCATCATTGGCAAATATACAATTGAATAAATTCATTGTCCATAAATCCCTTATTAAATCACTTGGAAAAGAACATTTATCAATTTAATTCCTGTATGTAGTTGATAGGAAGAACCAGTTACTAATAGCAATGATTTCAGTGACAGAGCTGCAGGGCATGTAAAGTTAGGTCAGGATTTGGGGCAAGCACCATCAGTGGCACATCAAAGTGAAGTTTTGTGTAAGTGGCACCTAGAAAATATCACGTTCTGGCTAAGAGGAGGAAAATGAATGAAAAACATGGGAAAGAACATTGAGGGTAATAAATACAGATCTTAAAATTCTGCCTAAGATTGCTGAAGGTTGGTAAATGCACACATACATACATAAATATATTTTAATTATATATTTATATTTTTGTATGTGATCAATATATAATTCATATATATTATATGAATTTACATATAATCACATGTCATGTATGTATTATATATTTTAATAAGCATTAAAGGAACAGTATTTACTCTGTGGCAGAAGTTTTAGCAGACATTTTGAAATTGAATAAATGAAAAATGGGAAATGGAAAAAATTATAAAAATTTCATTTAACCTTATCATTTTCCAGAGAGAGACACGAATATCCCAAATACAGCTAAGTAAATTTTTTCAAGGTCAGAAGACAGATAAAAGCCAAGAATTATTTTACTGCCATTTGCAATTTATGCTAGCCACGTTGAGCTGTTCACTTACGAATGCTTCTCGCTTTCCATCTTTGCACTGTCTCAATGTCAAATGAATGGTCCTCATTGGTATCTATTAATTTTTCAATATTTAGCTCAAGTATCACCTGCAAAAGGCTTCCTGAGCCCTGTTCCTTCTGTCTGAACAGAAGAGTTCCTCCAATATCTCGTTTTGATAATGTGTGTGAATTATCTATCATTTGCCTATTTATCAGCTATCTATATTTATCTCACATCTATATCAATACTTGCCTTCTTACTTTTCTGTCCTTCCTAGCTTAGTTCAATTCTGTGAGAAATGGAACTGTATCCTAGTCGTTTTGTATCCTCAGTGCTTTCTTTAATGCTTAATGCATAGTGTGTATTTAAATATTTGTTGAAAAAACAATAAATGAATAGCTGTGGGAACTCTCATTTATATACTGTAATTTTTCTCCTATTTCTTTTATAATGACAAAGAAAATTCCTCTTTTGTAAATTATGGAATTTAAAATAGACCTTGCCACTTTCTCTCTACCTATTGTATTTTAAATATCATAATAGATAGCACCATTTCTCATATTGGGTTCAATAATCTTTCTCTTGACCATCTCTAATTGAATGAATTTTATAGCTACATTTCACCATTTCTTTTTCAGTTATTGTAGTGCTTCCATTTTCATTCCCAGTAAGGTTTCCAAAAAGGTGCAGATATATTTAGACGGACATATTATACTTTTCAATTGTCATACTTCATTCCTTTATTCCAATAGCCAAATAGCCTCCAACTCTGCATTTTGACAGTTTCAATTCCACAGAATATCCCTGACTTCATCCATTATTTCTTTAGAAGCTTTTGTAAATTCAGAGCACATCAGGAGGATTAGGTATTTTAGGTTATTTCAGCTATTTTACATGGAACAAAAAACATGTTCATCAAATTAAATGGACATTGTCAGAGACATAATGGAGCAACAGGAGGCTATGCAGAAAAAAAAATAAGACTAACTAAAATCTCACAAGGAAAAAAAAAGTTTCGTAAAAGTTTGTCCTGCTCATTTACCAAGTAGGAAAGGAGATGCAGATGTTTTATCGCACGGTATGACAGCTACTTTAACTTTCTAATATCTCAACTACTTTACACAACTGATTTCATGAGGCTTCTCTATATTTATTTTTGGTATTTGAATAATATTCTTTTTTAAAAAAATTATTCATTGATTCATGAGAGAGAGAGAGACAGAGATACAGAGAGAGAGAAGCAGGGACCCAGGCAGAGGGAGAAGCAGGCTCCATGCAGGGAGCCTGACGTGGGACTCAATCCCGGGTCTCCAGGATCACACCCTGGGCTGAAGGCAGGTGCCAAGCTGCTGAGCCACCCAGGGATCCCGGTATTTGAATAATAGTCAACAATTTTTAGTTGCTGGAATATACTGTAAGCGTACATGAATATTGAGAAGAATTTCTGGTATAGAAATAACATTTTCATATTCTTATTATATATTTTATTGATTAGATCATTGTATATTTCAGATTAGATTTATTATTTTGTCTTTTCAGAGGCATGGTTCCATTTTCGATCTTTGTATGCATTATTTCTTAAGAAATATGTTCATAAGCACGTAGAATTTGCACATTTTTTAGACCTAGTGATATAAAATATATAATGTACATGAATGTCTTTTTTGTCTTTTGCATAAGCAGATCTGTCCTTGGGATTAGATGATGTTATTAAGAACTCTTTATTTCTAATTCAAAGGACCAAGTTGAAATAATTAAAATAAAAATTGCTAGGCACTAATCAGAACTGAATAAGTATATGACAATTATAGGATCAGAATTGCTAAGAATGTGTCTTGAATCAGAATTTTAACAAATGCCACAGGGGAAATTTATGTATAGAAATTTGAAACTTTGAGGGCCCCAAATGTAAAGAGTTTGTCAAGGAGGCAACATGATGACAGAGGCCAAAGCACTAATGAGGGAAATTCTTGAAGTGAAAAGGAGAGTCAATATGGATACTTCACTAATTCAGAAAAAAATAGGAAAGAAACTTATTATAAATGTGATTATGATTTATTCAGTGGCTTTTCCACATCTCCTTTTATGATGTAAGCCAACTGATGATGACAGTAGCTTTAGGTGGCAAATAGCTTTACTCTGCTATGGCATGTTCAAATAATTTTCTCCACAAGTCTGTTGAGGACCTTGGCCAAAGGACAGAAGGAAGAAGAGATATAGGAAGGAAATGTGAAAGTAATAAAAAATAAAAGGTAATCTGACATGTATAAGGGAGACATCTGATACCAGGAAAGAGAAATCCAAGCATTAGTGAATGAAAAAAAGATATCTATTTCTATTTCTATCTCTATTGCTGTCTTTATCACCTATATCGTCTGGTGGAAAGCCGACATTTGAGGGAGTGGGAGAAGGCAGTTGAGAGGAGTGATTTAAATACTCCTATGGGGTTGATAACATGTATTATTTGATCAGTGGGGCACTACGATTGGGAGTAACTAAGTTGTGAAAATTGCTTTCTGTTTCATAGAGTTTTTTTCAAAAATAAATAGCATTTAAATAATAAAATAATAAAGTTTTTTTTTCTGCTGTATTAAACTCTAGTGCAAAGCCTGTTTGGTTTAGCCTGTGTTTATTATGTCTTAGATCTGAATTTTCTAACCAATTGAGCAATAGGAAAGTAGTTTAAAACAGTGAGTTAGCAACAGATGGCTGGCTGCAACTCTAGCCCATACATACACGCCTCACTCTAGTCCATATAGGACATACCTCACTTTAGTCCATACACCATACCTCACTCTGGTCATTATAGGACATACCTCACTTTAGTCCATACAGTACATACCTCATTCTAGTCCATGCATATATTGAACATTGTCTTCTTTTAACATTCTTTCAAGGTACATTTTTTCTCCCCCCCCTCCCTTTTTTTCTTGTTCTTTTGGTAAGTGAGAATGCACTCCTATTACATTGTTGAACTGTTACTTGTGTTTGGTGCCACGTTAATATGGCAAGACACGACTCTGTAACATGTCGGCAAAAAAATAAAATAAAATAGAATAAAGGAACAAGCCCATTTATAGGGCAGCTAACTTTTCAGTAATGGCCAAAGATTAATCAAAGGCAGATATCACCACTGGATAAAGCACTCTAAACTTTTTTTCTAGATGTTAATGGGTTAATAACATCATCTTTGGGTAATGGCGGCATTAATAAATTGATGAAAACTAGAATCATTTAATATGCTTAAAGAAGAACATATTAATATAACAAAGCACCTTCTTCACATACAACATAACATATCCCTGTGACCTCAAACTTTAATTATAAATGTGTCTAAAGAAACAAAAAAATTGAGAAAGTATTTAATTTTATCAATTGTGTGCTCCTATGTTTTTATGCATAATATTACCTATAATTTCTTTTCATCATCTGGTATGTTGAAGGAAGTGAGGAACAACACAAGGTAATGACTGTCATCAGAACTGCCTGAATTCATTAGAATTTAAACGCCAAACATGCTAATTTAAGTTTGGAAAATTATTCAGAAATAAAATCCCATATCAAATATCATTTATATTTATATTATCTTACTTAAAACTATAAAGTATTACATCTGACGTTTCCTATATTGACAATTTTTTAAACAAATAATCATACCAGATAGTTGACAAATGTTATTTTAAGATTCAACATTATTCTGTATCTAAAATTAGAAAACATGCATAACAACTTCACTTTTAATCTTGGGGAAAAAAGGGTAACTAGGTGGTTATGAACTAACATCTCCCATTAAATTAATGGCTTTCCCTAATTCTTATGTCTGCTGAATGCAGCTCATTAAACTTTATGCTCTTTTATATTCATTACAGAAATTTTGTGTTATTTTGCCTTATGATCCTCCTATAAATCATTTGATAGGTGAGGAAGCTTAACCTACTTTCCCAAAGATAAAAATCTCTTTGACTCACTAGTCTTAACATAATCTCGAAAATACTATCTTGCTGGAGCCTAGAGGATTTGCACAGACATAAGGCGATATTGGGCTGCCCTAACAAATACGGTAGACTGGGCATCTTAAGCAACAGAATTTTCTTTTGTCTCAGTTTTGGCAGCTGGGAGTCTGAGATCAAGGTATAAGCATGGTTCTGTTTTGGTGAGAGCTCTTTTCCTAGCTTGCCAATAGCCACCTTTTCGCTGTGAGCTCACATGGCCTTTCCTTTGTGTGTGTGTGTGTCTAGAGAGACAGAGAGAGAGCAAACTCTTTGGTGTCCCTTCTTATAAAGATACTAATTGTATCAAATCAGAGCTTCACAGGGAGTCCTATTCAAGCAGGGAGAGGAATGGTTAGAGCTTTCACATGTGAATTTTGGGGGGATATAATTCAGTCTAAGTAACCATCCTCATATGCATCATAGAATGACTGATATCACTAAGAAGTCATCCTTGGTGCCCTATTCTAGTTATTCACTAACTAGCAACCCCATTCTATTAATTCAACAAAAAGCTCCTGTCCCAGATACTGCTGAGAGGCCAGGTATAAAGCAATGACTGAAGGAGAATTAACTTACTCTCTCTTGTATCTGGTATGATGCGTGTTTAAAAAGGAAACGTTCTGACTGTGGAATGAGGGAAGGCTTCTCTGAAATCATTTACAGTGAGAATTAGGAGGAATTGAAGGATGCTCATGATGCCCTGCTAGACATTCAGCCAAGCAGCTGGGCCAGGGCATTTCTGGGTGGCCAGGGTCTGCTGCTGCTCAGCCTACGGGACCACAGCCAGGAACAGAAGGTAAGGTGCCATCCAGAGGAACCCTGGCTCCTGCACAACAACCTAGAGCTGCTGCAGTCTGTTTACCTGATGTCTGCTGTGCTCCTGGAGATCCCCTACACGACTGCCTTGAATTAGGGGGGGGACACAGACATTTGAAACTCCATCTTACCTACAAAGGAAAGAAATACTGGATACTTGGATATGTTCTAAATTTCCTTGCTTTGGAGAATTGAATTCATAATCTTTGAGTCAATGATAAACACCAAACTTTTCAGCTGTTCAGGCTCGATAATTGTGTGTGTGTGTGTGTGTGTGTGTGTGTGTGTGTGAGGTGGGTGGGGACACCTGTAAAAGTGCTAGAGCCTTAGAGTGGTTGCCCATGACCCTGAAATAAGGCAATTATTAAAAAAAAAAAAACAACATAACATTTATACAAAATATTGATGATGTTTGATGTCTTTTTGCTTTTCTTTTCTTTTTTTTAAGGTTTTATTTATTTATTCATGAGAGACGGAGAAAGAGGTGCAGAGACACAAGCAGAGAGAGAAGCAGGCCCCAGGCAGACATGGGACTCGATCCCGGGTCTCCAGGATCAGGCCCTGGGCTGAAGGCAGCGCTAAACCACTGAGCCACTGGGGCTGCCCTCTTTTGCTTTTCTTTAACCAGATATCAGAACAAATTGGCATTCCAAAGGAGCTATCCTAAAGTTCACTGTTCCCTATAATTAACTATTACCAACAGTGGAGGATGCTGACAGTATATATTCATAATTTACCTTTAAATTCTGGCAAGAACTAACGATTGTGACTAGAAGGAATTGAGTTTCATGAAACCTTTATTATGTTTAACATAATATATTTATTTGTTAGAATGAATTGATTAAAATAATTGGTTTGCTATTCACCTTTTAAAGGATAGTGGGCAATAATAAAATGAATGCATGCAGTAAATGGTCAAGAACTCCTTTAATCTGTTTCCATCACCCATTTTGATAGTGAAGAATTGACATCTGCCCATTTTTAGCCAGAACTCTTTTTATTTTATGAAGTAAGTTCCAGACACCTCAAATGTGCCATTCAGAGAATTAGAAGCTTGAGACAATGACTGAGCTTGCTATTTGGAAATAAATAATTAAGGAAGTTAACAAAGGATCCTTTTAAGATGCTGTGATTCTTATTTCCAGAGGGCCTTAGACTATGAGTTCCAACAATACCTCTTATTTAATATATCTTCACTTATCTATTTCTAAGATTTGCTCCCTAGAGGATAAATTAAAATTATATGATCTGAAACAGTCTGGAAAGCAGGGCAGTTCTCTTTCAGTAACTTTCCATTATTTTGAAGAAGGCATTCATGGTGGATTTATAATCTACTCTTCGAGTGTGGCTCCTGAAGCTCACTCAGCGTTGGAAATGATAGTTCAAATGTTACAGGCACCAAAAAACAAAACAAAACCAAGAAATGAAATTTTGTCTAAACTCAGTAAAGGAACTAAAAGGAGAGTTTCAAAAGATGAATAATTCAAAGTGCAATCAGTTCTGCTTTAATGTTTTGTTTGAAAATGGAACTTGTTCCAATGCAATTGATATATTAGGGACAATTTAAGCAAATTTTATATTTATTGACGTGTGATCTTCTTCATGAGAAACATAAGATGGACCCAGAAAGCTGCAACAATCTGAGCCCAACAGCATAGTCATCATACACAAAAATATATATCTACCAGCCACTTCAGTTCACCAGGTGTTATGAACCCCACCCACCCACAGCTGCTATTACCACTTTCGGGCCACTTTCGGATGACTCTGCTTCCACCATCCCATGATAACTCAAGAGCTTCATCCTTTCTGAGGTCCTCTTTCACAGCTAAACCTCAGTCTTCTTCAAGGGGAGGTGACATATATATTGTAGCATTTATGTAGTACTTATGATTTAATATATATGAAACTGTGCCACCACTTTTATTAAGTCATTATTCCACCTACCCTGGAGCCCCAGTTTATTTTGTTGCTCAATTTTTCATAACCAGTAATTTTTAGGCATACATATGTAGAGTTATAGGAAAACTATAGTATATTTAATTAATTAATCCAATGTACCCTATTTTACTAGAAAAAGAATAAACAAACATAGTGTTTCTGCCTATCTCAGAGTCTCTTGAGAACAAAAGATTAGTTAGCATTATTAAAAATAGTTCTAATAGGTAATAAGTCCTTGAGCTATACACTTTTCTGTAAATGGGGTATGCTTTAGTAAAAAATTAATTTATGAAAATCTATTTTAAGAAATGTATAAAAAGCCCAATTATCTTATGTTTATGAATTCTTTTTTTACTTCTTTTTCTGAATTAAATTTAAAATAAATTAAACCAGAGGCACCTGGGTGCCTTGTCAGTTAAGCGTCCAACTCTTGATTTCAACTCAAGTCAATATCTCAAGGTCATGAGATCAAGCCCTATGTTGGCACCACGCTGGACGTGGAGCCTACTTCAGACTTGCTCTATCCCTCTCCCTCTGCACCTCTCCCTTACATTCTCTCTCTCTCTCTCTCTCTCAAAAAAAAAAAAGTAATGTAGATTAAATTTAATATATATTACTAAAAATAGAACATTCAAAAATATTTTTATTTTTTTAAATTCCTTAACAACTAAGTAAGTGTTTATATGAAATGCATATTTAAGTCCATTAGGTTCACAAAAGACATTACATCTTTTGGATTGATGTGATATTTGTGTTTAATATTTTTGTTTCAGGTATTTTTATAATAATAAAATTATTAATAAAATAATTCAGATAATAAAATTAATGGCTTAGGATAACAATAATTGGTTATTTCTCATAATTCTGAGGTTTAGTTGGATGATTCTTTTGCTGTTTTACTGACATTTATCAGAGGGTCTGCTTAGCTGAAAAGTTTCTGATGGCCTCATGCATCTATCTGGCAATTGTCACTGGTTATCAGATGGTGAGGGCCGGTTCTCCTTTATGTGGTCTGTCATTATGGCACCCAGTTTCCTTACACAACACTCTCAGGGTAGCATTGCAAGAGGTCAAATAGAGAAACTACAAGTTATCTTAAGGCCTAGACCCAGAAAGTATGACTTCACTTCATTCAATTATTAACCATTCCAGGTTCAGGGGGAAGTTGGATAGACTCCACTTTTTGAGACATGTGGCAAAGTAACATTGTAAAGAATGACCAGAAGAACTTTTCCAAGCATCTTTTAAAACAACCTACCGCAATATGTGTTTTGAAATGTGTGACTAAAGAAAATTATATGACCCTTTAAAAATAGAAATAGAAGGTAAAGATTGCTATAGTTAAAAGGAATTATAAATTTTTTGGTTAACATAAACAGAACAAAAATATAAGTACCTGATCCAAACTGGAATTTGTATAAACTATAATGTGAAAGAACCAATTACCAGGTGACAAAATTGATTCAAGTAGAACATCATGGCATTAGGGGAGGTATGCTAGAAAAATGATGTATATTTGCAATAATAAATATCTCCTGTTGAGTTATATGGAAAGAGAATAAAGAGTTCCTTCAGAAAATTACAGCAGTTCCCACTAAAAAGATTTTGTGAAAATCAACCACCATGATAAAAATGATCCTTGGAAGTTCCCATATATTGAGATTATCTTATAAATAAGTGCAAAATAATATAAGAAAATGCAGGAGAGAGTTTTGACAGATAGAAGACTCTCAGCTGGGAAAGTTTGAAATGAATTTCACAGAATTTCAACTGTCTTAAAAAATACGTGAATGGGGATCCCTGGGTGGCGCAGCGGTTTAGCGCCTGCCTTTGGCTCAGGGCACGATCCTGGAGACCCGGGATCGAATCCCACATCGGGCTCCTGGTGCATGGAGCCTGCTTCTCCCTCTGCCTGTGTCTCTGCCTCTCTCTCTCTCTCTGTGACTATCATAAATAAACTTTAAAAAAAAAATAAATTATTAAAAAAAAATACGTGAATGTATTGGTTTGTGACACAAAGTCTAACAGTGCTACAAATTTTAGGCAGTTTCAATCAGAACTTGTGTCTTTTTTCCTCCAATTATTTCAATTTTCTCTCTTTTATATATTAATCTCATCATGAGACTGTCTTCCCTTATGGTCACAAATGGGTGCTCATAGCAATCAGGGCTATATTCTTCTTGAACATATTTGATGAGCACCTTAGTTAACTTGGGCTGCTATAATAAAATACCATAGACTGAGTGACCTAACAGACATTAATTGATCACAATTCTGAAGTCTGGGAAGTCCCAGACCAAGCTACCAGCAGATCTGATTGTTCTGAGGGCCTCTTTATGCATTGCAAATGGTGGCTAACTGTACACATGACTGTTTTGTGTGGTTGTGTAAAGAAAGAGAGTTTTCCTGTTCTCCTGACCTCGTCTAAACCTAATTACCACCCAAAGTCTCTGTTTTTAAATGCCATCACATTGAGGCTTACACTGACAACATCAGTAAACTTTATAAATATGAAGCTGAGGTAGAGGCTTTAAAAATGCCTGTAATGTTTCTACTCTACTCTACAATTATATTTACCATAATACTTATTTATATAAATGCACACATTTACCTAAATAACTACTATGAAATTAATTTTCTTGTTTTCTTCTTTTCTTGAGCCAATCTACTTGAACATAAAGAAAGAAATTAGTCTCAGTGGCAATTTTATTTTTAGTATTAATGCGTAAATCAGTTTTAAAACTTACTAAAATTCTTCATAACTCTTATCGAGCTTAACTTCTTTCAGTTCTTTCCTGTTTCCTTATTGAAGTTGAATTAAAAAGCACTTAGTGACTTGGTCTTTACCAAGTCATTGTTGCTGATCCTTGGTATGCTTACTGTGGTCTAGTGTTAGAGTTTCCATTGTGTTAGATGAGATCTTGTTAATTGATCTATTCACAGGTATCCCAGTTCTTGGGATTGATTTAGTTCAATCTCAAAAAATATATAACATAATGTAAAGTTGACCCTTGAACAACATGAGTATGAACTATGCAGGTCCACTTATACTTGGATTTTTTAAAGAGTACAATACTGTTAATGTATTTCTCTTCCTTGTTTTCTTAAAAATATTTTCTCTCGCTTACTTTATTGTAAGAATATAGTATATAATACATATACAAAATACATGTTAAATTGACTGTTTATGTTATCAGTAAAGCTTCCAGTCAACAGTAGGCTATTAGTGGTTAAGTTTTTGGAGAGTTAAAAGTTCTACCTTGATTTTTGACTGCATGGTGGGTTAGTGCCCCTAACACCCAGGTTGTTCAAGTGTCAACTTAAAAAGAAAAAAAATGGATTTTTTTTTTGCATTTCAGTGAAAGATAGTTTTAAAAATATGAGTAAAGGACATATTCTCTTTTCCAGTAATCAGTCCACTCTCTCTGCAAGGTACAATCTCTGTAAATTTTGCTTACTTTATGTTACATCTTTTCTGTAAAACTGGAACTGTTTTTGCTTTCATAACAATTTTTGGAATCTTTGAGAACACCTTGGCATTTCTTACTCAGCTATTATAAGAACAACTAATCCCATTCTCCAGATCAAGGAATGAGTCCTTGACCTAGGCTTGGATGATAAGTTAAAAAAATTTTTAACCATTATTAAAATTAAAAATATATATCTTAGAGTGCCTGTAATATGACAAGCAGTGTTTTATGATGCTGGAAATACCACAATATAATAAGACAAACAGGGCACTTGCTCTCACTAAGATCACACCATGTTCTAATACATGTATACTTTACTCTGGTTTGGCTCCCTCCAATCCTAGCCAAAGAGTTCAAGGATGGGCATGTAGTTGAAGCTAGGCAGGTGAGATGAAGCCCTGGGATTTCTGATGCAAAAATGGGAAAATGAAATAACCTCAGCCATTCTACTCATTGTTTATATTTCAGGGAAAACAGAAACAAAAAACAAAACAAAACAAAAACTGTGCTCTTGCTGCTACATAGTAAGAGGCTGCCTGAAGGGTGCCAAATAGAGAATTGTCAACTGGATCTAGCTGTTCCTGAAGTTTGTGACTCAGATTTTCTATTAAGTGAGACATTCTGTTTCCTTATTTATTTATTTATTTATTTATTTATTTATTTATTTATGATAGAGAGAGAGAGAGAAGCAGAGACACAGGCAGAGGGAGAAGCAGGCTCCATCCCGGGAGCCCGACGTGGGATTCGATCCCGAGTCTCCAGGATCGCGCCCTGGGCCAAAGGCAGGCGCTAAACCACTGCACCACCCAGGGATCCCTGTTTCCTTTTTTTTTTAAAAAACAAAAAACCAGGGATCCCTGGGTGGCTCAGCGGTTTAACGCCTGCCTTTGGCCAAGAGCCTGATCCTGGAGTCCTGGGATCGAGTCCTGTGTTGGGCTCCCTGCATGGAGCCTGCTTCTCCCTCTGCCTGTGTCTCTGTCCCTCTCTCTGTGTGTCTCTCATGAATAAATAAATGAAATATTTAAAAATAAACAAACAAATAAATAAATAAATAAATAAACAAAAAAATAGTTTGAATTAAATTTCTTTTACATGTAACTTCAGATATGTCAATAAATATCACAGTAAGTTTAAAGTTTTAAAGTCTTATATTCTAATAGCATTGTAATTTATGCTCTAGTCCACATAATATTTACTTCTTAGTTTAACTCTTTTTTTTTGTTTGTTTGTTTTTTCTTAGTTTAACTCTTATAAAAATCACCCATACACATATGTTTCCAAAGTTTTTAGGTCTTTCTGAGGGATACCATTTCCTATAGCTCTTATGCAAACTTAGCCCTTTTTTGACTTGATTTAGAGACCCTTGTGAATAAAGAAGTTAATTCCTAATGAAGAATATCTGTAATATATATGAAAAGTTGGAATAACTAGTAAAAGAGAAATCTTAAGAGATGTCTGTGAGTAGTTCTGTTTTTGTTTTTGTTCTTTTTTTTTTATGTTTTTGTTCTTTTTTTGTTCTTGTTTTTGTTGTTTTCTTAATGGCTATGGGAGTGGAAAAAAAATTCTTCTCCATTCCATGTACATTTTTAAGAATAGTACTAAGGATTTTTTTTTCCTTAATTGGGCCATGGAAATATATCCCTCTTAGTGGAAATGATAAGGTAGATATTTCTGAATTCAATTACTAGGTTAGGTAAATTTATATATAAATTCATATATACATATATATATATATAATTGTTTCCCTTTGCTTCTATAAAGTGATCATATTCAATGCTCTCAAGGGGAAAAAGTATTTTATGGGTTGAAGAATGAAAGTAATTTTATTATACAGTGTAGAATTTAATTATATTGAAAATAGAGATAATATAATTAAGTTTGATTCTTATTATTGACTCAATTAAAATGTGAAAATTGAAATGCTACATATCACTAATAGAAAAAATGAACTAAAATTGTTAAAATTCATTTTCTTAATTAATAGTCTTCCAAAAAACAGTGCACTTTGGTTATCTAGTTATTCTATAATAATATGGCTAGTAAAGATTGACGTGCCAGGTAGTATTTCTCTTGAATATACAAAATTGAGTATTGGGAACTCTATACATTACTGTTGAATTATATATATCATACATATTGTTAATTAACATATATAATATACATTATATAAGTCAATATCAAAATATGCCTATCAGCAAATATGTTCTAGAAAATTCCAAATCTTTTTCCATTTCTATATCTTGTTTTTCACATCTGTTTTCTTCTGCTGTTTCTGTTTTTCTTCATATTTGATTTGAAAGTTCAAATCTCTAATTGAATTTGGTGGAATGAATACACATATTTGCACTAACTTCCTTTCAATATCAATACAAATAACAATAAAGGGACACATTAAAGGGGTAAATCTAGAAGGAAAAAAAAAATAGAGGAGAAGTTGTTAACAGTAAACACCAGAAGATATTCCAAAAATTACTGGTGACTAACTATGGAGGGTAAAACAGTTACCAGGGGACAATGTGGCAGCCTTGTGATACCCAAAGAATGAAATTACAGGAAAGTGTGTGCGTTAAATGCTCAAGCCCCTGTTCCACCACTACTAAAGAATCCTGGAAGTTTGACAGATTATCTATGTAGGAAGTGTGTGGATTTTTCCACGGAAGCTCTAACCAATAGAGATTAGTCCTAAAGAAAGGACACCGACCTAGACACCGCCTACCCCCCACACCATCACCATGACTTGGCCTGGTCACATAAACATATGGTTCTCTGCACAACCTTTTAGGCCCCCCTCCAATGTGGGCAGAGAATCCAAGACAACATTTGAATACCATAATCTTAGGAGCACAAATCCTGGGTCACCAAATATTTGAGGAAATCATCTAACTGATAACCATAGAGAGACCAAAACAAACAGTAAAAAGGTAAAACTGGGAGGGTCATAGGCTATACAGGGGTAAGAAAAAAAATCGAGAAATAATTAGCTATCTTCTCAGGAAGGTAGGAAAAGATACTGCATCCGTTAAATAAGTACTAGCTACTACGGGGGGAAAAGGACAGTCTGAGAACATGAAATATATTTTGTAAACTAATATGGAGAAGTAAGTCAAAATAAAATTTGGAAAAAAGCTCTTAGGAAATAGAAAAAGAAGAAAAGGAACACAATAGAATAAAGAGTAGCAAAAGAGAATCAGTCACAGAGTCAAATACCTTAGTAGTGGGATTTTTAGAAAGAACAGATAATATGGAGGAAAATAATTAAAGAAAAAGAAAATCAAGAAAGTTCCATATTTGAAGGACATACATTTCTAGATTGGAAAGACCCACTCAATCCATCATAATATGTGAAAATAGATCCATATCAAATCATGACACGAGCATTCCTGAACACGGAATAATATTCTAAAATTTTCCAGCAACTGTTAGAAAAATAATCATGTACACCTTACTTTGGTCAACCACATACCTGGAACATAGAGGACTTGTGTTCTGTGTTGATGGAGTTCTCTGAAGAAATATTTGCATTCACCAAGCCTGCACATATTTTGTTTGTTTGTTTGTTTCCTTCAAGGAGTTTCGTTCTTTTAAGAGATACATTTAAACTACTGGTCTATTTGAAGTTGATGTTTGCGCAGAGTAAGAGATAAGAATAGATATTTTGTTTCAGATGCTGTGTTTTATCTTCTGTCGAATAATTAGTCCATTTTCTTTAAGGAATTGGTCTTTTTTTTTTTTTTACATTTTTTACTTTATATTCCTTTGTTATTGTGACCAGAAAGATTGTTCTACATCCTCAACAGAAATTGACATGGCTAGTTTCTTTACTTTCAGCCCTTCAATTAGGAGTATAGTGAGTGGCATATCACCAAGATTGTCATTTGTTACACCCTAATAATGAACGTTGAGCATCTTCTCCTAGGATTATTTGCTGTCTGTACATCTTGTTTGGTGAGAAGCCTATTTAAACCTTTCACCCATTTTTAAATGGGTTGGTTGTTTTATTATTGTTGAGCTTTAAAATTCTACTTTTTATATTTTCTTGCTACAAGTTCTTTATCCTAAACATGTTTTTCAAATACTTTCTCCCATTCTGAGACTTGTCTTTTCATTCCATTAACAGTGTCTATCAGAGCACAAGTTTTAAATTTTAATAAAGTCCAATTCATTATTTTTTTTTCTCTCATGGACCATACTTTTAATGTTGTATTTGTAAATGTGTTGCCAAACCTAAGATCACCTAGATGGGCAAAAAACAAGACAAGACAAAACAAAACAGTCTCTATAGGCAAACAAACAAACAAACAAAAAAAAAAAAAAGAAAGAAAGAAAGAAAGCTATTCATATGAAAACTTTCAGAAGTTAGAGCTTGGAACCTTGAAGATAATTTCCTGGCAATGGAACTGAACCTAAATCAAAAAACTGGTGACAGATTGTTTTGTGGAATCATTATGGACCAGGAACTGCTACATATCTTCTATTATCTACCTTTTTTAGTGCAAGTGCATATTTTGTGGTTCCTGTCGTTGGATCAGCACTATATTTTGGATTTCTAGAAGGTATTTTTGTCTCTTAAATTTATTGGCCTTTAGGGCAAGATAATCTATCTGAGGAGCTTCATTTATACACCTAAATCTGACTTAGATGATGAGATCACAGGCTTCAAGCTTGAGCTGGTGCCCTAATGGGATGGTACTTTGGGGATATTGGAAAGAAGCTGAATCATTAGGGGCTGTATCTCAGTCTATGATAAACTGTTGCTTTGTTGACCTCTAAGAAGACATGGTTCCTGGTCTTCACATATGATGTAAATTGTCTCCTTGAATATGGACTGCCCCTGTGACTCGTTTAAGCTATATCCTACCAGTTTCTGAACTAAGTCCTAAGAAAGAAAGTCTGGCAGCTTCTACTTTTCCTTGCAGTTGGAATGTAATGAGCACAATCACCATGGGAACATAATGCTGTGAAAAGTCCATTTACACACATGTATAGGCCTTATGCAAAAGAATTGAAGCCTAGACCCAGGCCCAAGTGAGGTCTCATCCATACATTCCAAACAACTTGCCAACTCTATAAGTGAACTCATTTTGGGAGTAGATCTAACTCCATTTGAGCCATGCCTGTTAGTGCCAAGTGGAGCAAAGACAAGATATTTCCACAGAACTCTGACAAATTTGCATAATTATGAACAAACAGATATACTGGTTGTTTTAAGCCACTGAGAATTGGGATAGTTTGTCACATAGCACAAGATTACCAAAACACTAATTTCAGTTCTTTTTTGCTTCTATGTCCATTTATCTCTCTGGTGGCTGCTAGAAAAAATTTCAAACTACATATTTCTCAAACATCACAAAAAATCAGATATCCTGTCACTCATTTATGACTGACAGATTATCTTACTCTGACACACGCACACACACACATAAAAACAAAAAATTGTCTATATATATATACATATATATACAATTAAATATCTGACATTTAAAAAATAAAATATGTTAATGCAGCAGCAAATATGTAGTGATAGAGTTGGAATGCTAGGATGTGATTTTTTTTTTTAAGAAATAAGAAATGACATTTTGAAGAATATACAAGTGACAAACGTAATCAGTTTTGCTACTTAACAGTCAACACTTGTATTTATGCATAGTGGTTTGTTGGGAATAATTTGTCACCAGTATTTTCGAAAACAAAGCATCACATTACAGATTCACAGAGTTGACAGGGGTCTTTGAGAGTCCTCCGACATATCTACGCTTTTTGAAGAACTATATATAACATTCCCACCCTCTGCTAACCCAAGCAATTAAAATCTTTCAGTAATAACCCCACTATGTAAAAGCTTCCTGAATATTAATTTACAATGATCTTGTAAATTATTAATGGGGATTTTGGCATATGTTTGTCATATGTAATAAAATCGTGCAACTATTTGTGAATTTGGCAATATTCCTTTTCACGGCAAGACTTACTCAAATGAGGGATTTAAGGGCACCTGAGTGGCTCAGTTGGTTAAGTGTCTGCCTTCGGCTTAGGAATGATCCCAGAATCCTGGGATCTACCCCTGCATCAAGCTCTTTACTCAGTGGGGTGCCTGCTTCCCCCTTTCCCTCTGCCTACCACTCCCCCATTTGTGCTCTTTCTCTTTCTGTCAAATAAATAAATAAAATCTTAAAAATAGAATAAAATAAGAATTTTAATTCTGTGGTAACTTTTCCTTTATTTGCTCAATTCCTATCTTAAATTTCTATCTTAGATGATTAATTATTAGGTGCTTTAGGCCTATTAGCTTACAAAATGAGAGAATCACTCACTTAAATTGCATACATAGGTTGAATAATAATTGAACATTTGTCGAATACACTGAAAAAACAAAAAACAAAAAACCTCGTGTATCCAATAACTGAATGCATGAGTAACATCTCATTTAAACTGAAATTCTAGCTATCTCAGAAGCAAGTATTTTTGGATCTTCTCTATGGTAATGTAGAAACTTCTATTACTGTCACCCAACAAATCTCTGCCTATATCTGTTTACAGATGTGCTATTTTGTATTTTTCTTTACACACTGGAAAGTACACGTTGCATAAATATAAAAACCTGCAAACTTTTAAAAAGAAAAAAAGAGCTATGCATCCACCACCAAGATTAAGAACAAGAACATGGGCTACATGAATCACCTGTTGTGTCCCCTTCTAAACACTATTACCATCCTACCATATACCCCAAGAAATGATAATCCTAATTTCTAACACCATTATGGACAATGAAATGTGCTAAAGTGCAATCACCAATTAATTATTCTTGTTTTGTTTCTTTGACTCAGCATCATGTTTGTGAGATCCCTCCATATTGTTTCATGTAGTTATAATTTATTCCTTTTCATTGTTGCATAGCATTCCATTTTATGAATATACCAAAATGTGTTTTTCTTTCTATTGTTGGTGGATATTGGATAATTTATACTCTTTTATTTATCAATTAGTGCAATTAGTAATTTGATATGTGATTTTTTTGATAATATTTTTTCCTTGAATATACATACTAAGGAATGAAATTGCTATTTGGGGGACATCCCTGTATAGTATAGTTTTCTTGATTTTAGGTTTTGGTATTTGATAGTGTAAGTACTCCAGCTCTGTCATCCTTCCTCAAGACTGCCTCAACAGTTTTTTGCCTTTTGTGTTTCCACACACACTTAAAATTAACTTGTCAATTTCCATGAAAAAATATGCTGAGATCTAGATTAGAATTGCATTGAATCTGTAGATCAATGTGGAGAGAGATAATAAGGTCATAATACTGTCTTTCAACTTATAAATTTGGTATGTTCCTCCATTTATTTAATTCTTACCTATTTTTCTCAATAATATTTTGTAGTTTTTAAATATGAATACTGTACACATTTTGCTAAATTTATTCAGTTTTTCCAATTATTATTGTATATGGAATTTTATTTCAATTTTATTTCTCTTGTAGATATATGGAAGTAAATTAATGATTGATTCACTAACCTGCTAAATTAATTCTTAAGTATAGATTCTTTTGTATCTACCATGTATTCTATTTTTTCTATTTATAGATTACCTTTTGTATTTACCATGTTCAAAATCTCTACATAAAGTGAGAACTTCTTCCTCCTTTTCCTTCTAGGATCTCCAGTATAATGTAAATAGAAGATTTTTATCTCATTCAATCTCAGGATTCATTATTTCACCATTAAATATAAAGTAGTTTGAAGTTTTCTACTGTCATATTAAAGAACTTTCCTTATATTACTGGTTTGTGGAACTTTTACCATAAATGTACTTAAATTTAGATGCTACCTTTTTAATTTACCAATTTGATTATATACATTTTTCTTCTCTTACATTAATCTGTTGAGTCATATTTGCTTGAGTTTTTTATGTTTAACAAACTTTGCATTTTTAGGGTGAGGCCAACTTAGTCTTGATGTAATGTAATTTTTTTACAAATCACTGATATTGAGTTGATATTTTCCATACGATGTCTATACTTATGTTCCTGAGTGTCTTCTTTGTTATATCTTTATCTTATTTAAGTATCAAAATTTTTCGGGATTCATAAAATTATTTGGGAAGTCTTCTCTCTATTTAAATTCCTGCAAGATTTTTTAGTGATCTTGATATGTTTAAACATGTAAAAGAATCATAAGTAAAACCATCTTTTTTCTGAGGGCATATTTTAATAAGTGGATTTGATATTTAGAGCTTAAAATAATCCTCCTGGATCAAATTATTATCTTATAATTTTCCTTGATTTGTTTTTTGTCCAAATTGTCAAAATTATTGAAGTAGTCCTTAATATTCTTTTTAAAAAATACATTTGTTAGCACATCTGTAGTGCTGTATTTCATTTTGGTCCTGATATTGATAGTTTGTGTTTTCTTCTTTTGGTTTATAGGAGTTTTGTCAGATGTTTGTCAATTTAATTTTTTTGACTACTTATTTTTCTTTTCCCTTTCCCTTTCCCTTTAGAGTCTAAATCATGCGTTGTATTAGTTTGCTAGGACTACCATAACTAAATGCCAAAGACTGGGTGGCTTACACAACAAAATTTTATTCTGTCACTTCTGGATGCTAATAATCTGATATCAAGGCCAATTTGGTTTCTCCTGATGCCTCTCTCCTTTGCCGGCAGATGGTTGCCTTTTGCTCTGTCCTCACATGTCCTTTTCTCTAGGCACATACAACCCTGCTGTCTCTTCCTATATTTTCTAATCTCTTCTTTTTAGAGAGACACCAGTCAGATTGGATTAGAGCCCATCCTAATGACTTCATTTTTATGTAATTACCTGTGTAAAGCCTTATCTCCAAATACGTTCACATTCTAAGATACTGGAAATTAGGGCTTTAACATTCAAATTCAGAATGCAGGGACACAATTCAGTACCTAGCACATGTTATATCTTCATAGTCCATCCCACATACCTCTTTCTTATGCCTTTTTCTTTAGTTTCCACTCTTCCTGTGTGTAGCTTTGTCTAGATATTTTCTATTTTTTCTTCCAGTTTCCAAATCCTTTATTTTATATATCCTATATTTTATATTTAAAATATATTTTAAAATAGCTTTATTAATATATAATTTATATTAAACATATTAAACATATTAAACTCCTGTTAAACATAACAGGAGTACAAGCTGATGAGTTTTCACAAGCGTATACACCTTATGACTACCACCTCAATCAAAATATGGGAACATTTCTATCAGCAGACAAAAAATTCATTTCATTATTTTTCTCAGCTATTGCTTCTGCCCTCCAGGAGGTACTTTGTTGAATATTATCCTCCTAGACCTCACTTGAAGATGATATTGGAGAAATCACCTATTTAGAGGGCTGGACAGCTTTCTTGACCTGTTACCTTCCATAGAGGCCTAGAGGATTTTGTTTTGTTTACATCTCTTTCATCTTTGTTTTCTTTGTTTCTTGGTTTGTTTTACAGCTATAGTTGCTTTTTACTCCATGCTACTTTGATCAATTCAGCTTTCTCATTATGTGGTATTTCAATATACTTGACTTCTGTTAATTTTGTGTCAAAAGCCATGCACAAAATTTTGTTTCTATAATGTCTCTCTCTTTTCCTCTCCCCACTTTGTGTATGTAATTACAGGGACTTTGGGTACACAGACTCTCAGTCTTATTTCTGGGTCTTTTTGAAAAGCTTAAAGAATTGATGAAGTGGCAAATATTTTTTTTCAAAGATTTTAATGATAAGGTTAAAACATTCACTTAACTTGGCTATTGCTCTGAGGCATTCTCTTTATGGTAGTATATTTCATCTTTGTCCCAAAGCTGTCTTCATGACACCAAGTTTAATTGGTGAGAAGCATTTTCATTTTTTAACACTGAAATTTCAGGAGTGAATAAGCTTTCTATTTTATATTAATTACATTAACAAACAGTTCATTTTTTCTTGTAATACTCTACACAATCAAATAATGAAAGTCAACTCCCACCCAATCGTTTGCCTCAAAACATATTTGTCCAGTAGCACAAGTTTATTGAATGTGTTTGTAATCCTTTCAAGTTGTTGCACCAAATATATTTTCACCAAATATTTCACCACTAAAGAATGTTTGCACCAAATATAGACTCCAAGTATGATAACCATTCTGCAGTCTCTTATAACAGTTTCCTTGTTATCTCCTACTCATTTGCAAAGCTAATATCTTTTGGTTATTGTAGTAACTCATTTGTAGGTGCCAAATCCTGTTTTAAGAATTTGTTGCTGCAAAAATAGCCGGGAAATAAACAACTTCAAATAGCACATCAACAAACGAGTATTTCTATTTCACTCACTGATCTGCCAACTAGTAGGTCAGTCAATCAAGACTGGGATCAGGTGGGATCATATGCTTTTGGCTTTGCATTAATTGGACTTGGCTTAGTGTTGACTGGAGTTTAGAACTGCTCCACAAGAATTCTTATAACTCAGTAGTAAAAATACAAACGATTTGAATACAAAATGAGCAAAAATATGAACAGACATATAACCAAAGATGATATACACATGGTTAATAGGCACATGAAAAGATGCTCACTTTCATTAGTCATCAGGCAAAGACAATTGAAGTCACAGTGAGGTATTACTAACACTACAATGGGTAACTTTTAAAAAGTCTGGTCAAGTGATAGTGGAATTCTCATGAATGCTGGTGAAAATATGAAAATGGACAACTCCTTTAGCAAACAGTTTGGCAGTTTCTTATAGTTAAATATGCACTTATCTTTTTAGCAGCTCTATGATATATGTTCTAGACCTTGCTCATTCTGGCCTCACAAGAGCTTTCTGTACACATCTCTTCTCAAGTCTGCTTCCAGGGTGTAATGTTTGTAGTGTGAAATCAGTCATGATGGAAATATTTGCACTGTGGCAATCAGCAAATACTACAAACCAAAGTTTTCTCCTGCCACGGCCATCCAGAAAGCTAGTTGTTAAATATTTATCATCATGCCTCCATAGCAATTCCACTCCTAGGCATTTGACTGAGAAATTAAAACATGTCCACAAAGACTACACAGATATTTATAGCAGCATTACTAATAATATCCAACTAGCAAAAACCTAAAGGTCCATCAAGAGGTAAATGGATGAGCAAAATGCAGCATAGTATTGTGTCATCACAAATGACATAGTGTAATGGCTTAGTACTTACCAGGAATAAATATTGGCTGCAGGTACATGCAATGACATGGATGAACTCTTATATCATTACCCAAAATAGAAAATCCAGACACTGAGACTGCATACTCTATAAGTCTGCTTACATGGCATTCTAGAAAAATCCAAATTATAGGAAGAGAAATCAGAGTAGTGGTTGCTAAGGTCTAGGGTTGTAGGGGAAAATAAAAAAATGACTGCAAAGGGTCCTCAAAACTTTTTCAGGCGAATTAAGTGTTTTTTATCTTGATTTTGGTGGAGTTTATAGGTCTCTGTACGTTGTCAAAGGTCATCAAACTCTACTCTTCAAATGATGAATGAGGAATTGAAGAAATAAAATTAACCCATTAGTTAAAAATGTAAATGCTATCTGAAAATATAATCATTTCTGAATATACTTTTATATGGAAAAGATTTTCATTCTGGGTATCCTTCCTATTGATATGTATGAGTGTACACAAATGGTCTCTTGATTTGATTTTTGCCAAAACAGGACTCTGTAATATAAGGAAAAACTTTGACTATTAAAATGTATTTTTAAGAAGACCTGCATGTTAATAGGAAGGTAATTTTAAAAAGAACTTTTATTTTTTTTCTTCACATGAAACTAGGTTCAGTGTTATAAAATCAAGAAACATTCAGTCACTATTTGTAGAGTAAATCATGTATCCAATATAAGCTTCTATTTTTATTTTTAAAAGATTTTATTTATTTATTTATTTATTTATTTATTTATTTATTTATTATTTATTTTTGAGAGAGACAGAGTGAACATGAGTGAGGAGAGGGGCAGATGGAGAGGGAGAGGCAGAGAATCCATTTGAGATTCTACTAGTGCAGAGCCCCTCAATCTCATGAATCTGATATCATGGCCTGAGCTGAAACCAAGAGTTGGAAACTTAACCAACTGAGCCACCCAAACATCCCTCTAATATCAGCTTTTAAAATCTATTTCTAGGGATCCCTGGGTGGTGCAGTGGTTTGGTGCCTGCCTTTGGCCCAGGGCGCGATCCTGGAGACCTAGGATCGAATCCCACATCAGGCTCCCGGTGCAGGGAGCCTGCTTCTCCCTCTGCCTATGTCTCTGCCTCTCTCTCTCTCTCTCTCTCTCTCTCTGTGACTATCATAAATAAATTTAAAAAAATTAAAAAAAATAAAATCTATTTCTAGATTCATATTCTCTTTGTTAGGTATACAAAAAGTCATGTAAAATATTACTACCTGTTAGAAAATATTTCCAGTAACACATTTTTGAAAGTAGTTCTTATATTTTTTATATCAAAGGCATAAAGAAACACCTCAAACCATGATGGATTATTTCTCAGTCTACTATCAAATGATCAACTGTATATAATCATTAATACAGAATCAGCATAATGTTTACTTACTTTCCCAGTGATGACTCATAAATCTGAGTACTCGGCAAAATGATTTTTTAGAAAAATATAACTTTAAATATGAAATTGTTATCATAGCCTTTTATATACTTATATTATTGGAAACATGCTATCAGAATCTCAAGTTAGTGATCCAATTTATGCAGCGTTTGATATGTTCTAAATAAAATACATTCTGAAATAAATATAGTGACAGTATCAGAAAAATCTAATCTAAATGTTTTTCTTAGTCTATGATGCCACTTATATTCTGTAGATACCTGAATTCCATCTGTTTTTACATAACCATTTAACTTGGGTGCAGTGTTAGTTGACTAGAATAATCTATAAATTAACAAGAACTAAAAATGTGAAAGAAACGTAAAATGCCTCCTTCTTAGACAATGGGAAAGTGGCAATATAGAATGCAATCATCAAACCAATATCAACTAGGGATAGAACTTATTAGGTAAGCTAAGCATCAATGCCATTTCTGTCCCAAAGAACTTAGCAAGATCTGTCATATTTTATGTAAACATTTCTTTTGTCATATTATATACACAAAGGCAAGTTAAATATTTTTTTTTGAAAATTGTTGACTATCCACAAAGTCAACATACTCATGTAACCAAAGTCCAGATCAAGAAACACTACATTACTAAAACATGAAAAGCCCTCTCCCCACCGCGTATCAGTCACCACCCAACTCATCCTTCCAAGGGCAACTTTTGTCCTGAATTCTAACATCATATATCAGTTTTCCTTATTGTTAACATTTATATAAAAAATAATTCAGTGAGCACACTTTTTTTGTGTCTGGCTTATTTTATTCGATGATACTTTTGCCATATATATTTCGTTTGTTCATTCTCCTAGCTGAAGAGTATTCAGCTTTATAGCTACACCACTGTTCCTTTATCCATTCTACTGTAAAGACATTCAGGTTGTTTCCAGTTTTCATATCCTGGGAACAGTTGCTAAGGAGGATTATTGTATAGACCCTTTGGTAGAAATGAATATGTTCATGTGTGTATAAATGGAATAGATGTTCTTAATATTGCATATATTTACTATTAGTAGGCAGTGTCAAGCAGTTTTCCACAATGTTTGCACGATTTTTACTCCTACTAGCAATGCATGAGGATTTGAGCTGTCTACACTATTGCCTTTTTGATAATGGTGATTATTCCAAATAATTCTACTTTTGAGAGGGATTTACTTTTAATGATGTGAACGTGGGGAAAAAGGCAAAGGCACGGTAGTTATTATCAGGGAATTTTGGAGCATACATAAAAGGAAGGATTAACACACATTATTTTATTCACTTTTACGAACATTTCTTGTGTACCAACTATATGTCATAAACTGTTTTGGGAGCTGAAGAATTATTGGTAAAGATAAGAGACAAAATATTTATACTGTAGTGGCTTATATTCTAGTGGAAGAGCCCATATTACAAAGGTAAGCCAAACAAATATCTACCTCCTTACCTACCTACCTATATACATATAGACATATGTGCTTACAGATATTGTATAATTCCTAGAATAGTAAAATACATAGAAAGTAGAACCAAGCCTATCAAGGGATAAGGGTGGGAACAAAGGGGACATATTGTTTAATGGGTATAGAGTTTCAGCTTGGATTGATTAAAAATTTCTCAAGATACATAACAGTAACAGTTGTACAACAGTGTGAAAATATTTAATATCACTTATGTATACACTTAAAATGGAAAATTTTATGTTTATATTTTATCATAATTAGAAAAAATAGTAGCAGCTTTAAAATTTAGCTATAGAATTTACCTTCTCCATACCAAGGGGAATCTTCATGGCTCATAGAGCTACATTTAGTAAGTGTATGCAATCTGCCAAATGTTCAGTTAAGTGCTGTGGAACAATCCTATGAGAAATGTGCTGTCCTCACTTTTTTATTACAGTTGAGGAAACTGAGGAACAGAGGAGGAAAACCTACTTTCCCAAGTTCATGCTACAAATACATGACAGACCAGGATTTGAACTTAGGTATTATCACTCTTCTCTGAACCATTGCATTGTATTGTCCCACTCCCCTTCCCAAACCACAGTGCCACTCACTCACACAACCTTGCAAGTATCCACAGGCCCAACTTATTCTGAGTCACAGATCAATCCTGAACTAGTCTCCAAAAGACTGGGGATTTGTTCAATTCATAGCCTCTTCTCAAAATGTATTCCTAGTGCATCCTTTATCCTAGTTCCCATCTTTTGTCTATATTACCATTAAACACCAACATTCTGACTGCACCCCTATAAGTCCCTCTATATATTGTTTCCAACCTATAGCTAATCTGTCACTAACTAGTAGGTAAAGCAGATTAGTAGTACGAGTAGAATGAGACACATTTCACAGTCAAAGCCATACGCCAAGAGGGTGGGTGCCTTCTATATAGTACGTATTATAGATTTCAGGAAGGTATTAGGCATTAAATGCACAGGATTTGAAGCCCAGCAGACCAATAGCTGCTTCTGTTTGTTCATGTTAACTTGGACAAGCTTGATAATCACCCATTCCCAAACCCTGAGAATCTGATTCCTAATCAGAGTTCTGTAAGTCATTGAGTGTAGTTCTTGGCACCTACTGCTAGGAACTCTACAGATGATAGGTAAAACAATTATTAAAAAATGCTATGCATTTCTCAAATATCCTCCTATTTTGTGTGGATTATTGGTTGGCCCATAGGCCATAGGTCAATGTTGTGGTTTAACAATGTGAATGTTAGTAGCTTATAGTGAAATGACAACTGCTTCTATCCAGGCAGAAGTGACAGGCTGATTTTTCAGTCTGTCATTATTTACAATCTGCTTGAGGTACTTATCATTTGCATATAATAAACATATGAACTAAAAATAGTTGAATCTGCTAAAACAAAAGATGACAAAATATAGTTGTGATCATTACAAATTCATGGCAGTTGTAGGATTTCTAAAAAATACCAAGACAGTTTTGCTGCTTACACGGGAGAGGGCACTTAGGGACTAGAGGAAAAATATGTGAGACACAAAAGGAATTTTATTTGATATAAAATTACGTTAAATTTGGGTATTTTACATTTGCTTTTTAATTGAATAGAAACTGACACTTTTTAAGAGAAACAAATATAGACAGATTGATTAACATTTTTATCTAAAAATAGTTTGGGAATGTAATCCAGTGTCCTCTTCTGACTGTTATTTTCACTAAGAACAAGTGAATTATCTATTCCTTTTGTAAAGCTTAAATTGCTTTTTAATCACAAGAGCATTTCAAATAAAGTGAATTATTTTTCTTATTATAAGAGCAATGTATGTTCATAGTTGAAAAAGAGAAAAGAGTAGGTAATAATAAAAAATCAAATATAATCCCATCATCTAGCAGCAACAGCTATTAATATGTCAATGTGTTCCCTTTGATATTTTTTCTTTTTATAAGTTTTAACATTTTAGCATCAACTAATAGATTCATATTGTGTTCTCAATTTCCATATAGTATTATAATGTAAACAATGGCCTGGGCCATTATTTTTTTAATGTGATTTTTCATAATTGCATAGAATCTCACTATATGAGAGTGCCATAATTGAACCAGAAAAGACTCCAAATAGCCAAAGAATTGTTGAAAAAGAAAACCAAAACTGGTTGCATCACAATTCTGGACTTCAAGCTCTATTACCAAGCTGTAATCATTAAGAGAGTATAGTACTGGCACAAAAACAGACATAAATCTATGGAACAGAATAGAGAACCCAGCAATGGACCCTCAACTCTGGTCAACAAAGTAGGAAAGAATATTCAATGGAAAAAAGACAGTACTTCAACAAATGGTGTTGGGAAAACTGGAAAGCCACATGCAGAAGAATGAAACTGGACCATTTCCTCATACCACATACAAAAATAGACTTGAAATGGATGAAAGACCTAAATGTGACAGGAATCCATCAAAATCCTAGAGGAGAACACAGACAGAAACCTCTTTGACCTTGGCTGCAGCAATTTCTTGCTAGACATGTCTCCATAGGCAAGGGAAACAAAGGCAAAAATGAACAATTGGGACTTCATAAAGATAAAAAGCTCTGCACAGCAAAGGAAACAATTGACAAAACCAAAAGACAACCTACAGAATGGGAGTAGATATTTGCAAGCAACAGGTCAGATAAAGGGCTAATACCCAAAATCTACACAGAATTTATCAAAGTCAACATGCAAAGAACAAATAATCCAATCAAGAAATGGGCAGAAGACATGAACAGACATTTCTCCAAAGAAGACCTGGACATGGCCAACAGACACATGAAAAACATGCTCCACATCACTCCGCATCAGGGAAATCCAAATCAAAACCACAGTGAGATATGACCTCACACCAGTAAGAATGGCTAAAATTAACAAGTTAGGAAATGATAGATGTTGGTGAGGATGCAGAGAAAGGGGAGCCAGCCCTCTTGCACTGTTTGATGGGATTGCAAGCTGGTGCAGCCACTCTTGGAAAACAGTATAGAGGTTCCTCAGAACGTTGAAAATAGAGCTACCCTATGACCCAGCAGTTGCACTACTGGGTGTTTACCCCAAAGATACAAAGGTATTGATCTGAAGGGGCACTGTACCCCAATGTTTATAGCAGCAATGTCCATAATAGTTAAATATGGAAAGAGCCCAGATGTCCATTGACAGATGAGTGGATAAAGAAGATGTGGTCTATATATACAATGGACTACTCAGCCTTCAAAAAACCCTATGAAATCTTGCCAATTGCAACAAGGTGGATGGAACTAGAAGGTATTATGCTAAATGAAATAAATCAATCAGAGAAAGAGTTATACGATCTCACTCAGATGTGGAATTTAAGAAACAAAACAGAGGATCATAGGGGAATAGAGGGAAAAAATAAAACAAAATGAAATCAAAGAGGGAGACAAACCATAAGAGACTCATAGGAAATAAACTGAGGGCACATGGAGGGGAGGGGGGTGAAGGGAAGGGATAAGTGGGTGATGGACATTAAGGAGGGCATGTGATGTAATGAGCACTGAGCACTGTAATATAAAACTGATGAATCACTGACCTCTACCTGTGAAACCAATAATATGTTAACTGAATTTAAATAATTTTAAGTGCCATAATTTACCAAATAGGCTAATGCCAGAATTTTACCTTAATTGCCATTATACATAAAATTGTGATTATTTTTGAGCAACAGAAATCTAACTCAAATCAGCTTAAACAAAAAGTAGACCAAACATATTTTATTTGAGAAATATTAGTATATCTTATGTAGTTCAGGGATGACTTCTACCAATAAACCATAAGAACTGTACACACCTGGCAGGGTCTCATGAGACACTGGGACCAGATTTTAATTCCTCTAAAGTTTATCTCTCACTCCCAGTGATGCGATTTACAGTATATAATGTGTATTTGGTCATTCTCCCTGTTTTTGTCACAGAGCTCCTAAAACTCAGAATTTCCTAAGTGATGAGAGCTATAAGGTGCTTTGTGCTTTGTTATGAGTGACTTTTGGATCCACCCAAGGGTGGGGGCTGAATGCCAAGAGAAGAACCTACCAGGTGATTAGAGGGTTGAACTCCAGCATCTGAAGAGGGTCCTGAGAAAGCATGAACATATAAAAGAAAACCAATGTAAACATGTAAAAAAATACCTTCTATTTAAATCAATATAATTTTTAAGCTAAAAGTCCATTGAAAGATTATAATGTTTAAATTTAGCATTTAGGGGGAGTTCATGTTGATATTCATTACCATTTCCCTGAGTGCATAACTGCCTTCTATTTTACCTGGCATTTGTTTCATTACATGTGAAGAGTGATCTTTCGAGGAAAGAACCCAAATCCAAAATACCGTATATAGAGTTATAAAAATGGGATTATCAAAAAAAGAAAAAGACATTTCTTTGACTGGAATATAGGCGATATTACCAAACTGAATATTCTTTAATGACAAATTTGGTGTTTCATATCCTTATTTCCTTTCATGCCCTTATGCTTTCGTCCTCTTCTGGATTTTTCTTTTTCTTTTCTGGTCGATGTATGGTCACATTTATTTCTATTAAGACATTGCCATCTTTCTTTGAATCATTGTGGACTCATTTTTTTTTTTTTTCTTCCTACTGGCTGTCTTTTTTTTTTTTTTTTCTGCCATGGTTTTTAAATATTCTCTCACAAATATGGTTCTTTGATTCACTTTTGCTTCTCTTGTTAGCTTTCAGACTATATAGAGCTTGCTTTTTGTCCACCCCTTTTGCTGCTGATGCTGCTCATCACAGCTGCTTACTTTATCCTTCCCTTTCTTGGTCCTTCCTTAGACTCAGCTTTTGACATTTTTACCAATTAGCCTCAGTGATACAGAAAATGTATATGTAAATGCCTTGCTCAGGATCTTGTCTATGCTAAGAGAGGGAATATGCACTTGAAACTTATAAAAGGACTAGTTTCCCAGCAATGCTTCTGGGAGAGATGTCCCTCAAACATGTGATCAAGCAAACTATATATGATATCGTTTGTCTCTTGCCTTTGAAGACCGTTGTTCACCATTGGTGAGGCAAATAGCAGGAAACATAAAAGTAAATTATATTTTGGGTGTAGAATTGAGTTAGGGACAAACAGGGCTAGGTAGGGAGATATAGGTAGGGGGCCACAGAATCAGGCTCACAAAAATCCCTAAAATGCTGAGGTGTATGGAAACCAGAGAAGGAAACCAGCCAGACCGCCCTGCCCTAGGTGTGGCTGGTGAGGGTGTCTTTTTTTATGACAGTCATCTGTAACCAACAAAGAATAAACAGACCCCAAAGAAGTAGTAAGCCATTAAAGATGTTAACACTAGTCTTTACTCATTGGTGATGTCAATAGATAATGTTAAAAGGATTTAGGATTCCTGGTTGGCTTTCAGTAAAAGACCAACCCTCCAAGCCCTCAGTGGCAAACTTGTCCAACACCTCTCACTTCTGAGAGCTTTTTCTTTATCTATGCTTAATAAATTTACATCAGTTTACTCACTCTCTTTTGCTCCATGAGATTCATTCTTCAACCCTGTGAGACCAGACCCAAGCTCTCCCATATGAGAATCATAACTGTGGCATTTAACTCTTCAATATGGGTACTGCCTCCAGTAAGATGTGGTGAACGCTTCCAGATTCCGCTGTTAGAATCTTAAGTTAAATGTAATACAGGCATAGTAGCAGTTAGAAACACACTCATAGTTAGATATTTTGTTTTATTTCTGTTGCAGTTTTGTAAGATTAGAAAAATTAAAAGGGGGCATTCTATGTGAAAGGACTTACACCCAATAATTTTGATTTTCTTGTACCGCATTTTGCCAAAAAGCAAGTCAAAATGAAAGAAAGGCTGAAAAGAAACCAAACTTACTCAGCTCTCATGGGAGGTCATACAGAGAGACTTCATGAAAGAATTTTAGAGCCTGAGAGGAATCCAAAGAACAGTGGATTCAATTCGATTTTGCGTGTGAGGAAACAAGACTCAGAGTCATTTTTTTTAATTTTTATTTATTTATAATAGTACAGAGAGAGAGAGAGAGAGAGAGAGAGAGGCAGAGACACAGGCAGAGGGAGAAGCAGGCTCCATGCACCGGGAGCCTGACGTGGGATTCGATCCCGGGTCTCCAGGATCGCGCCCTGGGCCAAAGGCAGGCGCTAAACCACTGCGCCACCCAGGGATCCCCAAGACCCAGAGTCATTAAATAATCATGAGAAATGTTACATTTAACTGCTACAACATCCAGATTTTATCACAAGTCCCTTTACGCTAGCTTGGGGTTAGAATTGATTCCTGAAAGGCCCTTGAGCTACCAGGGACTCTACAATCCGGTTGCGTGTTAGAACCACTTCAGGATCTATGATCAGATCTACTCCATAAAATTGATGTTGTGGAGTAAGACCGATGTAGCCATGTATTTTAAAAGCTCTCGGTGTTTCTCTAAAATTTAGGCAGAGTTAAGGTTCATTAGTCAAAGGATCCGAAGCCTTTTTATACAAAAATGTCATCAATTTAGGATTAGTGGTCTGTTAGTTCAAGGTTGATAATGTTTCATAATTTTTGTAATCTTTAATATCCAATACTTTTTGTGTGTAGAAACCACTAATTCATAGAGATTTACTGGATTTTACTTATTAAAATCCCTCTCTAAGATCAGCTATCTGTTTGGCTCATTTATTTACATCAAACTCTTATATACCAGATGAAATTCAAATATTTATCAGCTGATAAAATTCTATGGTGAGGCAGGAGGGAGCAATCCCACACAAATAGTTTTCTGCCTCTGTTCACAAGCAATACGGCTTTTTCTTCCTATAGATTATGAAGATATATCAAACCAATTTGCCAATAAAGTGTACCTGAATGATAAAATGCTGGCATATGGCCAAATTGTATTGAGAAACTAAATTTGGTTGAGGAAATTATTATTTCCCAGCCTTGAAACCTCTACAGACCATTGAACACCAAAACAGGGCCATATTTCTTTAAAATAGCTAACAACAGTAGGTAAAGTTAAATAATATATCCTCCATCAGCTTAAGGAAAAATAAGTCTATTTGGCCAATTCACCTCAAGGAAATAGTTTAATTATGTCTCTACTCTATCTGTCCTTTTAAAGCTTATCATAACTGACAGAAACTAGCTGTTAAGCCCCAAACTAAGTATCTTCTTGGAATCCTAAAAATATATAAACCATGGATACAAGAATCGGGGAGATTTCTTTGCCGATCTGCATTCTTTTCCAAAAAAGTACAAAAGAGCGCGTTTATATTCCAAACTTTGGTAAACTTTTCTATTTATTTATTTATCTATCTATCTATCTATCTATCTATTTATTTATTTAATTTATTTTTATTTTTTGGTAAACTTTCAATCAAGATCTATTTTCAGGGAATCAAATGCACAGATCTTATGTTCAGTTTGAGGAGATTGACCATTTCGTAGTCCCATCTTTCATGCAAAACAAAATATAAACTATTTGCATCATCCTAGAATTTTCCTCCATTTACCTGTATAATTATTTCCCCCACTCTGATGTGCTCAGTAGTGGAAACTTTCAAACCTCCATCACCAATAATTAATTTTACTTGTTTTCTCACATTTGGCTTCTTTTATTCAAAATTATGCCTTACAAATAAAATAAAATAAAATAAAATTATGCCTTACAGTCTGGAGGTTCCAGAGTCAGAAATTTATTCTTTTATATTACTCAATAGTATTTCGTGTATGGCTGAATCAGACACATTTCTCCATTCTGCTGTTAATAGACCTTTTTTTTTCTCTCTCTCTCTTCTGCCTTTGCTTGTTTTTGCAATTGCTAGCTCTTAGGAATATTGCTGCTGTCAATATCCTTGTGCAAGTCCTTTTATGAACATATCTTTTCATGGGGATTAATTGCAGAATACACTGTAAATATGTGTCTGGAAGAAACTGCCAATGTCTTCTCCAAAGGGGGTCCCTTTCACATTCTCTATGAGGATTCCCTTGCTTTACACCCTCACTAACACTCGGCTTGGCACATCTTTTTCATTTTAGCCCTTATGTTTGGTGTCACAACAGGGAAGACTTAAGAACCGCTTATAATGTGCTACGTGTCTGTCTTCATTTAGGCCTTTTTGTGCAGTTAGTCATTTCCCTATAGCTCTGTCTGTTGGAACTGGAACACAGTCAAATGTAATATATTTATCAAATAAATTATTAAACCCAAATAATTACCTCTGGTAGGAAAGAATGAAATATTTCTGTGCACAGCTGTTTTCAAAATTTCTTAGATTATCTGAGTAAGATACGAATTTTTCCTACTTGATCATGTGGACGTGTGTTTTTCTCCTCTAGTTGTTTTGCAGCCTTCATTTAGTTACTGCCACAGTTATCATGAAGTGAAGTATTAAAGAGAGCACACATTTCCAGAACGGAAATACGTATTTTGAAATATTTCTTTGCTCTTACCACACGGGACACTAACTCACTAATAATAATGACTGAAGCAAATTACTCTCAAAGCCTGTTCAGCTCCCTTTGCAGATACAGTTTTGCTCTTAGCAGAATTCACAAGTGTGCTATAAAAGACTTTCCCCTTTGTGCCCAGATATTTCTTCACCTTCTGCCTCCGACTGTACTATTTTCTTAATGACCTCAATTGGGGAATACTTGCTTTGGGAAGTTGTTTTTCTCTCTATGCTCAGTGGGTTCTGTATTTAACATTGTCCTTTCCCAGTGGTTCCAGAATCTACTTATACACTTTCTTTTTACCTGATTCTCTAAGGTATAGGCCAATTCCAGGACATATCCTTTGTCTAGTCACTCCCTCTGTGAATAAATCCTGGGTCACAGGTTTTCCAATCTTGCTTGATTGAATGGTAAAATGTGGAGTGTGTTTATTTGTCTTTTTTGTCTTTTTTTCCCCCTGAAGCCTGGAGTGTTTTTTTTTTTAATTGTTTGTTTGTTTTTGTTTTTCTGCTTAACCGAGTCATGAATGGCAAGCAATATTATCTTGGTATTTCTTAATCAGAGCTATTTCCCATCTATAGATTTTCCCACTTATAGCTGAAGGGACTTCTTGCTAAAAGAGATTTGGCATATCACACTAACTATTGTACTTACTGTATAGGAGCCTAGGATCACTGAAACTACTATGGACTGCTCAAACCAATGTTCAACTGAGACCACCCTCATGCACTTGACACAGGACAACTTTTGAAGTTCATGATGTTATCAGTTCCTATACAAGCTGTCTCTTAGGGCTTATTCTCACTTTGTGAGTATGATGGCATGAATAGATTCAGTCCTTGTTCTATGACAATTTACTTTCTTTCATTTTCAATCTTTTATTGAAACATAACATACACATTTAAAAATGTACAAATCACAAGAGTACAGCTGAAGAAAGGAAACACGTTAGTGCAACTGCCAACAAAACCATGAAACTGAATATTCTCATAGCACTAACAGTATTGCCCATATGCCTCTAGTTAGCACTTCCCCTAAAAGATAATCCTAAACTGACTTGAATGCCAACCATTAGATTTGCCTCTTTTTTGAACTCTAAATAAAAAAGGGGAATCTCACAAAATCAACCACCCTCTAGTCAGTATTGTTTTTGAAATGGAATCATGATGTCAGTAGAGCAATAATTCGTTAATCCTCAGTGCTGTGTAGCTGAGGTCAGCAAGCCTTTCTCTGTAATAGGACCAGATATTAACATTTTATATTTTGCAAGCCATACAAGTTCTGTTGTAATTGCTCAATTGTACAGTTGTAGCGCAAAAGCAGCCTCAGACCATTTGTAAACAGAAGAGTGTGGCTGCGATCTTGTAAAACTTTACTTACAAAAGCAAGGAGGAGGCTGGACTGGACCTAATGGCTTTAATTTGCTGCCTGGCCAATGCCCTTGAAGGGCAAAAACTGCAGAAACTTCCATGGCAGTCATGTAGCGGATCATGAGATGTGTAGCTCAAAAAGAGTAAGGCAGGCAGCACAGACAGGGACCAAAGACAAAGAAGTTGTTCCTTTGAGGTTTTTATCCTGCTAAGGTCTGGGTTGATTCTGAAGGCTGCTCAGAAAGTGACATCCACTAACGGGGGCCACTGGTCACTTTTAAGCACCCAATTAAACATCTACAGAGTTTTATGGAAATATGCCAGAAAAACGCACCCATTTGATGATTTAAGTCTCTTCTGATTAACTTAGCACTTTACTGGGTCGCCCTAATAAAAAACTTTCATTTTTTCTTCAAAGTCTAACACTTTTTGTTTTAATTACAGTTTTACTTCATTTCTCAGTGGAAATGGGCCATTTGTAGTTACGTATTATTTTAAATTTACTTTAAGTTAGAATAATCTATGTAGACTAGAGTCACAGTTATTTTTATAAAGTTTTTTTCAAAATGATTTGAAAATGTCGGTATTGGAAATATCAAAACCTTGAAGGGAATATTTATCCATTTTCATAGTTACTTTTTAAGAACATCAAAGTATTGAATGACATGTGAAAAACACTTAGCAGAATTCATCATTATTATCTTTCTGTTTTATGAATAAATTAGCAGGGGAATTATTCAAATTAAGTTTCATGAATTAATATCAAAGAACTTGTCTGTTCCTAACAATAGGTTAATAAATTGCAGAGAAAGTTACAGAAGCCTTGCTTTTAAATAATTGGTATCATCTACTGTATTCATAGGTATAGATATAGCTTATTCTGTGAATGCATTTCCCTAGAAATCTACTGAATCGATGTAATACTTTTGTTTATATTGTATAAGGAATTATTTTTATTTTTCAATAATTTTCAAGTGTACACATCATACAAATAAATATAAATAAATTATGGGTTACCATCAGTTGGCAAAATTAAATATGTGAAATGTTGTGAAAGGGTAGGCAATACATTTAATATCACTGAAAGCAGGACACAAAAATCCATTACTCTAAAAGCTGTAATTTATAAAATATTTGAAGAAATATAATTTTTCAATGTAATCGTATTTGTCAGTGAATATCATAGGCCTTTTTTATCTGTTAATATAATTTCCTAAAGTACTTGGATAATTTTTATTGCCATAAATAGTTTAATAATCTTAACCTAAACATATTTATAGAACTCAGTGCTAAGTAAAATTTTTTTAAATACCTGGAGTAAATCCCAATATCAACCAGCCTTTACTGTTCTGATCCAGTTTCCTACTAAAAGACTGAACTGATACTGTTTTACTATTTATGCCATTCTATTTCTTTCTTAAAGTTGCTTTCATTCCCACCATTATTCTTAAAGAGTTATTAGACCTGTGTTTGAGCTTCTAGTTCTTCTTCATGAGTACCTATAACTAAAATACAGAATAAAATCTAAAATGAGGATTACTCTGGTAGATTAGTGTCTGAGAACCTGAACTTGATTGCTAATGTATGGAAGAAAACAGTGTGCTAGGAATGGCACATTGGGGTGTCTGCTTAAGGAGCTTCAGAGCATTTAGGAAAGGCCACTGCCCTCCAAAGATTTAGGCTTAAATGAATATTATTTCAATGCATTTTGGTAAGATATTTCATAGTGACTGAGTCAATTCCCATCCTAAATGTAATTTGGAATGTAAATAGCAAAATAAATAAATAAAATTTTAAAAAATAATGCAGTGGGGTATTTAATCATAAAGTTAAGCATAAATTGATATGTGATATATATTTATATATATAAAATTTATTATAAATTTATATATATATAATTTATTTATATATATATATAATTTATTATAAATGATTATTATCCAGAATGATTTGCCCTGCTTCCTTTGGACAATCTACTAATATAGATATGGTTATATAGACGTCCCCTAGTGGCCACAACATAGCCACTATAAAACCAAGAGAGAAATATTAGGTGTTTAACCTATAAGATTCAAAATATTAAAGCCTAGCCATTAAAAAAATGAAGAAGGTAGAAATTATCAAGTTAACTCTGATTTAATAGTTGCAACAACTCCAAAGTTACCTACTAATCTTATTTCTATATTTTTCTTGTTTTAACACAGGTTTTATAAATTGTGATTGATTATTGCACCCCTACAAACTGCTATAATTAAGAAATTAAATATTCTAATGAGAGCACTTTGGAGTAAAAAAAAATTCTACATTTTGAGAGTTTATATTTTATTTGATGGACTTTTAACTTATTTTAAAAATGTCAACACTTTAATACAAAATTTGTCATTTTGATAATGCACAAAGGGAAAAAAATAACGAATATGACATTCTGAAAGACAGCTAATTAAATGTTAATTAATAATAAATATTGGGACGCCTGGGTGGCTCAGCAGTTGAACGTCTGACTTTGACTCAGGGTGTGATCCCGGAGTCCGGGAATTGAGTGCTACATCAGCCTCCCTGCATGGAGCCTGCTTCTTACTCTGCCTATGTCTCTGCCTCTCCCTGTCTCTCATGAATGAATAAACAAAATCTGAATAAACAAAATCTTAAAAAATAATAATAATAAATATTAACTGAGCACCTACTAATCTCACTTACAGTTCTAGTCACTTGGCTTCAGCTAGTGGAGACTGTAGTGGGAATGAAATGAGCCTTTAACTCATTTACCAAATAGTGCTAATTTTTTTCCAGATAAATTACTCAAACCATATTTTTTGAAATATATTTAATCATAAGGTTAAGCATGAACTGAAATGCATAGAAATGCAGACAATATGAAGCAACACAAAAAAAATCCTCAAAAATAAAAGTATATTTAGGACATTCAAGCCACCTTTTCTTTAAATCCACTTAATACAATGAACATCTCTGTATTTCATTTCACAACTATTTCATGGTATAGATTTAATATATATACTTGACCCACTATATAAACACGTATAAAAATGTGAATTTTTGTGTTTTATTCAATAAATATGACATTGAAAGATTAGGAGTCAGCAACAGCATTTTGCCAATCTTAAACGATAATGCTCACTTCAGTGATGAAAATTTGAAGTTACTTGAGCTAAGAAAAAATATTTTTAACACAAAAATTCATGAAAGTGTTCTTTACTCTAAGCTGAGATAACATGCATGGTTTCATTCAAGCTTTTCAATATTTTCTGTAATTTGAGTAAATACATGTCTAATAAAAGATGTGTATGTAAATATGGAGTTTAATTTCATATTGCATTGCTCGATTGACTTTGAGTGTTCAAGTGATCACCTGCTCAGGAATTTCTGGTTAGCTCATTTGAAAGCTTTTGACCTATGAAACTTATTAAAGAAAAATTTGATCATGTGGCCCAAAGTGGCAGATTTAATTAATGTTCTTATTATGATCATTGGCTTAATCACATTTATAATTTAATTTTAAGAAGTCTTGTGTCAGCTTTCATCAAGGTGTTTAGAGTTATAACACAGTGATAGTGACTCATGCAGGTTAGTAATCTTGAACAAGCTCCCTTTTTGATTTTCTCTTTTTTCTCAGATTTTCATTAGACATTAAGGATTTCTTCGAAGAACAAAAAGCAAACATCACTGTAAAGGTAATAATGAGAAATACATATATTCTTTGTACCCATGTTTTATGTCAAACAAATATATCCTTGATGAATAAGGGAATATATAAATAAACTTGCATATATATCTAAATATATACTTAACTAATCAAAAAGCTAAATATATAAAGAAATTTTAGTGCCATTCATCAAAGTACATACCGGATGTTACATACTCTGTTAGGTGCTTAATATATATTATATTTAATTCTCACAGCAACTCTTCAAGGTTAATGAGAAGTTTCTCATTATATATAAGAAAACTGCTTGAGAAATTAATGGAAACGTGTTTGAGCCGACCTAGTGAACACAGGGCAGAGGCCTGATTAAACCCAAGTCTTATGACCCCAAGTCCCATTTATCCCCTTATGTTGTTAGGTTGATATCAGGTGATAAATGTTAAAAGCAACAGATTAAGCTTTACATGTTTTATTTTGCTTTACTGGGAACAAGATTTCCCAAGTCCAGTATGTGTTCACAGAAATTATAAATTGATTTTGCATAGTGACACAGGGACTGTACCCCAGCACTCTTTTCCATAGCAGCATGAAAATTATGCATATCTACTGTGGTCCTCAAAATTGCTGGAGTCAAGACTCTTCTTTTGGCTATAAGTCACCAGATGAAAATTATTTTTCTTCTATTTTAATTCTAACTATACTACATAAAACCAATACCCTCCCCACAACTGGCCTTGATAAGGAAACAAATATATTAATAAATGTGTTTTCCCTTTTTATACCTTCTAAACTTTCTATTCATTTCCTTCTGATTTGAGCTTTGCAAACAGGGTTTGGGCTTTTTGTAATGCAGGACTGGAGGAAAAATGAGAAGAGAAATAAGAAAAAGTGCTAGTGTATCCTATAGAGAGAAGCCAAGTGAGCCAAAGAAGAGCTAGAATAGAAATTGTTGGCATAGACAAGTTGTGCAAGTGGATGAAGTGGAATGAAACAGGATTAAAGTATCAAGATATTTGTGAGAACACAGTTTGGAACATAGATTTATTAGACATTGGGCAGTAAAATCTTAGATATTTGGAAGGAGAAACAGAATTTTTGAGTTTAGAGAAAAGGATTTTTATAGATGGAGCCATAGAGTACGTGTTTGGCTTGCTGGGTCACAGGGCCTGTGCGTAACTGTTTGTTTGATACACCAAGGATTCGTTTATTTTCCCTGTGGCAATGCTTACTCAGTCTTTCCATATCTGAACTTGTCAGCCATCACTGAGAGAGCTGTTTAACAGGTCTGCTTTGTAGTATCACTGTCAGGGAGCAGAGGATGCCTCCAACTTAAACCTTGAAAGAGAATGAGAGGCTGTATCTGGTTATCATTACTGCCAACTGTCTAGCATATAAAGGATGGAAACAAGTTACATTTCAGACAGAGGAAAAAGCAGTGATTAAGTTTGTTTGACTGCCCTAAAAATCAGTGCTATGGGTGGAGAGTCATGGAATTTTTGGAATCACTGCTTAAATTTCTATAACTGTAGGAGGAGATTGACCTCATCAGCAAAAAGCTGAAATACCTTTGTAGTTCAGATCTGATTATCTGATAATCAGATAGTACCTGCTAAACTTAATAAATTAAATTTTCCTCTGGCCAGAGCATTTGGAGTCAAAAAGGTTTTTCAGCATTTTGAAAATTTATATTTTATTGGATGGATTGTTAAGTTAATTTTTTAATTTCCTATAACATTTCAACAATGTTCTCATAAAATGATGCCTAATATGAGAATAGGACATCTTGAAAGTCAACCAATTAAAAATAAATTATAATACATCTTAATTTTATTGAATCAAGTAATTTTATTGAATATTTCTTTTCTCTAGGAGATCCAAATATTTTATTTACTGACTTGTTTAAAAAAAAACTTATTAGTTAACATATATCGTAGAAAGAAGGGAATCTCTTCTGTTTTTAACTTTTAAAAATTGCCCTGAAATAACCCTTGTAGTCCTTATCAGTATATTTTGTTAGCTCATTTGAAGTCAAACTCATTAACTTAGGGAACCTTGATTCAGAATTGTAGCCTTAGACAGTACACCTGACATAGAGGAGTTGGAGGGCAGTGCCATTATCTTAGGAATAATACAAGCAGTCGGAGGTGCAAAATACCAGAGATGTAACATTTGCTTTGTCTTATCCAATTTGACCTCTTCATTCCGTCATATAAATGATAACCAAAACATAATAGTCAGTACTTTTCAGAGGAGACATATAGAAATAGATGTTGAGCTCCTCAATAAAATGGAGAAATCATATTAGTTTAATTCTCAATATTGGTAAGAGTAAAATATAATAAAATCTTTCATAAAACACTTGGAGAAGCACAGGACTTATGGAAATGGTTGATAGCAATAATTCTTCTTTTGGTGAAAGGAGTATAAAATGCAGAAAACAGAACCATGTTTTTAGTGCATTGAAGTAATGTGGACATTGTGGTTCATTGGATGTCCTATCTTCCACAAATTAATTGCAACAAACTATTTCAGGAAAAAAATAGTATGCCGAAAATTATTTTATTTCCTTTTAGTTCTGCTTCAAAGACACACACTGATAAAAAGGTGTTCCAAAAGCAAGGTGGTTAATTACGGGGGTGGTTCTGCTCTGAGATCACGTTTTAAACGGCAATTACTCTAAACCCGAGATGGATGGTTACTTCAGTTGCCCAGTTCCAAAGCTACATCCACGGGAAGGTTTTATGAGTATTAAATGGATTGTGACTTCACTGTTTTCTCTAATTATTTTGTTTATTTGGGAAAGGAAGGTAACAGTCATAAAATTGGCTGTCTAATCACATTGGCTCAACTGACAAATTGCTCCTAAGCCATTTTGCAGACTAAAACAATTTTACAAATGTACTAGGTCCTAAAAACAAAACAAAACAAAAATGTCTTTTTGTATCTGTGACTTCAATACCATTCTAAAGTAAAAGAAGATTGTCGTCTGGAAAATAAGAGGGGGAGTGGGAGAAAATATGGTTATAGCAAGTCAGCTGTCAAGGAGCTCATTACGTTCTGTGGCAGACCACACTGAACTTGTGAAGTAGTCCATCATGCTTGAGTGGGAAATTTCTCTCACCTGACTGGCAGTGTAATAAGATACTTAAAAAAAAATTCAGAATTTCACAGTGTCTTCTTTATGACATGCAACATGTTAGCATATGGAGAAAATGTGTCATTATGAAGAAGTCCATAATCTATCTCTCACATCATAAAAACTGAGAAAAATGTCACATAAAACAAACATTTCACATCATTAAGAAAATGTCTTACCACAACTCAGATTCCACAATTCCTAATTATTTTACTACATTTTGCAATTCATTGTAACCTTTGGATTTCTTTTTGGTTTTGTTTGTGTTTTTTAACATCTATTGTAAGTGTTTGGTGGGAAAGTTGTGTTAAAGGGTTTGTTTGCAACACCATAGTCATTGACATCATGACGATAGCTTAATATCGGCCATGATGGAGTATTTACATCACAAAAATTAACAAATGGCACAAATCAGGGTTTAATTCATTGCCATTACTGGTTTTTCAAAATTTCGAAAGTGACAATGTGCATTAAACTTAAGTGTGTCAGGTCTATTTTCATTGGGAATAGCACAAAATTTTAAGAAAATGTGCTTCCAGTATTCAAAAACTACCATCAGCAAAGAAATTGTTCATATCATTGATGAGCGTAAAGTTCTAACATATGTTTTTTGTTACACTTTGTCTTATTCATAGCATAAAAATATCAACAAACATTTGTGTTGGAATTATACTTGTTCATCATTTGCAATCATAATTTGGCTCCAGATCTGACACTCTGGCGAAAAGAAATGATGGTATTCCATGAGAATAAATTGGCTATGTTCAACTTATTGTTTTGCGTAGTTCGGTCTTAAAATGTAGTATTATTTAAAAATTGTATTCAACATATTTTTTAGATCAGTACAATTTATAAAATAATTTGTATTTAAATAATTTTCAAAGATGATTGTTAAGCATTTACCAGCATGCTGTGGATTTAAATACATCTATATTAATAAGTATATAAGATGGGAAAAGACAAAAATCTCAGCTAAAAAATACAAAGATGGTCAGCGTTCATAAAAAAATTCAGAGCCTACTATATGCTTCTTTTAAGAGATCCGTCTTACACATTGGGGAAACAAAAATATCAAAAGTAGAAATATGTTTTTAAAAAATTATAATAAGCAAACCTTAAAGTAGTATAAGATGGAATAGACTTGAATGCAAGAAGTATTATTTGAGAAAGAGAGAGAAACCTCATAGTGTGAAAATAGTCCACCCTCCTGAATTTAAATGCAAAATTAACGTGCAAAAAATAACATACTAAAAATATTTTGAGACATTGGCAAAACTAATTAATTTTTTTTTAGTCAAAATAATTTAAGCAGAAGAAACCCTAGGAAATTCTCAAAAGAGGCTATTTTAAGACAGTATTCTCAAAACTTTTATAAAAATGGCAGAAAAATCAGTTAGGATATGAGATTTGCCCAGGAACAAAGGCAGAATTGACACAATCACTAGAGAACACCAGATTTATCACTAACACACAAAAAAACCCTTATTTAGGTACACATGAAATTTTCACCATAATTTACTCAAGCCTTAAGCCATAAAGCAAGTCTTACCAAAAGTAAAAGGCTGAAAATGTCAAAGGCGGATGGCCCCTCTCAATTCTTGAGTTGGGCCAAGAAAGAATTCAGAGCCAAACTCTCAAGTAAGCAAAAATTTAATAGCAGTTAAAGAGATAGTAGACTCTTAAGACAGGAAAGCAACTGGGGATAGGGGTATCTTCTCCTTTTACCTATATTTAGGTTCACAGTTGAGGCCATCTTTGTTTGAGGGTTCCCCAATCACCTGGCACTCTCTTCCCGCAGGTTGGGAGGAGGTTATGACCATGCATGATCCCTAGTGCAAATGTCATGGCAGCCGTCCCTCTCAAGAGGGGCCGAAACCACACTGTAAATGTATTGTAATAAAACCATGGGTTACTTTAGGGTAATGGATATAGGGAAGAGCACATGTGTGTGCCCCAGGGCTCCCCTGCTCACCCTGCTGTTTGAAACTTCCCCTTTGCTGACCTTGGAGGAGGAGAGCCTGGTTGGCAGTTTCTCTATTTTTCTCTCTTTAGAGAAATCCTGTTCTCTACTCCTGTTAGAGTCGGAAAGTCCTGTTCTGGCTCATATCTAGCCTACTCTATCAAAAATGTAGGTATAGAACATGTTCTTTGACACCAATGGAATCGATGTATATGTTTATAAAAAAAGATTTTTGGGAAATCATCAAATACTGGGAAATACAAAAAAATACTATTACATATGACTCGAGAGTCAAAAAGAATATGGAAATTAGTTTTGCAAACTCCTCTGCCAAATACTGTGTTGGAAAGAAACAAATACATTAACGGGCTTTTGTAACAGAATACCATAAAGTAGGTAGCTTATAAACAACAGAAATTTACTTCTCACAGTTCTGGAGGCTGGAAGTCCAGGATGATGGCATCAGCAGATTTGATGTCTAGTGAGAGCTGCTACCTCATTAGATGGCCATCTCCTTATTGTAACTTCACATAGTGGAAGGGACACCCTGGCTTTCTGGGGTCTCCTTTGTAAGGATATTAATTTCATGGGGAGAGTCCTAATGATTGAGGCATCTTGGCCTCATCACCTCCCAAAGGCCCCACCTCCAAATATTATTATTTTGGGGGTTAGGATTTTAGGATATGAATCTTGGGCAGACACAGACATAGCATGCATGTCTCTGCCTCCAAAGACATGGATTCCTTCTGCTGTTACCAATGACCCTCACTGGAATGGTGTAATCATCACATTTACATGTCATTATTGCCCAGAGTCTACATGATAACTAAAGATGAAACAGAAAGACCAAATATACCCCTTCTGTGGCATATTAAGGACATTTAAAAAGAGGTCTCTAGATTTTCTTACCTATTAACACACACATTTTATATTACATATGTGTAAGTATATACATATATAGTGGACTTTTTGTGTATATACACAAAATTATAACATATACAAATGTCACATTTTTAAAAAGCTGAAAATAATGGGTATAGCTTTACATAATTATGTCAAAAATTACAACACAAAAACATGTAAAAAAATTTAAAGACATGAATATAGTACATTATGTGAATATGAACATAAATGTGTAAGTGCAGATGCATCAAATATTGATGACTCTTTAAATTCAGCATAGAGTGACATCAGTGAGCTTCCCTAGCATTATTTAAATATTAAAACAACCCCTGTTTTATTTATTTATTTATTTATTTATTTATTTATTTATTTATTTATTTTACAACCCCTGTTTTTATTTGCTTACGAGAACAAAAGAATTTTTACTTGGCACCAACATAATTATATAGAAAAACAAAACACAGGTTCTGAAAATGTGACAAAAACCAGGTATGATAGTCCTTTAAAACATTTATCAAATGTTTATATTTTATATATTTTATCATATATTAAGAGTACAAACGTATTGAAAAATAATCTCACAGAATGTCTCAGACCCCTATAATCAATTGGTTCACTTTCTCTTCTCTGTTTACCCACTTTTGAGAAAAAGGAACTTTTAATATGAATTCTTTTATGTGGAAGCCAGCTTCCTGCTTTGTGTTAACTGTAGATAAAGTTATAGAAAAAAAGTCTGTCTTGTTTACAGAGAAGTCTCGTAAAGTTATATGAAACTCTGTTTTTGTTTTTTAAAAAATGCCCCCAAAGTGTCTTTAATGCCATCTGTCCAAACTCCCTACATTTTAATGCCTTGTATTAGTAAGATGATCTTATTCTGTTATCTAGGAGTCCACTAAACCTATTTTCAGTGAACTGTTTGCCCCTGAGACACCTTTAGAACTCAGGAGATAGGAGGTGGACCCAAAGGGAGAAGTGGTTAATATTTTACCTATCTCTGGTCAACTGTTTGAAGGGTTAGAACCACCAGGGTTGGGCGAATAGGGAAGAGAAGTGGAGCCAGTACCCTTGCTTGACTGGCAAGTTGTAGATTCTCTGGCTGCTTTCTGGCTAACAGATTGGCTGTCAAAAAGCTACAGGCAGGATTCTGAATGTGCGACCCACCTTGAGGGTATATTTGTCAGGACTTTGGAAGGCCCTATGTGGGACTCTGCTCTGCCCTGTTTCTTGTTCTAGAAGATCCTGCCTGACCTTATCTTCTCCACACCTAGCAGTCCTGTCAAAACTGAAAGTCTCTCTCCATTGTCTGGCCTCCTCACTTCCAGCTATTCCCTCATATTGTTTGAAGAGGCATTGCCATGATGGTGGTGGGGCTGGTTCTAGCACCTTTCAAAGAGGCCTTTGAAAGAAGTGACGGAGTCCAAAGATTAGGGTTTATAAAGTCAGATTTTGGCTAACGACCACATTTTCTTTCAACATTGGGTCTTGGTCTCAATTCTGATGTAATTGAGGAGAAAAAAAATGCCCAGGACATAAACTGGGATTGGTATTAGCACTTCCAAATTCTCTCAAATGTCACCTCTTCCATGAGGCATTCTCTAGGCATTGTGCTTTTCTCTTATGCTTAATTATTCCCATCTTCCTTCCCACGTATTTGATTCCTTTGCATTTACTACTTTAAAATTTTATTTTGTTTATATTCATGTGTAGGTTTTTTCTTAAAGAGTTTATTTTTTCATGAGAGACTCAGAGAGAGGGAGAGAAAGACAGATACATAGGCAGAGGGAGAAGCAGGCTCCATGCAGGGACCCCGATGGGGGACTCAATCCCGGGACTCCAGGATCAGGCCCTGGGCCAAAGGCAGACGCTCAACCACTGAGCCACCCAGGTGTCCCTGTTTGTTTGACTGATACTTATTTATCTCCCTCATTTCTCTTAATGTCTTAATGTCTCTTAACATCTTAATATTTCTCTTTAACATAGTATTTATTCATTAATCAAAATTTATATAGTTCATACAATGTACCATGTACTGGCTTAGAAAATAAAATTCCAACAATGAACAAGTTAGACACCATTTCTATCTTTAGAGTATTTTTTTCTTACAATTCTGGATACTGTTAAATTAATTTGGTGTTAGAGTTATCTCAGAGACTGCTGATATTGAATAGCAAAATAATAATGAAAGATTTTTAGCAAAGCATTAAAGTGAGAAATTTACAGCCAGTATCATCCTTAATGTCCAAGGATAAATGCAAATATAACTTCACTAATTGTATCTCTCACAACATTGCTGTTAAAAATGTCTCATGCTATTTAATTTTGAGCAAAAGGGAAAATCGGAGCTCTCATTAATAATTAGCACTTTCTGTTCTATGACTTACATGTACCAGATCAAATGTTTATCTCCCTTGCACTTTGTAAACATAAATTGATGAAGAATATTGCTGAAGAATATGGACTCTCCGAAAAAAGTCATTATCATACTATTGTATTGTAAATAAAATTCAGAAACAGGGCCAAACAAAACTGTATTACATCGTTAATAAAAAATAGGTGCAGTTACAAAAGAACAAGTGCAAAAGGAGTTTTCTAAATAATGCTGGTACTATGAACAATTGTGGAACACTTAGAAATGTGTTAGTCTGAATACAATGTAATCAAGAACATGTTGAATTCACAGAGTCAGGCCGACTAGAATCTTTACCCTGTTTTAACTTTGCGGAACTGAGCATTATTAAAGGTATTGAAGTCCCAGAACCCCTAAATAGGAATGATTATGTCTATCTCATGTAAGTCAAACAGATTCTCGGAGGTTCTAATGCACAGATTTATGTAGAGTTCCATGTACTATAGGAAATACTGCAGTGCCAAGTATTATTGTCAAGTATGCATATTTTCTGTCATTTATTAAATGAACAACCTGGGCCAAACATTTGTTTGAATTATTTAGAGCATCAGTTGGATATAACTGATATAATAAAAATCACTTAATTTTAAGTAAGAATTTAATGTAAGAGTTCTGTAAAATATAAAGGAAGCATAATGTTTTTTTTACTTTTTAAAAAATATTTTATTTATTTATTTGACAGAGAGAGAGAGCACAAGCAGGGGAGTAGCAGGCAGAAGGAGACAGAGAAGGAGGCAGGGGAAGGAGGTCCCCCCGTGGAGCAGGGACCTTGGGATCATGACCTGAACCAAAGGCAAGATGCTTAACCAACTGAGCCACCAATACACCCTGGAAGCATAATAATGTTTTAATCACTGCAGAACAACCACTTGAAAGTCAGGGACTTAGCTCCTGGTGCATCTTGAAAATTGCTAGGAGCCAACAACTTTTTTTTCTTGCTATCATTCCTAATCAGTGTGTCTACTTAAAGATGGTATTGCATTTATTAACTCACTGATAGCTCTATGATTATCATCATATCGACTCTATGTTCTAAATTTTTGGTTATGTTTATAGCAATGTTATTAGACATAGGAAATAAACTAAGCAAGCCAACAAAACCTCCTTAAACTAGAATGGAGTAAATTCTTACCATTAAACAATCAGTATCATTTGAAGTTTTCAGAAAGGGAAGGCAGCCCAACCTAATAACACAGGAAAATGTACAGAATACCAGTTTTCTTTGGTTGAAGGGTGAGTGTTACCTTGAAAACATTTTGTTGATATTTTAACCATGTGACAGATTTAAAAGTGCTGTGAAAAATAGTGCATACTGTGCACCATATATTCATAAATTTTGATTAAAATTATCATTACTTTGTTAGTACATACTACAAATTGGCAGAAATAATTTGCAAGTCTTTTCCCCTCTCAGCATTAATTTCTGTATTCCGGTACTCTTCCACACAAATTTCTATGGCACAGGCATAATGTTTCAAAGAAAATAAATTTAATGAAAGTCAATGTACAAAATGTGTACATTATATACCAGTTACTCATTGTCCAGACAGTGCTAATCTACCAATGACCATGGGAAGAAGAAGTTTGTTCTCATGTAACATAAATTATGTTAAACTATACAGAAAGCTACACATGAATAAACAAAATTTTAAAATGCAAAGGGACTAAATATGTGGGAAGGAAGATAGGAATAATTAAGCATAAGAGAAAAAAACAATACCTAGAGGATGCCTTATGGAAGAGGTGACATTTGAGTGACCACTTGAAAGAAGTAGGTGGTCAAGTCATGCTAATACCTAGGGAAAGAAAATTATACTCAAGGAAAATAGCCAGTGCCAAGCCCTGAGGTCGGGTTTGCCTGGCATATTTGTAAACCAGCAAGCAGACCACTCTGGCTTGATCAGAATGAGGAGAAGAGAGAATAGCAGAAGATGAGGTCAAAATGTAACAGGAGCTTAGAAGACACACTTGCTTATAGATCATTTTAAGGACATTGCTTTTACTCTTAGGGATATGGAAAGCCATTTAATGTTTTTGAGGCAAGAAATCTCAGAATCTGACATTGTTTAGCAGACTCACTTTGGCTGCTGTCCTGTGCATAGCCTATAGGGTTGGTAAACAAAGGCAATTTAGAACTCTATTAGGATAACTCAGGAGAAAAGTTTTACAAACTTGGACTAGAGGCATTGCAGGAAGAGAAAAACCAAGAGAATGTCCTGACTTTAAAGTGGAAGTGAAGGAAATACTTCTAGGAACAGTTGTGACAAACTGGCTCAAATACTGTTGAGGAGTCAAAGATGAAGAGTATTGACTCTTAGGTGTGTCACCATATAAATCAACTGTGACCTTGCCAAGAACAAAAGGTTGTACAGAGTCATTATTTCCAGAAGTCAAGAGTCGTTTAAAAATCATACAGTTGGCCACTGCTTTCTTTATGTATTATGTTTCATGAAAAAATTTTAGAATCAGCCTTTTCATTAAAATTATCTCAAAGTAATTTCTAAAACTATAATTTTAAGGCAGATTGTATATCAAAATAGCTCAGAAATCTGATTTTGTCATCTAAATTAGCTCATATACTTCAGCTTTTTGAAAAGGAATTTTTATCCTTGATTTTTCACCAAAATGTTCAGAACCTTATTTTTCATTAAAATTATCTCAGTAAGTACTTTTTAATGTAAGATTTATAAACACTTTTTATTCAAGAATACCTCAGGATACTAACTCAAGTCATAAAAGCTTTAGTTGACGTCTTCTTTTTGATTTCCACCTTGGAACTCAGGTAGGACAACTTGCATTTTCATGGATTGGCATATATGGAGTCATTTAATATACTTTTGTGGTTTTGCCACAGGAGTACTTAAATTCACTGGCATAGTGACATAATCTAGAATAGTGAAATTTGGACTTGATAGCAATTAAAGGTAAATTACTGCATCTACTAACAACATCATCATAACTGTCAAAGAAAGAAACATAGAAGTAGTTGAATAGTATGGTCACCTATGTGATGGAAAGAAGTTAAGCTAATAAATCTAGCCAGGATTGGCTCGGTGTAAACATTTTGGAGTTAAGTGGGCCAGAGAAACAAGGAATATCCTTTAGGCTAGGAAAATAAATAATTTTTCATTTACTAAAGAGGATGCTTAGAAACTTGGGGGACTCATCAATTTTGATAAAATCAATTCCCTGTTTAAGAGAAAGGCTGGTTCCTATTACCAATTCATCAAAACTTAATTCTTAATGGTGCACTAAGCAGAAATTAGCTTTAAGGGTTTGTGGCCTATGCTGCATCCCGGTCCCTCAGGTTATTTTAGATAGCACGTAGGATCGAGTCACTAGCAAAATTGAATGCTGCTACTTGGAGGATACTTCTGGAATTTGGTATGAAAGTGCTGCCTCAAAGATCACTCAAGATAATTGCTACTTGTTATTGAATTTTGGTTGAGTAAGTTTCATTATATTAGAGAGACATAGAATATTCTTAAAACCAGGAGTAGCTATGATATGTTTTGAGTAACAGAAATTCTTGAGTAGAAAAACTCACCAGACATCATCGACAAAGAGGATATGGCACATTCAATAGCACGCAGCAGAGGAAACTCGGGGTAAGCTCTGTACAGCAGCACATTGCTTCCATCACCATGGTGTCAACAACTGAGCCCTCCAGAACCTTCCTGCTTAGCTGTTATAGTCTAAACCTTGTAAATCCTCCCCATGCAAGATAAAGCACACTGCTGAATTTACTGCTGAGAGTTCCTGGATGGAGCATGATGTTTGGAAATGGTGTGATAAGCCATATGGAACAAGGTAAAAGAAAATCTGCATAATGGGCAGCTCTGAGCAGTGTTTATGCCATGGTGGAGGAGGGCTTAGTAACACCCACTTTGGAGTCATGAGGCAATTTTTGACTCTGAGCCAATGGCCTTAGTAGAGTGAGGCAAAAGGGCCTACTATAATCAGAAACTAGAAAATACCTCTCTAGAAACTCCTAAAAAGTCTCTATGAGAATTTAGAGAAATAATTGAAATGAGTTGTGTGGATGCCCACTAGTTTCTAGCTCAGAAGAGCATTTGAATGCTAAGGTAAATTCTGTAATCAGATTCTGAGAAGTAGCTACCCAGGTCTATGAAGTGAGTGGGTCTTTGAGTTTCCTGGCCATGCACAGATATACTGAATGTTAGCATATTCCCACTACACACAATAAAACCACAAATGTAGGATGAAAGTGTACCCAGTACCAACAGAAAAGAAGTCACCTTATTTGTGCCCTCAGTTCATCAAAAGAGATATACTGGTGGCAAATAAACATCTGAGACTAGGTTCAATATAATTAGTCCTTAAGTAAATGCAAAATAAAACCAAGAAGAGACACTGCTAATACAACTACCACAATAGCAAAAATGAAAAATGCTGACAATGTAAGGTATTGACAAGGATACTGAGCAACAGAAAGGTCATAATTGATAGGAGGATTGCAAAATGGCACAATTACTCACAAAAACGGACTGGAACTTTTTTTATAAAGTTAAACTTAAGTGTACTGTATGACCCAGCAATCTTACTCCTGGGTACTTATTCAATAGAAATGAAAACTTTTGTTTCTATAAATACCAGTACATAAATATTTATGGCAGCTCTATTCATATTACCGAAGATTGGGAATGATCCAGATGTAATTCAAGGGTAAGTGGATAAACAATCAGTAGAATATCCATACAATGGAATCACTTCTCATAAATAGAAAGGAACAAACCATTCATACAAGCAACAAACTTGGATTGATTTCAAAAGGTACTAGGCTGAGTGAATGAAGTCAGTCTCAAAAGATTACATACTACATGATTTCATTAATCTGGTATTCTGGAAAAGACAAAGCTTACTATGACCAGGTGTCAGGGTAGGAGTGGGAGTCGATGTGACTAAAGGGGCAGGAGGAGGCAGGTTTTTGAAGTAATAACAACTGTTCTGTATCCTGAGGGGGCTGGTAGTTAAACAAATCTCTACCTATATTAAAACTCAAGGAGCTCTACACTAAAGATGATTAAATTTTAATTTATGTTCACTTGAAAGCAATAGTAATCCCTGTAGTCTTTTGAGCATTATTAGTCTTATTATTTTGTATATTACATAAACATTGTAAATTATTAAAGATCGTCTATTGCAAAGAGATAGGAAGTCAGAGGTGGACTGCTGAGAACAGGTGATCTAGCAAGCATGCCTATAACCCATGCTTCTCTCTGCCTAGAGATTTCCTTGAAAACATGCCTGCAAACAAATCTCTTGGGGAGCCCATAAGTGAAATTTACGAACTGAAAAATGATAGGGAATCTTTTCCCTAAGAAATACCTTTGGCGGGATTCATCCCATCTGACTGCATGGAATACCTAAAGCTGAAATTCATTAACTTGTGGGCAGGTTGGCTAGAAACTTACATGTAAGCTGAACATTTAATAGGAAAATGACAAGGAGATATTCCAAAACTAAAGCATCTCTCCGTGAAAACAGTATTTTGCATGTATCACTTAAATATTGCATGTTAAATTACATCCAAGAGGCATCCAATTGCAAAACAAAAAGAGTCTTTAGAGTGCTTGGTTGACAGTCTTGGACCTCTTTCCCAAGAAAAGAGGGCTTTACAAGTCTCAAGATGGCCCATGTACTTTGAAATACTAATAAAGTTCGGAACTGGTTAATATTTATGAATCATGTAATTCTGACTTGGCAATTCAATACTTGGTGTTTTCTCAAGCTAGGAAAAACCCTTCACCAGGTGTCTTTACCTTCTTGTTTTCTTCTGTTGGTTCTTATTTGAGGTTCAATTACACAGAGTACAATGCACAAATGTCAAGTGTACCTTTTAAATGTATACAGCTGGGGGTGCCTGGGTGGCCCAGTCCATTGAGCGTCTGGCTGCAGCTCAGGTCATGATCATGATCAAGCCCCACATCAGCCTCCCTACTCAGCGGGGGAGCCTGCTTCTCCCTCTCCCTCTGCTGCACCCCCTGCTTTTGCTCTCTCGTTCTCTGTCAAATAAATAAATACAATCTTTAAAAAAAAGTATACAGCCATGTAAGCAATTCCAAAATGATAGAACATTTTTATCTGCCTAAAAAGTTCCCTTCTATATCCAGTTTTAATTTACGTTTCTCCAATAATGACCAATATTAAGCACCTTGTAATAATTGCAGAGCAATTTGCATTTGCTTTGAATCGTTGATTCATCTCTTTTGTTCCTTTTTCCTCTTGTGTTATTATTTTTGCATCTCAAATTTTAGATATTTAATATTTAGTTAGGCCTTTTATTATGCTATTTTTCCTAGTGTTTTATTGTCTTTTGTTTTTGTTTATGGTATTATTTTTCATGAAACTTTTCTTATTATTATATAGCCAATTATATTTTCTATCATTGACTTGGACTCAGTGTGTGGTAATAAAAGATCTCTCCACCCGTCTTTTAGCTTTTGTATAATTTTCCATTTAAATTTTGATCAATTTGCATTCCAAAATGTGTTATTTTATGTATTTACACTAGGGTATTAAACTGACATGTAGAAGGTAAAAATATATTTTGCATTTTTCATGAAAACTCAATTTTCCACTCCAGAGGAAAAAAAAAAAAAAAAACATTATTAGATCCTTGATTTTTATGATGAAAATGAGTGATAGAAGAAAAATATTTGCTTACAATTAAAATTCACTCTAGAATAAATTGTGGGGCCTTAGAGATTATATATAATATAATCTTTTCAAACAGAACCACCCACCCCAACATTGACTGAAGACCATAAGCCTCAGTGAACATTTCTAATGATGTGGAAATACTATTTCAAAAGGATCATATTCCACTGTTAGAAATATTACACAATTCTTCCTTTAATGAAGCAAACTTTATTTCCCGGCAGTTCTCATTTTTTGATCCTGGCTTTTTTTTTTTTTTCTGTAATATTACAAGAATAATTCTATCATTGAAGTGACAAACTGACAAAATTTCAAGTCAGCTGGTAAATATCTCATAACATTCTCTTTTCAAAGGTAATCTTTCTCAATTAATTTAGTGACTTATCATAAGATATTGTTTCAATTTTCTCACCATCCTGATTATTCTAACCTTACACATCCTAGTATTTCAATGTGCGTTTTTATACATGTTGCTATATCTAAGCCTAATTAAGTGTAACAATTACTTTTACTGTACTTCAATTGATTAACATTGCCTAAAAGTTTATTTCTCATACTGCATTTTTTTTTTATTGTAGCTAGTTTACTGTCTTTTTTTTTATGGATTATAGCTTATTCAGAACTTCCATGTTATACTTTTTAAAAAAACACACATGAGTTTTAGTTATCTGGCAAACTCATTTAAACAGTTTCTTGGTTTATGTGTGCTAAAGTATGGCCCCTTATGGTCTATGCACCAATCTTAGGGCTTTAACTCTTTTTTTTTTTTTTTTTGTAAAAAATATTAGCAGCTTTACTAAATAAATGTACTCCTTCTCTTGAATCAGAATGTGATTTATTTCAAGAACTTATTTCAATATCTACCTTTGGAACAATACAGAATAATTCTACTAATTTTCCATCATACTTTCCAGTAAGTATTTAAAATTAGCTTTTCAGATATAATTTGCATCTAAACATTAAAGTTAGATAAAATATAAGGCTAAACTCTACCAAGATAAGGATCTTAGTTTTGCTGTTCCCTCAGAAAATCCATGCTTATTATGGATTATATGCAAATTCCATACCTTCTTTTGTTATACTCATATGTTTATTTATAGTTGTGTAAATAATTGTAACTGACTTCATATTAACTGTTTAGAAGTTAAAATTAAGTCATTTCATGTTTATGACATTTTGCTTAAGACACTAGAAATAACTCTTATTATTTTCTATCTATAATCTTCTTAATATTAGCCTGTTTCTGTTTATTATTCTCTTTAATTTCCCTGATGAAACAATATCCTAAATATACAAAGACTGGTGATCACTGATATGGTGGGCATAGTTTCTCTTTGACTCATAACTAGCTACACAGGGTACATTTATAGATATTAAAGACCAATATAATGCCTCTATAAATATGAGCTGCAGGTGAATGACATGTCATCAGAAACTTGTGTTCAAGAAATAACCATGCATGAAAAATACCATGTTAGCTAGTCAACCTTAATTAAAATGAGTCCTCTATCTAGCTAATTTGTGTCTTGTTTGTTAAGTAAATGGCAGCATAGTTAGCTATAATTTGGATTACTAATTAATTGATATCATTCTCTTCTATGATTGAAGTTTGAATTATCCAGTAACTGGTACCTACATGAATAAAGAATCTTAATCTCATAAGAGTTTAGGAAGGAAGTAATATCATATTAATTGGTAGAGGGATTTAGATGAATTATGACAGTTTTAGAAAATTAAAAGAAAGTAAAATCTCCATGTAAGATAGTTAAGAAGAAAGAACTGAAAAGAAATGTTTTAAAAGCATAAACGCCTTGCCTACCGTGGTAAGAACAAACTTGACAGTCCAGCAGAATATCTGACTCTGCTGGAACTACAAAAACACGGTTGATTAGTTCCTCTAAGAAAATGTGCCAGTCTAGACAATCAATCATTTTTGTTATATCAGTCACCAGTTCTGATTCTTGAAATTTAAGAACATCTCTGAATAATCATGGTTAAAGATTATATCCAGACTATTGAACGCTTCTGACATGTAAATGAATCACTATGGTCTAAATGTGTATGGCCTCCCTAAAATTCGTAAGTTGAAATCCTAACCACAAAAGATAATGGTATTAGGATTTGGGAGCTTTGGGAAATGCTTAGGTTATGAGGGTGGGTGTTCATTAAGGGGACAAGTGTTCTTGTAAAAAGATTCCCTAGCCTTTTCTACCAAGTGAAGACACAGTGAGAAGGTATCTACTATGAACCAGGAAGCGGGGCCTTACTGGAACCTATACATGTTGGTGTCATGATCTTGGACTTTCCAGCCTCTAGAATTATGAGAAATAAATTTCTGTTTTTGTTAAGCCTACCAGACCTTGGTGTTTTGTTATATCAGCCCCAAAGAGACTAAGAAACATACTCTCTACAATTCCAGATTACCAGGATTTTTTTTTCCAGTCTCATAGCAGAATAAAAAAATAAACATTAGAAAATGTGGCAAATTAATATCTATTGGAAATTTAATATTATTTCAAAAATAATAGTTTCTTAACTTTTTTCTCAGTTGGTAAAAATGTGTGTATGTCTATGTTATGTTTGCATAAAGTATAAATATGTTCTCTGTGTATAAAAGTTAAAATATGTTCCTTGAATTCATGGGAGAACTTCTCTCTTAAACTCACTAGCACACATCCTTTAAGGTTCACATTTAGGGTAAATATGTGGATGAAATCCCAGGTAATTATCAAAACTCAAAAATGTTAGATGAACCTCGGTCTTTCTGTGGTCAGAAAAGCTATCCTCATTAAATAGTTCTGAGGCCTTGGATAAATGATTTAATTTAAATTGGGCCAGAGTTTCACACAATAAAATGAAGATATTTCAGTAATTTCTGCAGTTTCTTACGATTCTAAAATTCTACATTTTAAGATATAGCTCTTATGTGATGGTAACTATCTTATTTATAGAGAATGGAAAGTCATTGTTGCTGTTAAATGCCTCATTCTGATTATATTTTAGATCACAGAGATAAGTGCGTCTAAAATTTACCGTCAGTGCTTATTCAAAATTTTGCTATGATGAATTAAAGAGTTTATTAATGGGTGTAAATGGAGACACTCAAGTTTTTCTCAAATTTTTTAGACAAAGAAAATATATCAAATTTAAATGTTTTCCTTTACTCCGAACCCTTTCTTTATCCATTGAATCTCATGCTAACTTAATATCTAATAGAAATTATAAAAATTAAAAAACTTTGTGTTAAAACAGACTCAAGTAATTTATCAAAGAACAAAAAAGCTAATTTCCATAAATTTGGTCCAGAACATGTCCTTATTTAGTTACCTTTCATAAGTATTTCTTGGCTAGAAACAACTAAATTTTAACGAGAAGAAATAGACTTTCCTTTACTTAAATCAGTTACTTAATAGTACAGTAATTACATGTTTGTTATACCATCTGTGTAATATTGAATCAGAATATTTTCCTCTTCCAACTTATCACTTTTTTTTGAAAGAGTACAATGTCTCTGCTCCCTGGACTGCAGATAGCTAAAATTTTCAAAACAGATTTTAGTAATCAATAATGAATGCTTTTGTCTCTGCCCCCTGATACCTGTGATCTATGAATAAGTTATTGCACATTTTTAAATTCAGTTTTCTCACATGTAAAATATATAACTTTTTTTTTACCGAAGTGAATAGTAAGATACATAACAAAGAATACATAAGAAACATAATAAAAATGTAAGATATTTGTATAATCTCCATCATTTTTATGATCGTCATTTGTGTTGAAGTTAACTAACTTTACTTAGATCCCTGACCTTTTTTGATCACTTAAATTGTATGTTCAAAAGCTTAAATGAATTCGAAGAACTGCCATTTATTTATTTTTTCTATGCTGTTCTTTTGCTGACTATGATTGATGTTAGGGCTGTTGATTCCAATAATTTGGAAAATATTATTCATCTTCTTCAACATGCTTGGAAACATCAATTTATTTACATTGTGACACTTCTTTTTATTCGCAAGTTAGCAATTACTATAAAACATGAAATAATCAAAATGTATTAAATATTAAATATCTTCGCTCCTGTCCTGTATCTTTTGTTTGTTTGTTTTGGTTTTGGTTGGGTTTTGTATTTTAAGGATTTTATTTATTTATTTATTTATTTATTTATTTATTTATTTAGACAGAGAGAGTGAGGGGAGGGGCAGAGGGAGAGAGAATCTCAGACCCAGAGATCGTGACCTGAGCTGGAATCAAAAGCCAGGCACTCAACCAACTGAGCCACCCAGATACCCCTCTCTTGTATCTTTTGATTATCAGAGAAAAGAAAAAAAATTAGTGACTAATTTTTTGAAAAAAGATTTAATTGAGGTCATGTACAATACCCTATGTTCCTACTTTGTTTATTTTTAACAAGTATCTTATTGATGTGCTTAAGTATTATTCTGTTTCCCCTTTCTTTCCTCTGATCGATATTGTTTACGACATGTGCTTTAGCATATTAGAGTAGACTTGACAGTTGTTTATTTCTTATCTGTCAGATGTTATAAAGAAAGGAAATGGGACTTGAGATTTCCTTGGCGTTAATTTTTTTTTTTACAGACACTTTTATCTATCTTAACAATATCCATCTCTACTTCATCCTTGAAAATAGAATCTTAATTTAGTTTAGTGTGGCAAAATGCAAAGCAGTCACAGTAATCACACCCTGATTTCTCACCTTCCCCATTAAAGGGTGGGTTTGAGGCATGATTTCCCCGATGAGAACAAATGAAAACAGTAGTAGTTGTCAGAATCTTTTACTTTTTTTAGAAAAAAGATAAAACATACTGGCATCATTTTCTGTATGTATTTCTTCCTCTGGCTCTGACTGCTTCTGTGTGACTGGAGCTGCAGCAATCTTGGATTTGGTGAGAATGGCCAAGTTAATCACAGACACTTTGGCTCTACAAATAATAGCAATCCCCTGCTTGTTGTGTAAAAAAAATGTGTCATATTCTTTATTTTACTTTGTTCTTAATGTGAGCTGTGAGATGTTCTATTTTTTAGGGGTACATTCTACTGTATGAAACGGAAAATTAATTAACCCTGGCCCAAACAAATGTTATTAATTTCCACATGACCAAAAACTCCTTGGAGTAAGGGATTGCTGCTTTTTATTCAGCTTTTCAAAAATGCTACCAGGGATCCAGTATTTCACTTTCTTTCACATTGCCAATCTGACAGTCTTAGAGGTGTGGCCTTCTTATGCTTCATACCTCACAGCTGCAAAACTTTCCTCTAGTTTCCAGCATCGTGTATATTTTTAAAGCAGGAAAAAGGGCCGTAGGTATCCATACCAGTTGTCACCCATCCTTTAATAAAAAAAGAAACAATTACACATAAAACTTTTTCATATTAATATTCATATTACTGGGTTGAAGTTGGTCACATAGAGAACTATAGCCCAAAGGAAGTCTGAGAAAGTGATAATTTATGGGGAAATTTGTGCTTGGAACATAATAAGCAAGGTTTTATCTAAGAAAATGGAGAGGAGGGGATAATATTGAGCATGATACTAACAATTTCTTTACCAGAAGTATTTTTGTCCTTTTAATTGCATATTCTATTCAAATATTCATTATAGACTAGATTTTATGACATTCAACTGTTAATTCTTCTTTCCTTCTGCACAATCCTCTTTAACTATTTCTCAGCTTTGCTCTCCTATGAGAACCAGAAGTATTAGGCTAAAGATCTTAATTTAATGTTTTATTTTCCCTATCTCATCTAATGTCTCACTAGAACATCTATTTTAGATTATTCCTTACCTCCCCTTCCAATCTTCAATCCTATTTCTTTTTTATAATAATCTCCAAAGAACTTTTTGCAATGCCCCATATAAAAATATTCTTGCCTCTCCCCCTGAAAAAAAAAAATACTAGAGTGCATTTGAATATACTAGAAAACTACGATGTCTAGCAGAGGAAAATATCAAAGTGAGATGTGTGTGCTTGAAAAACAATCCAGGGGATCCCTGGGTGGCTCAGTGGTTTAAGCTCCTGCCTTCGGCCCAGGGTGTGATCCTGGAGTTCTGCGATTGAGTCTCAGTTCAGGCTCCCCACAGGGAGCCTGCTTCTCCCTCTGCCTGTATCTCTGCCTCTCTCTGTGTGTCTCTCATGAATAAATAAATAAAATCTTAAAAAAAAAATCCCAACAAATTGTAAATTTAATCGTATTGAAATGTTGGGATTAAGCAGAAAATATCAATTATTTCTGAATACATACATAAACACAAAAGGAACAGAAAATAATTACTTTTACAATTTCTAGAAAAAGACTTCATTTTCTTAGGGAGAGATTATCAGTCAGAGTCTAAATAAGAAAACAGAAACAACTCTAAATGTTTAAATCAGAGAAAAGTGAACATAGGGAATAGGTTGTGTGAGTGATGGAAGACTTGAGTGCCCAACAGAGAGCAGAGAACTGACCCAGAAATTAGTACAAGCAGGAAGGCATAGGTAGCTGAAATGGAAAGACAGAGGATCCCAGGATCTAGATCACTAGATGGAAGGCAGGACCATTGTGGGCCTGTTCAGAGAAGGGAACCATAGAGCAGAATGAAGCTAGGCCAGAGATGCTGCCCTAGACAGCCCTTTTATCTCCAATTAAATACTCACTTTCTTTTCTCCTCCTTTTCCTTCCATTCCGTTCTACAATGTTGCCCATTAACCAAAGCCACCCAAAAGAAGATGCCCCCAGAGCCTGGGAAATAGACTCAAGGGATTTGCACCCCTGAAAAACAGGACAGAAAGTGAAGAAGAAGAAAGATCTACTGGATAACAACCTTGGGGTCAGCTTGAATATTTTAGATATTTCCTGCCAGATTCTGAGATTAAGCTTTTGGAGTTAGATGGGGGGGAAATAACACAATAAACAAACTGAAATAATAAATGGAGATTGAAAAAAATATATTTAGATTTTGGAAAAAATCCAGATTTGAACTCTCAAAGTTTAACAAATATTTCTTAATTAGATGCTAAATGGCATTTTGATTCTCTGACTCTTCAAAACCCCAGGCAACACCAAGAACATATTTTCAAAAATTCATTTTATTTTTTTCTATACAGAGGACAATCTGAAATGAATGAATTAATAGTATTTTATGTCCTTTAACTTAAATCTTTTATTCAGTAAAGAAATAAAATTACTAAAAGCCCAGACCCATTTATATAATCAATTAACCAATGATGTTAAATCATTCTATTTACTAAGCATTTAAATATATCTGTTTGTGGGGAATAATAATGCCAAGATCCTGGAAGCTACTTAAGAAGTGAATTAAAATTTCTTTCATTGATGAATGAGCAAACATTAGCCTATCTTTCACCCTTGGGTTGTATAATATCATAAAGCTATTTTATCTCAGAATCATCCATGTTCTTCAAACAAAACAGAAAAACAGAAAATAAGTCAGTGAAGTAAAATGACATTTTCTCCCAAAGTCTGTTACATAGCTCATAATAGTGATCAATCTCATAACAACTTATTAATCCAAACATCTTGCATTAACGTGTTCTGAATTTATGCTAAAAAACAAGAATAAATTGCTGAAAAACATAGTAACATTAGCATATTCATAAGCCAAGATCTTAAGAATATAACATAGTGTTTTTTAAAAAAAAAGGAATATAATGTAGTATTTCAAGATTTTCATACTTAGGAGAGAAGTCACAAAGACTCTAGTAATTCAAAATAGTAATAATGCAGTAAATCATGAAAATATTTTAGTCTTGTATTGAAATCATGGCTAAATGAGTCTGGAAGCTAAACATCATATATATCCTGTGTGACTTTTATATCTTTACAGTGAGACCTAGAAATCCCAGGGCTAACCCTTAACTCAATGAAAATAATTGCATGAATATGGAAGAAATTATTTCCCATGAACGATATTTCATAATTCTTTTTTAAAAGCATTCATTAATTTATGAGAGAGAGAAAAATAATGGGGAAGGGGGAGGGGGAGAGGGAGAGGGAGAGAATCTCAAGCAAACTCCCTGCTCTGTGCAGAGCCAACATAGAGCTTGATCTCACAACCTTGAGATCATGGCCTGAGCCAAAATCAAGAGTTGAATGCTTAACCAACAGCCACCCAAGCACCCCTATTTCACAATTCTTAGTAAGAGAAGTAAACAATGTTGAATGATTATATTTTGGGCTGAACTATCTTCTCCAAACTTCATATTTTGAAGTTTTAACCTGCAGTATCTCAGAATATGACTATATTTGGATACAAGGTGTTTAAAGAGATGATAACTACCATGAGGTCATTATGGTGGGCTCTAATCCAAGATGACTGGTGTCCTCATAAGAAAAGGAAATTAGGACACAGATCTGTATGGAGGGGAAACCATGTGAGTATGCAGAGAAGACAGCCATCTCCAGGCCAAAACAAATGGTCTCAGAAGAAATGAACATTGTTGACATCTTGATTTCAAACTTCTGTCATCCAGAATTGTGAGAAAAAATATTTCTGTTGCTCATGCTGATACAGGAGAGCTTGGTTATTGTCTCATGGAGTCGAAGAATGAATTTCGTGGACAATAGAGAGTGAGCAAAGGGATAGAAGTTTATTAAGCAGAGTTACAGAGAAAGCTCTCAGGAGTGAGAGGGGTCCTGACAGGTCGCCTCCGAGGGCTGTTAGTGTTAGTCTTTTATTGAGAACCAAGTCAGGGAGCCGATGGCCTTGAGATTCTTGTGCCGTCTTGGTTTGAGCAGGGACTATTGATAACACCTTAATGACATATTTCTTTGTGGTCCCGTGTGTTTCTATGATTACTTAGTAGCCATTAAAGGGGGATACTCCCTAACATTTCACAGCTAGGGAGCCAGGTTTATTATTTTTCTCTCTTGTTACGTCTTATCTCTGTTTTCTTGGGATGGGTAGAAGCCTGACTCTGGGCCTTTCGGTGTCCCTAGGGTTTATGGGAGCCCACAGATTTCTGGGAGCCTGATTCTGGCCTTTCCATTCTCTTTCCCTGACTTGCCCCATCTGCCCCTATCATCTGCCCATTCCTACATCAATGCTACCCAGTCTCCAGTAATTTTTTTTTTGTTATGGTAACCCAAGACCACAAAAGACCCCAAGATCACAAAAACAACACATTTTAATAAGTCAAGTAAAAAGATAATTATCATGTTGATAATATTTTCTTTTGCCCTAAATTCATTTCCCCTTAACTTGAATCTACTAAAATGGTATTGTCAACTAGGAGAATTTGATTCTAGCCCCAGTTTTGGCATAACATTAAACTCTGAATTAGCTAAATGCTGTTTGTTGAAAGAGCATATATATGTAATATGGGGCATTTACGTAAGATGTGAACATTCTTTGGTTTTTAATTACAATTTTAAGATTACAAGCTGCTGAACAGTTCCTTCCCATCTTTATATTATCATTTTGCTTTGTATTATTTTCAAGGTCTATCTATTACTTTCATGCAGTGAATATCTTATTGAAAGTGACTTTATATCGTCTGTGGAATAAAATATGTTTATTATTTCTAAAATTCATAATTTGACTTGTTTATACAAGAAGAATATTTTTTTCCTTTTTTAAACTTCACCTATTTATAAGTATAATGCATTTTAAATTCTTTTTTAGCAGCAAGGCAAGATGAGGAATTTAAAGGCAAATGACATACAAATTATAATAAGATTGAAGATGATAGCAGGACTAGTTATTATACAGAAAAAAAGGAAACTACAGAAGCATAGAATCATTAAGTCACCTAAATTTCAAAGTCTGTAACCTTGGAGACTTATTGAACCCCATTTGACGTTTTTTTACCCTCTAGCTCAGGAGATGTGGGTGAAATGAAACAGCTGTAAAAGCCTGGGGTTTTGAAAATCATGTTGCTGAAGGTTTTATATGCATTAGATTTATTTATTTTTTATCATGTCCCATAAATAAATGCTCTGCCCCAGGCAGACTAGTCAGTTCACTATGTCTACAGAACTCTATGCATATTGCCAACACCACTGTCTAAATCAGGGTCTTAACTCAAACTACCCCATCCTCTATCCTCTGTCTAAATGTGACTCAACCTTCAAGGACTTGCCAAAGCCTTGTTTCTTCCACCAGCCACCCCAGATCATACTGGGGTCATGTAGATTTTTAACTCCCCTGAACACTGAGCCCTCAAAGTCTCTGTGACATGAAGCACTGCAGGATGGCCTCATGTGGCACTGGAACTTCACCCATGAGATTTTAAGTAGACCTGGAATATACCAAAAAAAAAAAAAAAGTTATTTTAAAAATACATTTGGTAATGTCTCAGAGTAATGTCAGCAAAATGGTGGTGTAGGCAGCTCTAAGCTCTTACCCGTTCACAGACTCATCAAAAAGCAAGCAGAAACTGTCAAAGCCAGCTTTGTCAAAACTCTGGAAAACAGTCACAGGTTTGCATCAACTAAGTGAAACTGAATCAAGAAACAAGCAACTTGGAAATGTCAAGAAAGCTTTGTGGTGGTTTTGCTTGCCCTTTACCACACCACCTCTCCAGTTCAGCCACAATCTTAAAGAGGCAGCAGCCAATATTCCGAGTGTGGTCTCCAGTTCCAAACAGAGCACAGCAGATCTTATGTACAAGTTATTGCATAAATCCGTTCTTCTGACCCTGCTGGGGGATACCTGAAGCAGGTGTTTGTTTTGTTTAGCTTACAATGCAGACTGGAAAAATGGCAGGCCTTGCTCAAAAATACTGCAAGGTGAACTAACAGACAAGAGATTCATGGGACAAAAGATAACACATACCACATTATAACCCTCATATGTATGTAGAATCTTAAAAAGCTAAACTCAGTGTAACAGAGAGTGTCATGGTAGTGGAGCTGGAGGTGGAGGAAATGGGAGTTGTTGGTCAAAGGGCACAAACTTCCAGTTATAAGATGAATAAGTTCTGGGGACCTAATGATCAGCATAATAATTATAGTTAACAATTATTGTGTAATATACCTGAAAGTTACTATGAGAGTAGATCTTAAAAGTTTTCACCATAAAAAAAGAAATTTTAATTATGTGAGGGGATAGAGGTGTAAGCTCACACTATGGTGGGAATTGTTTTACAATATGTAAGTGTAGCAAATCAACATGTTGTGCACCTTAAGCTTAAATATAATTTCTAATGTAAATTATGTCTCAATAAAGGTGGGGGTAAAAAGGAAACACTTTCACCCACACACACAGGAAACAGAATTGAACAACAGTGTAATCCAACCACACTTAACAGAAACAGGTAAAACAGTCCACCTGGAGGTGCCTGGGTGGCGCAGTCAGTTAAGTGCTGCCTTTTCAGCCCAGGTCATGATCCCAGGGTCCTGGGATTGGGCCCTGCATCTGGTTCCTGTGCTCAGTAGGGGAATCGGCTTCTTCTCCCTCTGCCCCTCCTCCATGCTCTTTCTCTTGCTCTCTCTCTTTCTCTCTCAAATTAATAAATAAAATATTTTTAAAAATTAAAAAATAAAACAATCCACTGAAACAACAGCAGAATACACTTTCTTTATAATGCATGTGGAATATTCTCCTGGACATACCAAAAAAAATACAATTTCTAGTAAGTTTAAAGAGTATGAAATCATATAATGTATATTCTCTGATCAAAATGGAGTAAAGCTAGAAATCAATACCAAAAAGAAGTTGGAAAATATACATATATAGGTAGCTATTGAATAATAGTCTTAAGCAACCTATGGGTCAGTGAAGATCATAAGAGAAATTAGAAAATACTTAGAGAAGAATTAAATGAAGCATGATATAAAAACTTATTGAGTGTTACATTGGTAGTGCTTTGTGGGAAAATTATAGCTACAAAAATACCTATAAAAAAGCAAGAAAGACTTCAAATTACTAATCTTACTTTACAGGTGGGAAGGCTAGAAAAAGGAAATTTACACTGTGAATCACTACTAGAATCTAGAGGCAATTTACAAATTCCTAAAAACACACAAATAACCTAAACTGTAAAAGAAATAGAAAATAGAAAATCTCAATAGTCTTACAATAAGTAAACCTATAACAAGTAAAGAAATCAAATAAGTAGCCAAAAACTGCCTAACAAAAAAAACAAACAAAAACAAAAACAAAAAAAAAAACATCCGGAATCAGATGATCAGATGTGTTCACCGGTGAATTGTACCAAATATCTAAAGAATTAATATGAATTCTTCTCAAACTTTTCAAAAAACATAAGATGAGAAATTACTTTGACACTCCTTCTATGAAGTTAGCAATACTCTGACAGAACAGCCTGATAAAAAGTTACCAGAAAAAAAAGAGAGAGAGAGAGAGAGGAAGAAAGAAGAGAAAAATCACTGAATAATATCCCTTATAAATATATATACAGAATCTTCAGAAAAATATTAGAAAATCAAATCTAAAAGCATATTAAAAAGATTGTACAACTTGATCTAGTAGGATTTAGCTCAGAAAAGCAAGGGTAGGGTTTTTTGTTTGTTTGTTTTTTTAAGATTTTATGTATTCATTCATGAGAGGCACAGAGAGAGAGGCAGAGACCCATCCAGGCAGAGGGAGAAGCAGGCTCCACGCAGGGAGCCCAATGTGGGACTTGATCCTGGGACCTCAGGATCACGATCTGAGCCAAAGGCAGACACTTAACCACTGAGACACCCAGGCCTCCCACAGGTAGTTTTATACAACAAAGTAATTCCTATATAATATATCACATTAATAGAAGAAAGAAAAAGTTATCATCTCAACTGATGCAAATAAGGAATAATTGATGAAAGCTAATAACCTTTCATGATTAAAAAAAAAAACACTCAGAAAACTAGGAATAGAAAGAAATTCTTGAACATGATAAAGGACATTTATGAAAAACTCACAGTTAATAGCATACTCAGTGGAGATAGACTAAACTTTCTTCCAAAGATCTGGAATGAGACAAAGATACTGCTTTCACCACTGCTATCTGATACTGTACTGAAAGGTCTAACCAGAGGAATGAGACAAGAAAAGGGTTGAAAAAAAAAAAGTAAGCTGTATTCAAAGATAATATCATCCTATGTATAGAAAATTTTCGAAAGGAAGGTGCATGAACGTATAAAGAAATTTAGCAAAGATTCATGGTAAATATCAACACACAAAAATCACTTGTGTTTTTATAATTCAGCAATGATAACTTGAAAAATAAATTAAGAGAGCAGTTATATTTAAATATCATCTAAAATAATGCAATGCAAAAATATCTAGGAATATATTTAACTAAGAAAGTGAAAGACTTGTGCCCTGAAAACTATCAAGCATGGCTGACAAAGGCTAACAAAGACTAAATGAATGGAAATATGCCCATATTCATGAATAAGAAAACAACTTTATTAAGATGTCAATACTACTCAGTACAACCCCCATCACACTCTCCCTATTAGTCAGATTCACCACGCTGTCAAAATGTCAACAGCCTTTTTTGCAGAAATGGAAAAGTTAATGCTCAAATTCATTTTGGATTGCAAGGAGTACCATATAGAAAAAAAAAAAAATTGAGAAACAAGGACAGGTTTGGAGACTCACACTCACCAATTTCAAAAGTTAAAACAACAGCAACAAAGAGTTACAACAAAACTACTGCAATAAAAGTGGTGTGGTACTGACTGTACCGATAGATATATAAGACATTAGAATTGAAAGCCTAGAAATAATTCCATATATCTATACCATGTTGATCTTTGATAAAGGTTCCACGACCATTCAAGGGAGAAAGAACAGTTTCCCATAAAGGAGAAAGCAGATTAGAGGTTACCATGGGCTGGGGGAGGTGGGAATACTTTAGGTAATAGAAATTATGTATAAATATATAAATAAATATATAAACGTGTGCACAATAAAATATATAATCTATAAGAAAATATATTACATAATAGGATAATACATACATGCCAAAATATAATAATGATGTGCATATATAATTCCTAATCTCCTCAACTTCTGTGACTCTAATTGACAAAGTCAACTGTCTTTGTGGCTCCATTCTTTATTTTCTAGAATTAGTTTTAAACTAGGCAACAGATATCCAACTGATTGTTCTCTTTTGCAACATATATTCTCACACCATTAGCCATGATTCACTGTAATATATTTTTTAAAAGACAGTCCTGACAAGAAAGAATAAATGTTACCACATTTAAAAATGTTGGTAACAGGTGGAAGTGATTATTTCTTTTTTTTTTATTGATTATTTCTAAATACGGAAATGAAAGAGAACAGAAAAGAGTTACTTTTGCTCATAACCACTTGATGAAATGCTGTGGCTTTCCTTTCTATCTATCCAATTTCCAGCCATGGTTTAAGGCTCATCGTCTGTGTTGTTTGAGGATCCTCTTCATTACCTCATCCCACAAATGAATCCTCTTCTCTTTTATGGAGCTAGTCTCATAATTTGGCTGTTAATTTACAGAGCGCATTATCTATATGTACCTAAAGACAAGAAGTTAGAGGGTCTCTCTACAACCGTTCTCTGTCCTTAGTGTCTTACATATATGAATTCATGTAATCTCCAAGCAATCCTAAGAGTAGATAATATTATGAACTGCATTTTACAGTTAAGGATAGTAAGTCTCAGAAAGGCTAAGAGTCTTGCTCAAGGTCATGTAGCTATGCTAGGGTCTGTTAACTGTATATTTTTATTTTTCAACATTTTCTCAAGCCACTCTATGTCTTTAAGAATAAATATACTATACTATACTCACCCATTAATGTCTGGTGCAGGTTAAATTGTGACCCTTTAAAAAAAATATGTTGAGGTCCTAACTCTCGGACCTGTGAATGTGATCTTACTGGGAAATAGGATCTTGGCAGATGTAGTCAAATTGAGACGAGATCATACTGGATTAGGTTGAGCCTTAATCTAACTGATATTCTTGTAAGAAGAATTGTAGATACACAGAAACGGGGAGGAACGAATGCTATATGAAGACCAAGGCAGAGACTGGATTGATTCCTATACAAGCCAAGGAGCTCCACGGATTACTAGCAAACACCAGAAGGTAGGAAGAGACATGGAAGGATTCTTCTCTAGGCTCTTCAAAGGCATCATAGGCCTGCAGGTATCTTAATTTCATACATCTGGCCTTCAAGCTGTGAGAGCAAAACTTTCTGTTATTTTAGGCCACCCAGTTTGTGGTACTTTGTCATGCCTGCCCTAAAACACTAATAAACTATCTTTAGAGTCTTTCTTATTAATTAATCAAGAACTAGAAAATTATTTTAGATCACAAAATTTTTAATTTTGATTTTTTAAATTAACAATATTATATAAAAATGAACAGGAACCCTAATATTAAAACAAACAAATACATAACAAACAAGAAAGCGGCTCTGAGGATCTTCCTGCTGACCTCTCTGACACCACTCTCTGTGTCCTAGGGCTTTCTAGACAGTTGTGAAAAATGACCCAATTTAATGTTCTTTTTTGATTAATGTGGAAATTGAGGCTTAGAGGAATTTTTTTTTCTAATAGAAGTTCATCCCGGCTGATGGTGGCTAACCACCCACTCCAATATAGATGTCTTTTTTGTTCCTTTATAATTTTCTACACTATACGGGGCTTCAAATTAAATACTGGGTTCTAAAAATAGATCTTACTGATTTTGTCATCATAAAAATAATACATTTTATTTAATGAAAATTTGTCAAGTCGCAACAATAAAAAGAAGAAATTTAAGGCCTAATTAACACTTTATGAAAGTGCCCTAAACATTTGGTGGATTTACATATGAGCACTTCACTCCCAAATTAAACCCTGAGGCCCCTGTTGACTTAGCCAGAAAGTGGTCCCACAGTCAAAGGAATACAATCAATCCAACAGCCAGAAGGCATTTACACAGAAATAATGCTTCTGTTTTCCTTCTTCCATAATCTACGGCACTATGAAAATCCCATTTCCATATTTCTACTTGGCGCATCCTCTTACATTCTGTAACCACCAAGCATCTTCATTCTCATCCTTCACCCTCCACAATTCACACACTTCCCCTCATCACAAACCACATCTTTTTTTTCTCCAAAGATCTGAAACTTTAAAGAAAGATTTTATAAACCTAGTTTTTAAAATATAAAACATAAATTCCAGGGAAATAATTCTCATGTGTTGACTTCTCTCTTTTACTGGATCATTAATCATATTTAGGTGATTAGATTGGTAAGAGGCAGATTAGCCATAGAAACACGTTTTAAAAGTTTGGAGTTTCAGTGTACAGATGTTTGACTCTTCTCAGTGATATGTGAGACATTCGAAAGAAGCCTTCAAGAAGACGGCAGGCATATCTGATTGCAGCCATGTGGGTTAACCAAGAATTGCCCAGCTGAGCCTAGACAACTTCTAGATTCACGAGTAAAATAAGTGATGGTGATTGCTTTAAGTCACTGTTTTGGAGTAGTTTGTTATGCAGCCATAGATAACTGAAAGAGTGAATTTATTTAGAATCATTCCTAGGGGAATCTTACTGCTTTTGGACACATGGGACACATGACCTTTTTTTTTTTTTTTTTTAAGATTTTATTTTATTTACTCATGAGAGATACAGAGCGGGAGAGAGAGAGGCAGAGACACAGGCAGAGGGAGAAGCAGGCTCCATGCAGGGAGCCCGACGTGGGACTTGATCCCGGATCTCCAGGATCACGCCCTGGGCTGCAGGCGGCGCTAAAACACTATGCCACGGGGGCTGCCCGACACATGACCTTTTGTTCCAATTAAGTTAACAGCCTTGAATCTTAAACTCCTCGAAGTGATGTTTCTGTGGTCTTCTCTCTGTATTTTATTGAGTTGATCTTTCTATATTGCAGAGCCTTTAGCTTTACTGACAACTAAATTTGTCAAAACTCTTTTCTTTCCTCAGGAATTCAATGGAGTTGCTTAAAATCATGGAAAACAGTTTTGCATGAATCATCCTTCTGAAGCCTTCATTTAACTTTTCTGGTAATCTCTTTCACTTGCGTGGGTGTTTTTTCATAGAAGAAAGTTGAGTTGTGACGTTCAAATCAATATTGTGCTTTCTATATCTGAAACAGCATGAAAAGCTCTAATCAAATCCTTAGATAACTATAGGCTATTGTCTCCACTCCTTGGTCATCCTTTTCCTTTCAAAACCTTAGATGAAGTTTGCAGTATCTAACAATGCCAAACCATAGAGACATTCAAGCCCATATTATCAAATTCTATTCTCAGTCTTACTACTGATTCACTGTAAGATACTGGAAAAACTGCTTAAACTTGCAAGGCATGAAATAATACATTAGAAATATATAGCCTTCACTTATACCATATGTTTTTTCCTCCATTCTTAGTCTGAGTACAATGAAAAAATGTTTTTGAGATGCCTACAAATTAATGTATAACAATTTCTAAATGTGACATCACCTCAGATCTCAGAAGCTAGAACACACCAAAAAAGCATTAAGCAAGAAGTTCAGAATTTTTTTTAAGATTTTCAGTTGCCTATAGGAGGAATTGAGAAGTGCCATAAAAAAGAAGGAGGTAAGATGTTTTTCCTGGCTCTTTCTTCCCTTCTGACATCACAAATTACAGGCAAAAGGAGAGGAAGCGTACTTAAATAACAGTGTCAGGAAATGGTAGTAAATTGTCCTTTAACAACTGTGTGTCATATACTTAGTCAAGTAAAAATTGAATTAAAATAGGAAACATATTTCATAATACTTGTCATTACTCTCATCATCTAAATTAATGTTAGTAACATAAGATACATTAAGACTTTAACACATTCCTTGAGCAACTCATTTAGTTATTTTACCAACCCACTCTTAGCCAACTTATTAATTTTGCCAATTTATAGCAATGGGCCATCTGAAGACCCAAGGAAATGGAAATAGGAGGCAAGTTGTTACATCCATCAAATTGTGCTACCAAAGTTTTAAATAAGCACAAAATAAATGTCTATAAAACCATGACAATTGCTAATTCATTTTCAGTGTACCAAATATAAAATTCTTTAAAATTCTAGAAAATCATAAATAATCTAGACATCAACCAATTGTGAATTGGTAATTAAATTTTAATACTCTGACCCAAATAGCCATATTTTAAATATGATTAAATAAGTATACATTCACGTGAAATAATATTCATCACATATTAAATGAAAAAAAATTTAAGTGATAATAAATTACACATCTCCCTATGACAATGATGGAATAACAGAGACTAGATTTACCTCCAACAGTAAAATAAAATAATACTAGAAAGCTGTACAAAATATATGAAAGAGCGTCTTCCAGATATTGGATAGCATGCAGCAAAAGGATGCGATATCTGAGACAAAGGCTTAAGGCAAACTAGAAACTATTAAACTGTTTTAAAAAAATTAAATGCATGTCAGGACAGTGTCCAGACCAATGAAAAGAATACAGTAAACTCCTGGACCCAACAATGTAAAATTCACAATATACATTTATCCTATCAAAAGTCACCAGGCATGCAAAAAAGCAGAAAAGTAGGCTCAAGCAGGACAAAAATCAATTACTAGAAATAGAACCAAACATGTTAGAGATAATAGAGTTATCAATGAGAGATATGGGGGAAAAACATTTATAAATATGTTCCACACATTCAGGAAAGTAGAGAAAAGGTGCATATGAGGATAAGACATACTGAAGATATATAGGAGACACTAGCTAAACTTCCTAAATTTAGAATCTATGAAATAAAAAATACCCTGAATTGGATCAACAACTGTTAGATACCACAACAGAAGAGACTAGTGATATCGAAGAAAAAAACAACAGAAAATATCCAGAATGAAACGGAGAGAGAAAATAAGAGGTAGGCAAATGAACAAAGCCTTGTGGATAAGTGGGACAATGTCATGTCTTCCAGTATCTAACAGTCTCAGAAGAGAGAGAGAAGGACACAAACTAATTGGAGAAATATAGGTTTTAGTGAAGTTCTCTTTGTTTGTTGATGATATTATGGTCTGCATAAAAATCTTAAGGAACCTACCAAAAAAATCTTTCTATTGACATCTTGGATAAGACATCATAAACTCAATTCCTTAACTGACTTAAGTTGAATACATTTCTTTTTTAAAAAATATTTTATGTATTTATTCATGAGAGACACAGAGAGAGAGAGAGAGAGAGAGGCAGAGACAGAGGCAGAGGGAGAAGCAGGCTCCCCATGGAAAGCTTGATGTGGGACTCATCCAGGGACTCTAGGATCATGCCCTGAGCCAAAGGCAGCCGCTCAATGGCTGAGCCACCAAGGCATCCCAATTGAATACATTTCCATAGCACAAATCAAATGAATTGAATAGAAGAAAAAATGATTCATTGGATTTCATGAAAGTGAAGAACTCTGCTTATCAAAACACACTGTTGAGGATAAAAAGACAAGTGCTATAGACGATATGTTAATGTTCCTCCCAGAATTAATATATTGAATTCTAGTCCCCAATGTGATAGTATTGGAGGTGGAGCCCTTGGGAGGTGATTCGCTCATAAGGGAAGAACTCTTGTGAATGGGATTAGTGCCTTTTACAAGAGACGCCAGAGAGCTCCCTTTGCTCCACCATGTAAAGACACAGTGAAAATATGGATATTTGTGAAAAAGGAAGTGAGTCCTCATTGGTCACTGAATCGGCCGACACTTTGATCTTGGACTTTCCATCTTTCAGAATTCTGACAAATAAATTTCTGTTGTTCATAAGCCATTCAGTGTATGGCATTTTGTTATACTCTCCTGAACAGACTGAGGCAAAAAGTTATAGACTAGAAGAAAACATATTTCCAAATCACATATCTTGTAAAGAACTTGTATCAAAATATAAAGGAGTCTTTTAAATTTCTATACAAAAAAGAAAAGAAAAGAAAAAAATATCCAAATACAGATGGGCAAGTAAAAATGGGAAATAAAGCAAAACTCAGTACCCATTCCAATAATAACAAAGCTTAGAGCATTAAATTACTCCTAACACAAAAATCCTAAAGAAAAAAACGAGACAAAATGATTTTGTGTTTGTGTTTGTGTACACATAAGGACACAATAAATGGAAGCACACATGAATTGTCTGCATGAAAGGTAATGCACCTGGGGGGCTCAGTGGTTGAGCATCTGCCTTCAGCTCAGGTCATGATCCTGGGGTCCTAGGATTGAACCCCACATGGGCTCCCTGCAGGGATCCTACTTCTCCCTCTGCCTGTGTCTGCGTCTCTCTGTGTGTCTCTCAAGAATAAATAAATAAGGCTCGTAAAAAAAAGAGAGCGAGAAAGATAAGGCCTCCAAAGATAAGGCTTCCAAAGATAAGGCCTCTGGGGCACCTCAGTGGCTCAGTGGATTAAGCATCTGACTTGGGCTCAGGTCATGATCTCAAGATCCTAGGATCAAGCCTTCCTCAGGCTCCTTGGTCAGTGTGATAACTGTCTTTCTCAGTCTGCTCCTCCCCTTACCCCTGCTGACACACACTCTCTCTCTAATAAATAAAGAAAATCAAGAAAAGAAAGAAAGAAAGAAGAAAGAAAGAAAGAAAGAAAGAAAGAAAGAAAGAAAGAAGGAAGTAGGAAATGAAGGAAGGAAGTAAGAAGGAAGGAGGAGAAAGAATCCGAACCCTCATCCCCCTCCCGCCCCCAGAAAGCCCTCCATCAGACCCCGCATCCGGAGAGCTCTGATCCATATATCACAATACAGAAAGAAAGAAAGAAAGAAAGAAAGAAAGAAGAAAGGACCTCTGCTCAGAGGGAATCAGCTCATATAAATCTCATTTCTTTGCCTTTCTACATTCTTCTAATTCTTTTTTTTTTTCTCATATCTCCTTTTCTCCTTGGTAAATCAGCAAGGTATTAAAAGTGATCACAAAGAATTTTACTGGATATTTAAATTTAGAAAAAACAGTTATAAAAAGTCATAAGATATGTATAGAATGCATATTCCTTTAAAATTTTAACAGAATGAGTTTAAGATCTCCCACAGATATGGAGTCTTAATTTTATTTCACTACACTTCTTCTGAATTATTGCATATCTATTAGCCAGTTTTTCTAACAGGTTTTAATGAAACCAATCTTCTCCCTCTAAATTGGTGCATATTAGCATTTAGATTTCATCTTTCTAGTGACCATGAGATTTAAAGGTGGCAACCACCATTCCTAGAAATAAGTAATTAACATGAGTTCACTCTATTACCCAACAGGGAACACTTTTTTAAGAGTTTTTAAAAATGTATTTCTCTCCCTTCCAAAATGTATTATTATTATTATTATTATTATTATTATTATTATTATTATTATTTTGTTTCTCCTATAAGGACATTTTAATTTCTGTGCTCCTTTGCAGAGCTGACCTTAACAATATAGTGCTGATTAGATATGCTGCTAGACACACGGGTATTCCAATTCCTTCTCTCATCTTCCTCACCTGTTTTTAACTCTCTTCCTCCTCAGTGGAGCAATACAGCATCAACGTGTCACATAACACTCATAATTTTGAAATCTCATTAGATATAGAGTGAGAATAACACATGTTTAAGCCAAGGACGTGTGGACACATGGACTGGACTGGATCTGTAGGATAAATCTTCGTGGGTTATGAGATATTTTTCTAGGTAGCTGGGAGGACCAGGGGGCAGGATAAGAGCACCAAATTCCTGAGAGAGGAAGTGCTATTAAGGGGACTCAGAAATAAAAAGGTGCAGGCTCTGAAGAAAAGCACCATTGAACGTCAAAGTTCTCTACCTTTATTCCCTCCTTCAAATCTTCCTGTCCTATTCAAGTATTAGAAGGAGCAGAGGGAGGCACTTGTGAGCAGAATCACAGAGATCAGTTTAACACCCATTTTATGGGGATGCCTGGGTGGCTCAGTAGTTGAGTGGCTGCCTTTGGCTCAGGTCATGATCCTGGGGTCCTGGGATCGAGTCCAGCATCGGGCTCCCCATAGGGAGCCTGCTTCTTCCTCTGCCTGTGTCTCTGCCTCTCTCTCTGTGTCTCTCATGAATAAAAAAATAAAAATCTTAAAAAAAAAAAAAAGACCCATCTGAGGAGACAATGAATTCTTTATGTGGTGATGAGACACATACCTATGCATAGCATTGTAATGGAGCTTTGACAGTACCTAATGATAATTTAGATTACATAAAGTGTTATGTTAGTAAATTAATAATTTACAGCAGGTCCTGCAACAGGCTTGTGTGTACATTGGAATATGGTGTAGGATAAAGGTAGAGTTTCAAAACTGTGATTTAAAAATGGGCTACTAAAAACAAAACAAAACAAAACAAAAGAAAACAAAAAAAAATGGGCTACTCAACAAATGGTGTGGAGGAAAGTGAATATTTTTTCTTAAAGTTACAAATTTTTCTTATATCACCTTGAAAGCATAATTTCTTGCTTTTATACAAGAGAATACAAGAAAAATTATGTGAAGACGAGAAAATGATATTATAAAAATAAGAAAAATGACATTTTCAAAGAATTAGAAGAAAAATTAAAAACAATATATTTTTTTAAATTTGGGGTTCAAAAAAGAATTTTTAAATTAAAAAAAAAATTTAAAGCCAAAGTACATGTCATCAAAAGGAAAGTGGTTGAACAAAACAAACTATACATGTACTGCAAGATGCAAGATACAAGATACTGTTTAATATTTAAGAAGAAAGAAGTGAGGGATGCTTAGTGGCTCAATGGTTGAGTGTCTGCCTTCGTTCAAGGTGTGATCCTGGCTTCTGGGATCGAGTCCCACATGGGGCTCCGCGGAGGGAGAACCTGTGCCTGTGCCTCTGCCTTTCTCTCTGTGTCTCTCATGAATAAATAAATAAAATCTATTTTGTTTTAAAGTCTATTGGGACTTCTGGGGGGCTCAGCAGTTAAACATTTGCCTTCTGGCTCAGGGCATGATCCTGGAGTCCCAGGACGGAGTCCCACATGGGGCTCCCTGCATGGAGCCTGCTTCTCCCTCTGCCTGGGTCTCTGCCTCTCTCTCTGTGTGTATCTCTCATGAATAAATAAATAAAATCTTTTTTTTTAAAGTGAACTTACCAACATGAAAATACTTCTAAATTATAGTGTCATCAAATGTAATTCATGAAAAATTACTTCTGATCTAACTCCTATATTAAAAAAAAATCTATTAAGTACAAAACTACAAAAATTGTATGTGAGCTGTGTGTTTGTAAATGAATACACTAAGGCTGGTATGTGTATAAAGTGTGCTCTATCAGTGATTATTTCCGAGAATATGATTGTATGAAGAGGGCTCATCGGGTCTTTCACTTTATCAAAAGACTTGACATTTTTACTAGAACATTGTGTTTATATATTATTTGATATATAAAAATAATAGGTAGTAATAATAAAAAATAAGTATTTGGATATTATCAATATATTTGAAGTGAAATCAAATTTTTTAAAATACCGTTATTTGTTATCATAATTGAATTTATTTGGGACTGCAATTGTTTAACAAAGATGAGGTGAGGTTTTGCATTAATTTGGAAGTTGAAAAGGAAAAAATACTAATGCCATGGAAATTGGGTACTATTACTGGAGGTCTTTATTTTTATTTTATTTTTTTTTAAGATTTCATTTATTTATTCATGAGAGACACAGAGAGAGGCAGAGACACAGGCAGAGGGAGAAGCAGGCTCCCTGCAGGGAGCCCGACGTGGAACTCGATTCCGGGTCTCCAAGGTCAGGCCCTGGGCTGAAGGCGGCACTAAACCGCTGAGCCACCCGGGCTGCCCACTGGAGGTCTTTAATATGTTGGTTTATTTCTCTTAAATCCTGTAAGTCACAGTTAGCCTGTTCCAGTGCTTTCTAGAATAGATCTTAAAGGCATTGTATAAAATCGCATAAGAAGATTGCAATTCTTGGTCATATTGCAGGAATATTTGACCGATTGGAATTCTTGAGACCTCCACCAATATATTAGCAACATATTGCAAGTGTACTTGATATAAAAAGGGTTTGAGAGAATGAGGAAAGATAGACTCATCCTAAAATCACAAAAAAAATAATTTAAAGGAATGTGATTTTTAACTTCCACTTTGTGCTAACCTCAGTTCTGATGAGTTTTGAGTACAGAAAGTACTTTCAACTATGTTTGACTTTAAAGTATGACAAATATTTGATTTTGCCATTCATCTTGCTATATAATAACTATGCCTGAAAGCCATAAAATGCTTCTATTTTAGAGTCCAGAATATCAGTCATGAACTCAGGTTATTAAAACTCAAAGAGATAAAAATTTCTATATACATTATAATAATACAAAAGGGAAATGATGCCACAGCCTGGATGGAAGATAAGCCCTATGTTTGGGAATAGGTTTAGAGGGTGCGGTGGCATTGATGCATTTTCCCACTGCCTCCACACAGGACAAACTGCCATCGAAAGCCTCAGGAAAGTAAATGAGATGTTGTAGCCGAGCAGTTAGGAAAATGTCTAACTTAAACATTTTTAAAAGGTGTTCATTTTCATTAATAAAGAAGCAGAGATTGTAGATATCCATTCTTTTTATTTTCTTCTATGATCACAGCCTGCTGCCCGTTTCCTAGGAGAAGTAAAGCTTGGTGAGATATTATCACTTTAGGGAAAGAAATTATCACAGGTTCATAGAACATTTGCTTCAGAAGGAATCTCAGAGCTAAGTTTTCTTATCTCCACGTTTAACGCGTTAGAAGTTTTTTAAGATATTTCCTTCAAAGGGCAGTAATTCCCTTTTTTCGACCTAAACATTATGCAGGAAGTCTTGGCTAACTTCAAAGGATTGCATCATTTTCTCAGTGCCTTGTGCAGGTGACTCAGTCCTCAGTCACGAAGCACAGGCAGGCATCAGCTAGAGGATTTTAGGAGCTAGTAAACACACACATCATAACTCAATGCAGAATATGGCCTTCATCCTATTTCTTCTGGGAACAGGTTCCACGGGATCCAGAAGAACAAAAACAACATCAACGAAAAATACGCACGGGGAAAAAAAAAAAAAAAGAGGAAAGGAGAACTGTCCCCACAAATAATCCTCAATAATCAGTGCTCTATTGTTCACAAGAAAAATACATATTACAGAGGAACCTGATATTTTATGTGGTTTTTGAATGCCAGGACCATTTTTATTTCGAAATTTTTGACTTGGCTTCTTTTAATGTTGTTGCGCCACGTATTCTGAGCTTCAGTGGAAATAGGTATTTATGTTTCAAAAATGGCATTTGAAAAAACCAATACTATAATTAAAGATGCTCTCCGATGATGCTGAGAATTGCAAGCTATTACACAGAGCTGGATCGGGCATTGAGCCACTTTACTGATGAGCCACCTGAGCAGCATTGAGATCCTCAGAAAGTCGTCTTTGTTAGGACAAAGCCATGCTGTGCTAAACCCTACACGATGAAAAAGGGAAGAGAAAGGTGCCGTGCAGGTTGCCCACAACTCAATTGCTACCAACCTCCCACACACTGTACAATCACAATTGGTGAGCTAATATTAATATAATACAGAGACAGCCTCACATAAAGTGTGAAGGGAAACTCTTTTCCAGAAGAGAACATAATGGAACTGTGCGTTGTTGTCAAGGTAGAAACCCCATGGCAGTGTGAAATGGAAAAGATCTAATTAGAAAGCACAGTCTAACTTCTTACCAACTTAAGATGCAGTTCCCAGGGAGGGGACTTAATCTCTAATTTTAGTCAAAGGGCAAATGTACAATTAAACTCACACAAATGCCTCAGCCAATCATTTCGGAGAATTCCGTTAGCTCTGGACTCCCCATCCTGCCACAGCTTAATAGGAAGTTCCAACTGCACCAAATTGCTGTTTGTCAGGCTGAAAAGAGCACAACCCACTGCAGCTCTACAGACACTTGGGTTTGAACAGACTGTGAGTATAAAATAAAGTACAGCACACATAGTTGTCGAAATGAAAACAAACTTTTCTTCCTGCATGGAATTTATCCCATTTATCTCGTTTATTTCCAATTTAAAAATTCCTCTGCCAGCCACTGTTGGAGCACCCACACATATTGAAGGCTTTGGTCACCCCAAAATTTTGAAAATAAATAAATGTATGAAATCACAGGTTTTACTGAAAAAGCTTCTAGGATATGGAAGTTCATAATTATGGGAATGCTTGTACCCATAGCACCAGTATCGTCAGTCTCCTTGTATGTTAATGGACCAAGGTATTTCTAGTGCACAGATGGGTGAAGACTTGACCACTGTTGGTTCACATAGTCTGTCCCCATCAATAAGCAGCATTATCCTTCTTGACAATGAAGCTTGTCCTTTCACTGGTGAAGGTTTGCTAGCTCCTCTCCTCTGGCAAAGGGCTCTTTAGGAAAAGGAAACAATGAGAGAACTTTGAAAATGAATTCAATCTGAGAAATGGTCTGGCCTTAAGTACATATGGTGCACTGCTTTCTCTATCCATTTAAATTTCAATCCAAATACACTCAATTATGTTTATCCCATACTTTTTCCTCCTATAATATTACAGTTCGTGTCATCACGATTTCAGAGAATGCAAAAGAAAGTAAAAACAGACTCTACACTCAAAACCTGAGTTTATTACTGAAAATCAAAAGCTCACAAATAGTATTTCCAATGATATAAAATGATGAAATAGTACAAACAAAATGTTGAGGAGAAAATAAAATAAAAGACATCAAATGTAACCAATCATGTAGATCTCCCCCAAACGAATGGACTTATTAGGAAAATTGATTCTTGCTCAAAACATACTACTGAAATATGCTTGAAATTTGTCAAAAAAAAAAAAAAAACCTACAAATCTTCCATGAGTAAAAATGCGAAAGCTAGAGTTACACTTATGTGTCGGAAACATGGAATTTCACAAGGAAGTACTTTAAAAATGTCACCGTTGGGGGGCACCTGGATGTCTCAGCCAGTTAAGCATCTGCCTTAGGCTTGGGTCATGATCCCAGGGTCCTGGGATAGAGCTCTCTGCTCAGTGGAGAGTCTGCTTCTCCCTCTTTCTCTGTCCACCCTGCCCTTGCCACTACTTGTGCTTGCTCTTGCTCTCTCTCTCTCTCGAATGAATAAATATATTTTAAAAAATTAAAAATAAATGAAAGTGTCACTATTTACAGACAATATTATCATTTATTTATAAAATCTAAAGTATAATGTTGGTCGCTGACAAGCTATTAGAATTGCTCAGTGAGCTCAACAAGATAGTAGTTTACTAATCAATATGCTATGTATTGGTTTCAGAACTGTACTGGAAAAAAAATCTAGATACAAAGGCAAAATATTTGGGTTACTTTTTTGGAAAAATTTTCAGATAGTATTTAACTGATTTTTCAATGAGCATACTAGACTATGGAAGTTACTCAATATTCAATTATTTACCGAGCACTTACTGAATGTTTATTCTGTCTTGGTACGTTACCTGGACAGTAGCAGTCAACCACAACGCAAGAATTAGTCACTGACTCCAAAGTCTAAAGGTCTTCTCCTAGAATACATAGACATGTTCTTTGACTAAAATCCACATGAAATATGTTTGTGTCTGTCTACGTGTACACATACGCACGTGTGAGGCACTGGTCATTTAGAATAGCCCACATTCATACATTTTCTAATCAGAAACTGAAGGAACAAATCACAAGGGAATGCATTTCTTCCCTATTATGAGTTATTCTTGAAAGATTGATAAACTGAGATCTTATATATTTTTTAAGATTTGATTTATTTATTTATTTATTCATTCATTCATTCATTCATTCATTCATTCATTCATGAGAGACACACAGAGAGAGGCAGAGACACACACAGGCAGAGGGAGAAGCAGGCGCAGTGGGGGGCTCCACACAGGACTTGATTCAGGACCCCAAGATCACACCTTGAGCCAAAAGCAGATACTCAACCACTGAGCCCTTCAGGTGTCCTGAGATCTTATATTTATTTTCTTTGGATGTTTTTGTGTGCATGGCACATTCTGTGTGCACTTACACATTCTGTAAGTCAAATTGTGTCAAAATATTTCTTTTAATTTTAGACTTTACAAGGACATCACAATGATTAATAGAAAATTATGTCTTCTAATATTCTAATAAAATAAGCATAATAATTATATCACATACTTTATTCCACAGTGGTTTTTACATTAATTTCTAATTTTATATTTCTAGGCATTTAACCAGATATAGTTAAGAGTATTAAAAAAAAGAGTATCATGCCTCTAGTTTAGATTTGTCTTCTTGTGCCATTCAGGCCATATTTGCTCTGTTTTTAATTTAGGTTCTGAGTTCTTGTTACATATAAGTCTATACAAAAAACTTATTTTTAGGACCATTATTACTAATTATAGCATTATTTTAAAAAAATTTTCTACATTCAGACTTCATATTCTTAATATTTTTTGTGACATTTTTAAGAGGGCTTTGCGTCTCTTAATTACCTCGTTGAACACTTGCCACTTTCTTATCTATTGTGAAAGTAATATTTTATTTGTCTTTGTGGTTAACTGCTGCTCTCTATTTCTCTTTCACCACTTTCATATTTTTTTTTTAAGATTTATTTTTATTTGTTTTAGGGAGAGAGAGAGAGAGAGAGAGAGATCATGAGAAGGTGGAGTGAGGGACAGAGAGAAAAGGAAAGGAGAGAGAGAATCCTCAAGTAGACTCCGGGCTGAGCTTGGAGCCTGACAGGAGGCTTGATCTTAGGACCTTGAGATCATGACCCAAGCCTAAATCAAGACTCAGCTGCCCAATCAACTGAACCACCCAGGTGCCCCTCTCTTTCATCAGTCTTCTTGTTGTTTCTCTGTTTTTGTTTTTTTTTCTCTATCCCATTCCTATATTATGTTTGTACACATATGTAAGGAGCAACATATCATATATGGGAGAAAGGAGTGTTTTATATTGGACTTAGTCTGGCTTATTGTAGTTTCTAGAAGAAGATAGAATTAGATTTAGAATATATCCACACCGAACATGAATCCCTGATCTGGCCAGAAATGACGATGCTCTGATACTTCAAATGTCACATCACTATACTTAATCACTGACTGCGTTGGCTCAGGAATTCACTGTTACCAAATCATGATGATTATGAAAGTCTGGAGGTTTAGGAATGCTGACAACTATAGTCGGCCCTCCATATTGTTCTCACCTTTGGCACACAGATGACACCACTTAGGTATCTACCCTGTGACCTAACGACCTGTCTCTCTATAAAAGTTGTGGGTTGAGATTCAGGCTCGGCCAAGGCAGCAGGGAGTGAGTACCGAAGGTAGCTGTGTACTTCTTGGTTCGTTGGTGCACCCGATTGTTCCTGTAAGTTACTCTGAATAAAACTGTAAACACTATGGGTGGCTTGCTTTGTTTTGGGCATTAAAGCACCTTCTCAGTTTGGAGGATATGTTACTGACCCTCCTCCACATTCCAACAGTTGGCTTAGTCAGTAGGTTACCAAAAATGCAAGAAGCATGAGTAAAAGGGCCTTGCCAGGGGAAGGCCCCATTGTCTATAGAATTGGTGGAGCTAAGGAGCTGCTTTAAGTAAGGGAGTAGCAACTTGGATGTTAAAACTATGAGATACTAGAGGACATGGCATTATGTTAAGTGGGTTTGAGATGTCAAAAAATGACCTCAGTCACTGCTCAGTCTGCTTTGCAACAAAGAATATATACCACAGACATGGGTGAGAATCCCGGGGGCTTAGCTGATTTGGCTGATTGGATAAATGCTATAGCATTGAGATAACTTGGCCTAACGAAGAGCATGTTCCCTTCCCTCTCTGACTCTGGGACTCTGTGAAAGAATTACAAGAAAGTGTATACAAAGAATGAAAGCTGGTATTTGTTTTCAACGTTTTAGAGGCCCTAGTGAAGAATTATTTTCATCTTGTATGGAGGACCCCTTATAGTCAGCCCTGGGGACTTTAGTATTAACACATTGCTGGAGTAGCCGCTGTGGTAGCTGACTTAAGTAAAACCAAGAGACCCCATCTTAAGGGAAATAAGTTGAAAAACACAGAAAAATGCAGGACCTTGTCAATGATAAATGGTGGAAAAGGGGCCCATTAAGTTCTGTCAAGATTTAATACGATCTTAAAATAGGGGGCGATCAGAGGCACCATGCTGAATTAATCATTTCTTGGTTTTGTACTAACAGACTCTACTAGCTTTAATAGACATTAGAGCTGAATGCACACATCAGTGGAAACTCCTCAAAATTTTGGGGAGACATTAAGGCTATTGATGGTTATGGGGGCAAATTATCAGGGTCATACAAATTAGTCTCTACAGATCTACAGGTGTAGCCTCCACTATTTTCTAGTGAATTCGGGTTGTGTAACTTGTGTTGATTTGGCTTCCCTGTCTCAAGCTGCTGGATCATTACAGGCGGTCTAAAAGTCCCCAGAATGGGGACAACATCTGAGGGTCAGGTCAGTCAGTAAAATGGATAAAAACAAAGGTGATGCCAGAGGCAGTCATTAAGAAAATACAAGCTTTCCCAATCCTAAAACAGTAAAGGCTTTTGCTGGTTTGTTGTGGTACTGGAGACCTTTTATTCCCCATCTGAAGGCTATTAAGGCCTATATATGCTTAGGTTAAGGGAGGCCAATGGGGTTGGGGTGCTAATTAAGAGACTTTCTTAAAGATAGAAATGATGGTAAAACAAGTATAGGATGTGGGGCACAGGTATTAACGCCAGATGTGAATTGTGACTTGGAGTAGATGTAAATTGATACCCAGAAAAGTTTGACTGGGGCTTGTGGCAATGACACAATGTGAAATCAATTATAGTTATTCCTACAAGTTTAATAAAAATCTTTCCTCCTTGTAACACGACACCATTGGCAACATCAGTTATATTACCAAGGCTTTGATTGGGATGTCCTATTTGAGAAGGACATGCATAGGCTTAGATATGTCCAGACAGCTTTAAGCAGGCTCAGAAACTTTGGATAGTTTGAGGACCTCAGGAAAAGGAAAGTAACCCAAATAGGTAAGTATTGCTTATAAGTCTGATGGCGAATATTTGGCTTGGCTCTTAGTCTTAAGCTATTAAAGGCTCAATCTGAAACCTCTTAAGAGAAGCTTCTGCAGACAACTCGTCCAAGCTCTTTCTTGGGGTGACCTGCAATCCTGGTTTGGTGTGTCTCTGACACCCCACTATGAGAGTACTTTGGGCTACATAGGGTTTGAGTCTTTGGGCCAGCAACATGGAGAAGGCCCAGGTCACCAAAGCCAACCATTACCTGGAGGTTTCCAACTTGTGAGGAAGGAGCCCACAAGAGGCCCTGGCTCCAGCTGCACTCCTACTGCTCTATTAGCTTAGACAAATCACTAGGACACTTCTGGCCTCAGCTGTTCAATAAAACAGGTTCAACTGATCTCTGAGGCATTGTTCACATAACTGAAAGGATGTGATGATGAATGGTTAATACTCATTTTTTTGCTCTTTTTTTTTTCCTTCTAACATCCTGCTCATTGAGGTATAATTTAGACAACAAAAATGCACAAATCTTGGGATGCCTGGCTGGCTCAGTCAGCAGAGTGTGCAACTCTTGATCTCAGGATTGTGAGTTCAAGCTCCATGTCTGTACAGAGATTACTTAAAAGTAAAAACTGAAAAAGAGAAGAAACCCCAGAAAAATAGTAATGACGATGATTTTAGGAAAAAAAAACGATATATCAGTAACATACCTTTATGGATACTAGATTCTAGTTCCGACTGCCCTTGAATGTTTATTGTTCACCTATAAAAGTAGGCTGGATCCTGAATTGTTGCAGTTTCCTTGCATATCTGGTTAATGATTGCACATTGTAGGCCTGTTTAAGCCCACCTGCAGGACCACCTCCTAACATGAGACCACTGTTCAACTGAACTAATTTACCTCATTAAAAATGTGGAATAAGGGATCCCTGGGTGGCGCAGCAGTTTGGTGCCTGCCTTTGGCCCAGGGCGTGATCCTGGAGACCCGGGATCGAATCCCACGTCGGGCTCCCGGTGCATGGAGCCTGCTTCTCCCTCTGCCTGTGTCTCTGCTTCTCTCTCTCTCTCTCTCTCTCTCTCTCTCTGTGTGTGTGTGTGTGTGTGTGTGTGTGTGTGTGTGTGTGTGTGTGTGTGACTATCATAAATAAATAAAAATTAAAAAAAATGTGGAATAAGATGATATCTGGGACTATACTCAAGAGATTGAAAATAATAGTTTTCTGAAGGATAGGGACTCAACGTAGTTCCGGGGACAGCTGCCATGGCATGTAATTTCATTCCTCAAATCAGCAGGAAGTAGCTTGTCATTGCCCCTATCCCTCAAGAATGAGGACTGGCAAAAAGTCAGGGGTGATGTTGGCTCATGGGGACCAAACAGCTAATGTGTTTTTGCTAAAGTAATATTTTCCCTATCTGTCGCCTGTAAAACATTGGTCTTTTCACCCCTAGCCCCCCATTGCTGACGTCCTTGCTGCATCAGGAAATGCCTTCCTGTCATGGGCTACCACTTACTTGAAGTTCACAACTGCTCAACTGTCAGGTCTGAAGAAAGGACTGAGTCACCAGGGTATCTCCTGTCCATGTTCTTGTTGCTGCTGTGGCATAGGGATGTAAGTCCCTTCTCAATACCTGCCTCTAGAGTCCTCACAGAAGAATGCTGTGCACAAATTGTACAGGTCATAAAGATGTTGTGGTTGGGATGCAGGAATGGTGACAACACTCACTCCATCTTTGGCGCTCCATCTTGCTCTCACCTCTGGTGCATAGGATGCCCAATTTAGATAACTAGTAGAGATGACTGGTACACAGAAGGCTCCACTTGAGGTAACTAGAGGAGAGCCTCTGGTGCACAGGTGATGTTACTTTAGTTACCCCATGACCACACTGCCAGCCCCCTCACTGTATAAAAGCTGTGGGCTGCGGGCTGGAGTGTGGGAGGCAGTTGTGGTACAGCGCTCTGGATTGCCTGCCCAGCCAGTTATCCCCGTCAGTGAGTTACCCGGAATAAAACTCTGTGTAAGATGTCTAACTTTGGGGTTCTGTTTTATTTTCTTGTATTAAAATGCCTTCTCAGGAAGATACATTACTGTCCATCCTCCATGTTCTTACAAGGAGGATTAAGTACTTCACTGATTCCCTCTTCAGGCTTAGATCCACTACAAGATAGAAAAGGTTCAAAGAATGGTATTGACTTTATTAACGGTCTTGCCATGCTTATCTCCTTGCAAATATGATGATTTTGATATGTTTTGTTAGGAGTAATAGCTAGGACTTGAGGGCAAAACTGTCTATTGCTTATTCTCAATAACTTTAAGAAGTTCTGTTGAATTTGTGGAATCTAGCTATTGAAATTTATCCACCTGGCCAATTGGAATATCTTGGTTTGCCTCACAAACTTGACATCAGCTTCATAAAGACCTCCGTGAGCCCTACATATTTTTTTCTTGATGACATCACATGACTACATTGATAAAATTTATGAGTATACTAAATTGGAGGTTAAAATTTTTTCTTAAAATTTTATTCTGATTTGTAAAAGTACTGAAAATATTTTTGTGGGCTTCTAGAAGTATTGTATACTCTATATGATGCATCTACAGTGCTTAATGAATAATTCAGTCCAAATTAGAAGAACAGATTATCCGAGAAGTTCTGCCTTGTTGTGTATGTATTTGGTTGTTGAAGTTGTATGTATGTAGGATTCTTTTATTGATTAACGTAGTCTAATAGATGTCTGACTCTCCTCCATTTCTCCTCTGAGAAAATTATGCTTTCTCTTAGAAAAGTAAGCGAGAGGATGGAGAAGGAAGAAAAATGATCATTTCCATACTGCGCCATCCTGGGAAACAAAGTGAAGATCCCTTCTTTCTATGAAAAAGTTTGTAGCAACAGGTAAGCCTCCCCCTCAAAGGCAAGGTAGTCTGTCTTTGGCTCTCCCCATTTCTACTGTGCTTCAGACACAGTAGGTAAGATATGGTTACCATTTATGTGAAAAATGTAGGTAAATCACATTTGATAATTGGAGGGAGACTAAAGTGGATTCTCTGCTTTTCTTTTAACACTGATTTCCTTCAGATTATTGAACGCTAATTCCTAACATCAGATTTGATACTTTTAGGTATTTCAGCTCCCATGTCCATTTAGTGGTCACGTTCTAAAAGCTTTTTCTTGAACCGTATCTTATACCTCCATCTTTATTTTTAAACCCTTTAAAATATATTTTTCTCCTAATGAGATTCTGGATGATGGATGCAAGATAAAATATTCTAATAAGCTCTATCAAAGTTGAGTGTCCCTACAAGAGTGATGCTAACTTCATTATCCTGAGAGCAGGCACTCCAGATTACAAATCGAGTTAGATGTGAACCTATCAGTTGGGATAAAGAACCAGTTAAGAATTTTTAGCTATGAAGTGTGTTTGTGGGATGCTCATTATGGTTTGACTTATATTTCTCTGACAAATAATATTGAGTATATTTTCATGTCTGTTGGCCATCTTTATATCTTTTTAGAAAAAAAATACCTATTCGGGTCCTCTGTTCATTTTTAATTATATTATTTGTTTGTTTTGGGGGGATTGAGGTGTATAAGTTTTTTTAAAAAAACTTTGGTTATTAACCCCATATTGGATATGTCATTTGTGAGTATCCTCTCCCATCCAGGGGTTGCCATTTCATTTTGTTGATGGTTTTCTTCACTGTGAAAAAACATTTTATTGTGATGTAGTCCCAATAGTTATTGTTTTGGTTTCTCTTGTCTGAAGAGACCTATCTATAAAAATGTTGCTATGGCCAATGTCAGAAATTACGATGTATGTTTTCTTATGGCACTTCTATGATTTCAGGTCTCCCATTTAGGTCTTTAATCCATCTTGAGCTTATTTTTGTGTATGCTGTAAGAAAGTGGTCCAATTTCATTTTTTGACATATAGCTGTCCAGTTATCTCAGTACCATTTGTTGAAGAGATTTCCTCCATTTTATAGTCTTGGCTCTTTTCTTGTAGATTGACTGTAAAAATGTGACTTTATTTCTGGAATAGTTACTGTTCCAATGATGTGTTTTTGTGCCAGTACCATAGTATTTTGATTAATATAGCTTTGTAATATATCTTGAAATTTGGAATTGTGATATGTCCAGCTTTGCTCTTCTTTCTCAAGACTGTTTCGGGCACTTGGGGTCTTTTGTGATTCTATAAAAATTTTAGTGTTATTTGTTCCAGTTCTGTGAAACATGCTTTGTGTATTTTGATAGAATTGCATTACATCTATAGATTCCTTTAGGTAGTACAGAGAATGGGTGAAATAGAAGGGAATAAGAAACTTCGAGTCATAAAATAAGTCACAGACATGAAAAAGTACAGCATCAAAATACAGTTAGGAAGTTTGTAATAATGTTTGACAGATGATGACTGCACTTACTGGCACTGAGTAGTGCATAGAATTGTTGAATCATTATGTTGTACACCTGAAACAAATATAACACTGTTAATTATACTACCATAAAAAGTGTTGGAAATGGAATGTGATCCCAGAATAAAGATAACACAGGTAATATATGTCCGAGGAGCAGGCCATTGACAGACCACTTACAGCTTTGTATATATGATGATTTTCAATAACTTTTGGATGCAATTCATCAAATAAGAATGAAGTCTCAGATGGGAAATGGAATGCAGTTCATAAGAGTTTTAAAAAATATATACACATCCCTCTTTGATTATGTGCATTGTGTGCAGTCATGAATAAATAATCCTATTTTGACCTTACTGACCCATTTTTCCCCATAAGGTTGTCGTCTTATCATGAGACCATCTTCTGGATAAATCTGCATCAATCATGTCTATTATTCAATATGTAAATTGGATTTCTAAAGATGAGGTGCTATGGTTAAATCAGGAGTGACTTCAGGTTTATAAGGCCATCTAATACTGCTCAGATGGCCTTTGTCTAAGTTCAAACCTGGTCTCACACCCTAGAAAGAAGATAGACCTGTTGATGGAGCTTAATTCATTATCTTTTTGGTCTCTACTTCTGTATTAGATTATAAAACAAACATTCCCTAGAAGTCATTTTTAATCCATTCTATGGGCCAATATATTTTTTACCCTTAATTCTGAATAATTGTGTTTAAGGAGAAGTCTCAATCTTAAAGTATATCTCAACATACCGGGACTCAATATTGTTCCCACTTAATAGGCATTTCATTATAGTGATTTTGTACTTGGGAGTATATTTTTGATTTATTTATTCAATAAGTATTGAGCAATGATGCTTATGGAAACCATAGTAAACAAGGCTAAGGATCCCTTCATCCATGAAATAAACAATAATGGAAATAACCAAAATGAAAACATTTCACTGCTAGTCACATAGTCTGAGAGATGGGTGCAGCACCACATACATTATAGTCAATTTACCTACAGAAGATATAATTATAGTAAGTAACTTTATATAGTTTATAATCTTCTAGGCACAGTCTTATTTAATCGTATACAGCAACTGCTTAACAGTTAAATCTAAAACTCTGAGAGCTCAAGTACTGGCTCAAGTGCAGCATTAGAAAGCTGTAATGCTACACTAAGACTCAGGCTTCCAGGGGGTCAGATCTTAATGATCTAAGTCATATACTTAATCTATTTATTTTTGCACATACATACTGGAGAGTGGGAATCCCTACTTTATGTATTAATACTATGCTGATGAAATCATTGGGTAAAGAGGACATTTCCTAAATATGGCTCTAAACCAATCCGTTATTGTTGAGGGAAGGCCCCTTTCCATGAAATCCCAACATGTTAAAGATCATAGAAAAACATCCAAAGGTAAAGAAATGACAAGATGCATTTAGAGAATTAAATGGTAATTTTCCACAAACAAATGGTTTATATATTCAAAATCACATGTCTCATTAAGAAGAACAATGAATCCTAAAAGTCAAATGGGGCAATTTTACTACTGAGGTCCCATACACATTTTCTTTATTGTTCTGATAACACAGAAAAATTGGAATCTTTCTTTAAATGGACATTATTGTCCTTATTAAGTCCCTATTATCTTTGACAAATTTCAAAACTCAGCTTCTTACCTGTTAAAAATAACAATCCAGTTCTCAATGTCTACTCTCAAATCAGCAGAACAAATAATGTGGAAAACCACTACCAAAATAGCTTCCTTTTTCCTGCAAGCATTGCAAAATAAAAATAAAAACCTCAATTTCAAATGATAAAATTCGTCAAATTTTAGACATTGAAAATGTGATTCTATATGCCTCTAAACCACCATTTACCCTCTGGACTATTGCTGCTGAACATTTAATTATGACCCAAATGAATGTTCTAACATTTTAAAACCATTTTCTTTTGAACAATAACAGCAATAAGATTCAGGTGGCTGGAGAATACTGACAATAGATGGCATCCAATTACATGGTGGTGCCCTTGAAGGCTTTGTATTTAGGCAGCAGGGTTGGAGTTATTTATTAGTAAAATACTATCCATTCTAAAAACAGGTCAGAAAACTGCACAGTATACTCACGGTTTCTGCTTTTTGGAAGTAGGGATGTTGAGCATCAGGACAGTGACAAAGAAAAACATTTATAAGTAGGCATCAGGAACCTAGTGCTAATGGACATAAAATAGATATATTGCATCTATGGAATGTTATCCCTTATTTCCAACACAGCTCTCATTGTTGGAATCTCCATGAATATTGTATGGTTATTGCTTTTCATATAGTTCGAGGAGACAATCAATCGTATAGAACCCCTAAGACACTTGTGTTTAAAAAAAAAAAAAAAAACTTGAATTCAGAGGTGAGCTTTGATAAAAGGACTGGATGAGAATGGGTGTTTGAGGCAGACCTGTCTAGAAAAAGCTAGGTCAAGTCACCTCTGGTCATGTGGTTAGAAAGAGAATATAGTGTGCACACCAAGAAGCTTTTCAAAGTCTTCCTTTGCCAATCTTCATTCTTAGGAATTTTTTTCATGTACACATTTAGATCATCAGGACTAAATTGAAAAAGTCTGACATTCTCTCCTGGCTTTTCATTCAGGGTAATGAATAAAAACCATACTGTGCTCATTATTTGTCCACTGATTTTTATTCTAGAAAATTCCATGGTAGTAGGTACATACTTAAATTCTTTCTAGTTATAGTTTAAAATATATATGGCAACTTTTTGTACCACGAGTATACATATCCATCATTCAAGGTGGGTTTTTTTTTTATTGAATAAAAAATAAAATTTCTATCATGGGTAATTTTATTTTATTTTATTTTAATTTTTTTATTTATTTATGATAGTCACGAGAGAGAGAGAGAGAGAGAGAGAGAGAGAGAGAGAGAGAGAGAGAGGGAGAGGGAGAGGCAGAGACACAGGCAGAGGGAGAAGCAGGCTCCATGCTCCGAGAGCCCGATGTGGGATTCGATCCTGGGTCTCCAGGATCGTGCCCTGGGCCAAAGGCAGGCGCTAACCCGCTGCACCACCCAGGGATCCCTATCATGGGTAATTTTAATAAGTTACTTTAAAATGTCATATATAACTCCTATAATACAGGAGTTTTTAGAAGAGTATACTTTTGTGAGTTACTAATTATTGGCCATACTAGAATCATGGTTAACAACTCTCATTTGAATGCTGATATTTGATTCAAACATATATTTGGCTCCTTTAACAATGTTGTTAAACAGGAAATATGGGAAATCATTGAAGAGTTAAGATACTCAGGGTATTTGCCAACAATTTCCCTATGGACAGTAATTTAAGATGAACTTTTCTTAAATTAACATAATTTGTTTTTATCTGATATATAGTCAGAAAATAAACTAAGGATGTATTGGATATCAGTAATAGTACAAAATATACTGTTCCTTCTTGCAAGAAACAATAGTTCCTTAAGGAGATTATCCACAGATTAATAAAATTACAATTAAATGTCTGTGTGAAATTCAAGTTCCAGAGAAAGCAGAGGGAGAGGGTCATGGAGGGCATGAGGGCAGTGGGGGGAGGGTAATGGTGGCCATGCCAGTGAACTAAATTCTGAGGAATGAGTTGAGATAAATACAAGTGGAGAGCAGAGGTATCCTGTTGCCAGGGATCCGTGTTGCAAGCAAGTGCTAAGAGGTAGAAGTGAATCTGACATATATAAAACCAAAAATAAATAAATACAATTGAGTATAATCAGAGTTCAGATTAGGAAACAGAAAATGAAATTTGGAAAATAAAGGAACAAGTCCAAAGTGAGATTGATTATGAAGTGGAAAAAGTACAACTTTTCCTGTCAAAATATCAGGTCCTTTCAGGTGTGTGTATACATAGGAGAAAGACATGAGGGAAATGATGTTTTACTATGTTTAATCTGGCTGCAAAATGCAGGATGGATTTGGATAAATGAAGAAATCACTGTGGTGGTTAGGGTATAAGTGATAGGGCCTGTACCACAGTGGTTTCCGTGTGGAGAAAAAGGACATTTTAGATAGAGATTAAGAACAAAAAAAGGCTTTATGATCAAACAGTTACATAGAGGAAAGTAGATATAAAAGTATAATATGTAAACAGTTTAAACACCATGACTTGATGTGGTACAGCTTGTCTTGGTTTAAAGATGATGAATTCAGCTTTATTTTGAGTTTGAAACAGAAAATCAAAATCGATAGCTCTACTAACCCAGTAAAGGATGGAGTTTCTTCACAACCATGTTTTCTGCTCATTGTTTACTTTTGAATGACCGGTTACTGAGCATGAGTCCCTAAGGCAGCCATTGTTTATCTAGATTCACTATTTTTTCCTTATCATTAATGAAATGATAAATGTCAGTGTATACAAATGTCAGTTTTTGGCCAAGGGGGATTAATCCTAAAAGAATACTAGTTATTAAAGTTCATCATGGGGATGCCTGGGTGGCTCAGCGGTTGAGCATCTGCTTTCAGCTTAGGGCATGATCCCCTGGTCCAAGGATCAGAGAAGTCCCACATTGGGCTCCCCTCAGGGAGCCTGCTTCTCCTCTGCCTATCTGTCTCTGTCTCTCTCTCAAGAATAAATAAATTAAAAAAAAAAAGTTAATCATGATCTTAAAAAACGATGGCTTCTATTTGGCCATTATTTCAAATGTGGAATTTAAATACATTAGGTCTAAAGGATGGCAGGGTCCTTATTCTCTATTGCACTTAGGGCATCACTTGGAGAGGGTTTACATATATGAAAATACTGAGTCATTCTAGAGCACTTGGGGAGAATTTAGGGTTTAACATTTATATGCCATGATGTGATTGCAAATGTTAGATTGTTTATTAGATCTCATAGGAAGTCTTTTACATATGCTACTTTATTTTTCTTACATGTTTTCCTATATATAAAAAAATCAACTATTTAAAAGAACACAAGCATATGTCTTAGTTGCTTCATAAGCATTTGAGTTATATGAATGATTGTGGGTTGGGAAAGGCTGTTGCATGTCTCAGGGGAAAGAGAACATGAAGTGAGAGAGAAGTTACCAAACAAAGAAAAAGAAAATTTGGCCAGTTTCTGGAGCCTGTGGTAAAAAATAGATACTGAGAAAGGGCCCAGGGAATCAGCAATAGAAAAGGTCAAGTGCAGCTTCAGGAAAGGACAGAGCCCGCCTCTATCTTGTTACTGCCAACAATAGAGTATCTTTAGGTAGCTGAATGCTGTAGACCATGAAGTTAGGGCATAACTAAGAAAGAAACCTGTCTGGATTGGAGAAAGTGGAACTTGAACTCTGTCAAAAATATGAATTTAATTAAAAGATGCATGAGAGACTAAAACTCATCCAAGGAAATGTAAGAAGTAAAGCAGAGGCACAGAAGAATAAAACACGAGTTAAGGCTAATATGGGGGGAAATATCTGCGTAAAACCCATAGTAATGAAAGAAAATGAGGTTCATTAGGAAGGACAGCATGGCCAGATGATGTGCATTCTTGAAAATCCAAAAGAAGGATTTGTGCCCTAGGAGTTGGAATAAGAGGCACAGATGTTTGAGAGGCAACTTTGTGTTTAAGTGCTTTTATAAGATTAAGTTGTATTTAAGATTATTCTGGTGGTAGTAAGTGGGGAACTTGGGAGAATAAGAAGCTAAAGCTAGGATATGTGGTTTGGAGACTACTGAAATAATCCAGGAGTAAGTCCAAAGACTTGAATGTCTCAGTGGTCTGTACTTGAAGGTTTATTTTTGCTATTTAAATTATCAGATAGAAGATGATAAAGTGGAGACATCATGAGTTTCGAAACCAGAGACATCTGGGTTACATGTCTTTCCCCAACAATTACTAGCTTTGAGACCTTAAGCAAGTTGCTTCTTTACCTGTGTTTGGAGATAAAGCCCTATATCAGACAGACTTGTTTAGAAATAAAATAACATCAGGGGGCCTGAGTAGCTCAGTCATTTGAGCTTCTGACTCTTCATTTTGGCTCAAATCATCTCAGGGTCCTGGGATCAAACCCTGCCTCCAGTTCTGAACTCAGTGAGAAGTCGGCTTGAGATCCTCTCCCTCTTCCCCTCCCCACCCCCTGGCTTGTGCACACAGAGGCTCAGTCTCTCTCTCTCTCTCTCTCTCTCTCAAATAGCATAAAAGTAATATTGAGACAGAAATACAAGTATATATACATATGATAGTAGTGCCTGACACCTAACGCTCAATAAAAATGTTAGTATGTGCCCTTGTATCTTTTATTGTCCTTTATTTAGCTTTTATATGTATATTTTATCTTATCCTCCTCAATATTATTTTCTTTGGCAAAATACTCAGTCCGTAAACTGCTTAAACAAGAAAATAATTTCCAACTATATAAATACTAGAAAATAATGACTCAGCAAAGAAAATGACAGCAAAAGGGACATATTGTAGAAGCAGGTCAGATCTAACTGGTCAACATTTTCTCAAGTAAAAAAATAAATTTATCTTTGCTGTTGAAGATTCTAAATTTCTCCTAAAAGTTACTTGTTCAAGAGCAATACATTTTATGTCCTCTCAAGAAAATATTATCTCTCATGCATAATAAAATGTTTGGCATCTTGCATGCAGCATTGTGCTAGACCTTTTATGGATTCTTTAAAATATCCTGTACGTGAAGACCTTCAGCAGAGTACTTTTGTTCTTCATAGATGGCAAAATGCATACCTTTATCATTCCATTATTTGTGACCTATGGAACCTTAACTTATGTTTTCTATATACTAGGAAAGCAAAGTCCACAGAGTCAGATACATTTTTTCCTCAGAATAGTGAACTTCTCATATACTTATAATAAGATGACCCCTGGGCTCAAAGGTCCAACTTCAGTATGTTAGAAAAAGGCATTGTAAAAAATGGTTATAAAAGTTTTTGGTCCTATGTGACTGTCAAATAGAACCATTCTTAAACTCTCAACACAACTCCCAACCTTCTTTCCCATTGTCATTGATAAAGTTGTCTTTGTCAAGAACTTAGTCTCCCCCGACAGTCTAACTTCTAAGATATTTTCCACTTTACCAGCTGTATAACCCAAGCCCAGTGAAACTCATCTAGAATACTCCATATTGCTGTGACCTTAAACTTAGTGTATGTAAAAAATCCTTTCAAAACAATTATTTTTTTAAACAGGCAAGAATGAATTGATTTCCCATGCCCAAAATGTGAAATGATTTTTCTAGGTCTATGAACTTCCTTGTTCATAATAGCTTTAATGGATAGTAAAAATAATTCCTAATACTAATTATATTTTGGTGGTTTACCTGCAGAATTTAATTCAACCCTGACCACGAATTTGGGTAAATAGGAAATTTGGGTATTATTGACTTAAATTCCTAAAAAGGAAATAAGGGTACAAAAGTTGAGAGCTATTTAATGTCAGGCTTAGTAGCTTCATTTATGACTCCATGTGGTTAGCTAGTAGTGAGTGTGGCCTCAGTGTCTCTGCTGTGCTGTCTAAACCTTAGCATTAGCCCTAATTTTGAAGAGAAATGCTCATTCTATCCAGCTTAGCTCTTTTTGGACAGACAAGAGCAGGATATGAGAGGAGGGTGTAGAGGGCAACAAAGGAGAAGTTGGGATCCACCATAGTTATTCCGTGATCTTCTACAATGTGCAGATAGCGTTTTCAGATCTATTTTGTATCTTGGCCATACTTCAATATGTACAAGGTATTTAGCCTGTCTTGTGCCTGCCCTCCATCTGTGGCCTGGGTTATCAGTGGGTCAGGTTTGGAGAGAGTTCTTACATGAAAAGTATCTGGTAATGCTTGGACTTTTGCTGAGTTCTATTTTCTATCCATTAAGGACAGACATCTTAGTTTAGTTTGCCTACAACTTTGTCCCTATTATCCATATTACCTAAATTATGTCATTATGAATGATCTATGTCATCAAGTCTTATGCCTTGATAAAATATCCATCCACATTACTTGGGAATGCCATAGTTACCCTAATTAAAGTATGCATGCTTGAAGGGAATATCTAAAATGTGTCAATCCCTTCTCTCCAACTAAATTAAGAGATTGTTAGGTCAGATATCGATTCTTAAGCCGCCATCTTAAAAAAATTTGGGATACAAATAATACTATGCTCAGATGATGTGCCCTGGCTCCTTGATCTTGTGATATTTTATCAAAGTGGCCATGAAAATGTAGGTGAGGTGATAGGAAAGGTGAGAAAATTGAGGCTTAAAGAAGTATAGCAGTGGATCCTGCTTTTTTAAAATTGATGAGCTACCTAATCATGAAAACCAGTGAAAAGCTTTCTTTATTTCACCCAGACAGTATTTACCCTTAACATGATGTCAGACTTCCACATCCACTAAGTTAATTGAAAGAATAAATAAAATAGACCACCTATAAGACATTAAGTGATAAGAGCAATCTGTCATAACATCCTGCATAAATCATTTGAAGATTCAAAAATCCTTCAATCACAATTATATACATTACTTTTTTTTTTTTAAATGACTGGTCTCCTTATGCTACTACACTATTGGAATTAAGTAAGATCATTTCGTGCTAAGTTATCTAGGGTAAGCATCTAAGTACTACCTCAGTACTGTGAGGCATCTCTCATAACTTCATGGTGTGCAATTGCTTTGATCAGCCCCTCCTCTGAAGAGCTTCCTTATGTTCAGGCCATTTTACAGTTGCCTACCTTAATCATAATCGTTTAGCCTCTTCAAAGTAATATTATATTGTCACTTAATATTAAGCCTGAGTAGAGAAGCCCCTCTGCAGAACTGCACAGAACAAACTAACTACCATATGGAATTTTCTCCATTCTAGAAGGTAATAGATCAGAATTACTGGTCATGGAAGTTGATAGCACATAGTTTGGGGTCAGATAAATCTGAGTTTAAATCCCAACTCAAACTCCAGTTACCTAATATTTGAGGCTCAAGAGTTTCACTATAATGGACACAATGACCTTAAATCTAAGATTTCTTTAAGGTAACAAATGAAGGACCATATATGTAGGGAAGTTGGCATACCTGACATAGGCGTTAATAAATAGTAATCATTACATTTATATATTTCAGAGCATATATAGATTCAAATTTCTATTGTCACTAATCTCATGATTTCTGTATGTTTTTTTTAATTTTTATTTATTTATGATAGTCACACAGAGGAGAGAGGCTGAGACACAGCAGAGGGAGAAGCAGGCTCAATGCACCGGGAGCCCGACGTGGGATTCGATCCCGGGTCTCCAGGATCGCGCCCTGGGCCAAACGCAGGCGCCAAACCGCTGCGCCACCCAGGGATCCCGATTTCTGTACGTCAACTTATCTTGGTTTACTAATACACATGTATAAGGCTGTTAATTTGTTTTAATACTGTAGTTTTGTGAAATATCCTAGAATATGGTGAATACTTCAAAATTTTGCTCATTTATAATCCTTCTTTTATGGCACTTGGGAGATTGCCTTGCACACAGTAGGGCTTGAGTGATGAAAAACTGAAAAGATACCTATTCGAATAAGTAAGTAATCATTTAAGGAATATTATAATTAAAAATTTGTAATTTATTTCAATGACATCCTTGGGGAAATATAATGCAGTATTTTCTCAAAGAATCTTTTCAATAGATATCAGTTCATGTTTAATATTTATATGATTCAGGGAAAAATTATTCTACCGTAGAATTATTATTTTATGCTGTCCTCAGCACTCTTGTGACCATTAATAGATTTCTACCATTGATGGGAATTGCTAAGGCAGTTTGAAACACACAGTTGTTTCCTTTAAGCATGATGGATAAGCAAAACTGACATGTTGCTTTTAAAGATGTGTTTGAAGTTTCTATATCATTAAAATGGCACAATATTCCTTATTAGGTCTACTACTTGGAGAAAATAGCACTCTTCTACGTGTTTTGAATTTGCTTGATCATATTTGGAGAAATATATGTGAAATAGAATTCTTAGCTTTATTTTATATACATATATATGTATATATATACACACACACAAATATAGAAGGACAAGGAGGAAAATGTTAAAAATTATGTAATATATAAAAACACAGTGAAGGGTAAACAAAAGTATTAATTTCCAGGATTGATAAAATGTTTAACAATCCAGGACTTATACTACTCTTACTATTACATGTTGGAAATAATTGGAATTATGTGGACCAGTTAATTTTATTTACTTTTTCTACTATTCTGTATATTTAACCCAAAGGATGCAGTATAAAAAATAACTATTATTATATCAGCAAAGACAATTGGACACACAATGAGAGTGTATCTGGTAGGCAAAGTGGAAAACTGTACATCTCTCTGTGAAATGTATTCTAAAATATTTTATATACTAAAATGCAGGTAAAATAATTTTCTAATCATAAATACAAAAAAATAAAAACATTCTGACATAGTATAGTGTGTGATATATATAATATATATACGATGCATAGACCGTCAAAGCAATACATTTATTAGACCAATGCAGATTTAAAATTTTGGTGAAGTCAACAGTGTAGGAAAAGTCCTCTTTTGTACTAAGCTAATGCATTAATGTTTGTAGTAGCTATGTAGTAATAGGCATAAAAAATCATTTAAATTTATTAATGAAAAGACTGAAAAAATAGAGCTTTGAAAGTTCAAAGGAGAAATCAAGGTGACTATCACAATAAGCAATTCACTTTTAACACATAAGTTCAATGATATTCAGTAAGAATTAGAAAGAAAAGAAATTCAAAGGTCTCATAAGCATAAAAAAGTCAAAGAAGGTCAATCTTGAAACAGCTGCTGGAGGGGATCAGAGAGATAAAATTTAAACCTCATAATTACTGTTAGAAAATTAAGGGAATAAAAATGGCCAACATCAAATCAAAAACTTTCAAAGTGGCAGAGGAGATTACTGAGGAATAGCAATAAAATGTATGCAGATATAGTAACCAGAATTCATATTCAAAGATGCTTAAAAGGAACAAGAATATTGATCAATAGTATCAGTAAAGTCCCTAGAAATCAGAGTGAGTAGTCATGGCAGTAAGCAGGAAAAAATATTTTCTCCTGAGTTAGGAGGAATTATAAACCTTGAGAAAAAGGAATAAAACTCTAAATTTGAAATCCATCAAGACTCGGGCTGAGGATGAGCTCCTGAATGATAGCAGATTCCATTGAGACCATCTCTGATTCTGTGGACAAAATGGCCCATTGACCAAGTCAGTCTGAGAAATCTAGATAATCTAGATAAGCAAGTATAGAATCTATGGATCAGTATTAGTTTTTCTACTTTCAGGCTAAATTCCTCCAGAAAATACCATTTCCACAGGAGCTTATTTATATGTAGTAAAAACCCTTATATGTGAATCCATTCTGATAGAAATTAAATAAATGAGAGAGATTGCCCTGTGCAGAAGCACTGTGAATAATTTACATATATATTCTGTATTCAAGCAGATAGAGCATAACTCCCCATCTTTGACCGTTGTGTTCATCCCCCAAAAACACCCATAATCATAGTTTAATCATGAGGAAAACATACGGCAAATTCCAACTGAGGGACATTCTTTAAAACACCTGATTCTTTAAAACACTCTTCCTTAAGCTGTGAAGAATTTAGAACAAAAGCATGGGAAAATATCACAACCAGGAGGAGCCTAAGGACACATGACAACTAAATGTAATGCACTATCCTGGATAGGGTCCTGGAACAGAAAAAGAATGTGAGGTAAAAACTAAGGAAATCTAAAAAGAGTATGGACATCAGTTAATTAAAACAAAAACAAAAAGCCTGTCCAGATGATATTTATTTATTTTTCTTTTTTCTTTTCGGATATTTAAAACTACGTAAAAGATCTTAAACATTTTTAAAAACGGTTCACATACAGGAAATTACCATTCACGAGTCTTAAAATTAGGCTATGGTCAAAAGGGGACATTGTAGTGGAGATGAACAGCCATTTCTGATTCCACAATTCATACAGTTGAGGTTATTTGCTAATATAATAATAAAGAATATAAGTAGAATCTTAACTCTGTGGAAACAGATTCAAACGTTGAGAGGTCAAAGTATGGTGAATCATAAGCATAAAAATTTTATCACTTGGGATTGTCAAAACAATTTAAACAATGCCAAACATGAATTCACAAATATGGCCGTGGATGGATATATAAATTTGTTAACATTCTTAAGACTGAAAGAGAAAATGGTATATTTTTGGATACAAGGTGTTTAATAGAATTACTTCCAGAAAATAACTTAAACTACACACACACATAGGTACTATATTTATATATGTTCACACACAAGTATTTTATTTTCAATTTTATAAACATGATTTCATTAGCCATCAGCTACTTACAGCAGAACTGTGCTACTATGGGAAAGAGGGTTTATCGTTACCTTTGATGGTGGACTTTGTGTGATAAGTACACTATTTGAGTTTACGGTCCTATATTGATGGTATGTATTAACTAAGATGTTAGTATGTATCAGTAGTGATATTTAAAATGATGGAAGATGATCATTTTAGAATGTCTTTTCTAAGAGAAAAGTTGATTAAAAATCAAGGGTTTTTCCTTTATAAACTTAACTAGTAGAGAAAACCACATCAAAGAAAGAATCTCAGGAAATGTGCTAGGATAAACACCTATAAAAATGTTTTCAAATTGTAAATTATAAATTCTCTTCAGTTACATAAAGTATCAATGAGAAATTTAATTTTGAAAGAAAACTCCATTTATTGCAAAAATAACTGACCAACAATTTTAAAATATGAGCATGACAGCTTAGATATATACTACAGAAAGTATTGGCTAAGAAATAATAATTCTAACGCTACTTCCCTGTCAAGTCAAAAATCACTCTTCAGTGATTTATTGTAATAGCCTTCTAAATGGTCTCCCTATTTGAGTGTTTGCCTTCCTAGAATCTATTTTGAATTCAGCGGCCATAATAATCTTACTAAAATATTAGGTCACTTCACATCTGTACTCAAAACCATGTGATGTCTACTTGCTTCATTCAGAATGGAGACCAAAATACTTACAAAAGCCTACAAGGTCTAAAGGACACTGGTCTTTAGGTAGCTGTGAGAAGACTACCCTTCCTCTTAATATTATTCCCCAATTCTCTACTTTGGCTCCTTTCATACTGAATGTCACACATGAATCTGCTGAGTGTACTCCTACCTGAGGGACATTTTTTTTTTAATTTTTGCTCTGATTAAAATTTTTATTGAAATCTCTCAAATGTTACCAAGAAATAATTTTTGCAAAATGGGGGAAAAATAGCTAACAAAGAAATTCGCTGAGGGACATTTTGTAGCTGTTTTATCTGCTTAGAACAAAATTTATCCTTATGTCCAAATCACCTTTTTCACCTCCTTCAAATCCTCAAATACTATCTTCAGAATGAGATCTATGCTGACCTCATTAATTTTGCAACTCCAACTCACCACCTTCTATTCCTAATCCTCTTTACACAGATCTCTTTTCCATGGCACTTAATATCTCTTACCATATTATCTATTTTGTAATCTTAATATTTTTTTGTGTGTTCTACCTCTAGAATTATGAGAGCAGACATGTTGGTCTCTTTGGTCCATTGAAACAAATCTAGAATATCACACAGAGTAGATGTTCAATAAATACTTGTTGAATGAACAAATGACGATATTTTTGTTCTCTATGGTTCTTCATAATTTTGTTCAGAGATCTAAAATCAGAGTCATTGAAACTTGGAAGAAAAGTGGAAGGAAATAAACTATCAGTGAAGTAAAAGATGAATTAAAGAAAATTGGGGCATCTGGGTGGTTCAGTTGAACATCTGCCTTGGGCTCAGGTCATGGTCTCAGGATCCTGGGATGGAGCCCTGCACCTGAGTCCCTGCTCAGCAGGGAGCCTGCTTCTCCCTCTTTGCCTGCTTCTTCCCCTACTTGTGTGCTCTCCCTTTCTTTCTGTCAAATTTATGTATGAATGTAAATATCTGAGATCCTACTGAAATGAACAGTAACCTAGCAATGTAAAAAGAACCAAGCAAGCAAACTCTATAATGAGGATAAGCTTATGTTATTTGTGGCAGTCAGACAAGTAAGGAATATTCCAGGTTCTTCATTGCACCCATCTGAACAGAGAGGATATAGAGAAACGTAATTAGGGGAATTGTCTGTGTAGTCATACCTCCTGGTTTGGAATTCCTGTTTCTTACTTTAATATCTATACGTAAACAAGACAATTTACTTACCCTTTTGCTTCAGCTCCTTCGTGTGAAGAGTAGAAATGTACTAATTCTCCTCTCAAACACTTCTTGGGGCTTTATAAAATTTGTATAGAGATTCCAAAAGTGCCTGCCTTGTCAGATTTTGGAATCATTCTAGAATTGCTTCATTAAAACGAAAGGAGTATCTTCCCTGCTTTTGCTGTGGTGATGCCATCATCTTTTGACTTACTGAAGTTCATCCTACATAGTTTTCTTGATTGGGGATTAGGAAAAGTATTCTTGATTCTATTAACTTTAACTTTGTTTAACTATCTTTAAACTCTCTATTAACTTTTTTATTTTTAAAATTTTTTATTGGTGTTCAATTTACTAACATACAGAATAACCCCCAGTGCCCGTCACCCATTCACTCCCACCCCCCGCCCTCCTCCCCTTCTACCACCCCTAGTTCGTTTCCCAGAGTTAGCAGTCTTTATGTTCTGTCTCCCTTTCTGATATTTCCCACACATTTCTTCTCCCTTCCCTTATATTCCCTTTCACTATAACTTTGTTTTCCATAGCAATTCTTCTTGAAAGTTAGTTTAGCTAAATATAAAACATAATTCTTGCTATGTCCATTCTTTTCTTGAATGAATTTGCAGATACACTTTAATAATTGAATGCTTTTATTGAGAATTCTGAAGCCCAAACTTATATTTTTCCTTTTATAGGTGAATTTGTCTTACTATTTACGTTTGAAGTTCTAAAACATAATAGATTATGCCACAGTGTTGACTTTTTACTGACAGTCCATATAATTTTTCCTATCATACAACATGACATTCTCATGAGTCTAACGGTCATTTTATTGCAGATAAATTCTCTAAAAACACATCTTTAATATTTGGTTACATTAATATTTTGGTTTTCTTTTTTTGGGGGGAGGGGGCTTAGTAATTATGTGTACATATTAAATTTCCTCTAGGGTCATTGAATTTTTAAATATTGTTGACTTCTAATTGATTTGTATTGCATGCTGTTAGGTTTCCTACTGTGTTCTCTCTGGACTAGCAACAATATAGGATAGAAACATCAATCAATAAAAGTAAACATTAGAAACAGACCTATAAGTGATCCCAATAATGATGTTTAATTAGATAATTTTTAAATAATAAAAATCATATTAAAAATGTTGATTCAAAATATTTAATTGAAAGAAGGAAAAAAGGAAAATTTAGCCCTTTTCAATAATAATAGAGGAAAAAAGCAGTAAGAATATAGAAGATAATAAAAATAGATGTACAGATTTGAAGTAATTACTATACCCACAAATGGCATGTTATACGTTTGTTTCAAGCACATATAAAATATTTTACAAATAGTGACTATATTTTGGACTAAATAGAATTTTAAAATTAGAAATGAATAGGAATCAATGACAAAAGAAATCAAATGACAAAAAGTTAAGTATACAAATACTTGAATGTAATGGAGTATACTTCTGAACATAATTTAAAGAGGAAATCTCAAAGGAAATTAGAAAATATACAGACAATACATAACAAAAACGTGGAAAACAAAGACTAGGGAAATATTTGGCTTTAAATACATACTAGATAAGAAAGGCTAAAAATAAGAATGAAAGTAGATATAAATGTACAAGAAATTACAAAAGTAGGACAGTAACAGAAATCAGTAAAATGCAAAACATATGTGCAATAAACTCCCCAAAGGTTAAGGTTAATCCTTTGGAAATACTAATAAAATTGCTAAATTCCTAGCAAGACTACTGAAGAAGAGAACATAAATTTCCAATATTGGTAATGAAAAACAGGGACCTCACTACAAATCGTCCATGTCTTAAAACAATAATATAATCACAACCTTGTGACGATGAATTTGCTAACTTAAACGAAATGGGGAAATTCGTTGAAAAGCAGAATTTGCCAAAACTAACAATAGAAAAATCTGAATGTTAGTCATTAAAGACAAGCTAATTTTCAATTTTTTAAATTATTTTTTCAGTGGTGTTCTTGTATAACTTAGGTATAAGAAACTACAACCCTTTAAAGTTTACAATTGAGTGAGCTTTGAGAAACCCATAAACCTTTGGTTGCTTTGCCAGAATCAAAGTAAGAACAGCTCCAGCACCCACAAAAGTTTGCCTGTGCCCCTTTGTAGTCCATCATTTCCTCTTCTCCTGACCCCAAACAAGCAATGATCTAATTTTCATCACAATAGATGAATTTGATTTTCTAGAAGTTACATAAATGGAATCCTATTTTATGTATGCTGCTTGTCTGTGTTGTTTCATTCAGCATAATGAGTCTTAGACTCATCCATATTCTATCAGTAGCCTGTTCCTTTTTTGCTGAATGATGATATTAAAGTGTGGTATACATCAGTCTTTTTGTATCTATTGTTGGTCATTTGGTTTACAGTTTGGGGCTATTATGAACAAAGCCACCAACAGCAATCATATATGAGTCATTTTGGGAAGTATGTACCTTTTTTTTTTATTACAAATACCTAAGAAAGAAGGGTGCCTGGGTGGCTCAGTGGTTGAGCATCTGCCTTCAGCTCAGGGTGATCTTGGGGTACCGCGATGGAGCCCCACGTCGGGCTCCCTACATGGAGCCTGCTTCTCCCTCTGCCTATGTCTCTGTGTCTGTCTCTGTCATGAATAAATAAAATATTTTTTAAAAAAGGAATTTAAAAAAAAAAAAAAGGAATGGCTGGTACAGAAAATGTAAATTTCTTTTCAAAATTCTGCACAGTTTTCAAAGTGCTCAGTATTTGCATCAACACTAAGTGTCTAAGGATTCTACTTGCATTATTACCACCAACTGTGGATATTTCAGCCTATTAACTCAATCATTTTAATGAGTTTGTAGTGATCTCATTATAGTTTTAATTTTCATTTCCCTGATAACTGATGATGGTCTTTGTACATGTTTATTAGCCAGTTGTACATCCTATTTGGGAAGTTTCTGTTCAAATCTTTTGTACATCTTTAAGTCGGGCTATTTATCTTAAAAAGTTGTAAGAGTTCTTATATATTCTGGACCCTAGTCCTCTGATAGAATATTTCTCTTGTATTTTTTCCTCTTCTTTTGCTTGCCTTTTCATTTTATTAAATTTTAAAAACCAAGTCCCTAGATCATCATAAGTTACATAAGTCCATATCAATGATAATCCAGAGTAATAGTGTAGAATACACTATAATGGAATAACTGTAAAATAGGCATTTCTACTTGTCTAGACTAAATGTTATTTTAATCGTGTTTCTATCATCTGGAAGTTGAATGTCCCCAGAAAACTTGAATTGCTGATAAAGAAGAAAAAATACACGTAGCATCCACATCCATAGAATGAAAAGAAGGCAGATGATGATTCAGTAGTCACTTGATATATGAAAAGAATGTCTTAATAATATCAAAATTGTCCCAACATTAAGACTTTGAAAATAATTCACTTTAACATTAAAAAAAGCTCTAAACAATTTGAACATTTCTCAAAACAAAAGAAACTTTTGAGAACAGTACCTTTGTTTAGTATTTTGCTTGGTTTATTAGAGGACAGTGGTACTCTAAAAAGATTGTAAATTTGGTCTGTAGCACTATCTCATTCCAGTTGAAATACACAATGTAAATCCATCCTGACTCAGATATATATGTGGAAAAAAAAGTGTTGTAATAAATTTTTCAGATAGTTGTGGATAACCTTGTTTGATACTGCACTGACATTTTATGCAGTACAGTGCTTGTTGTAGTAATAATTAATTCTGAAGGATGAATGGAGGGAAAAGGAAAAAGGAGAGTGAAGGAGAGGAAAAGTAGGTTCAATTTTACATTTTTTTTGTAAACTCTAGTATTTATTAAATTATAAATTCTGTAATCAAAAAGAAAAATGCAGGTCAAGAGAAACCTCAAACTACCAGGACCAGACAGCAGAGCCTATGGGAAATGCCATGGAGCATGTTACAGACAAGATTCTGAAACAGGAGTTAGTAGCTGTTTTCTTTACATTTCCATTTCGGTAACTTTTCTATTTAATAGTTGTTGTTCATCTATTCTAAAATCCCAAATTCACATCTATTCTCACATTAAACTTCCTGCTCATACTCATACCAGACACCTCAGAGGTGCCAGATTTTAGTAATGGTTTTATGTCAATCCATGCAGAAAAATAAGACACAATGCAAGAGTCAGATGAGGACTGTTAATGCACAGATAATACACACACGCTGGCCAAAGGAACTGAAGAAATTTTTAAAAACTATAAAATAGAACCTTGCGTGTATCTGTAATATTCTTCATATTTTAATTTAAGAATCTGCAAGATACTTGAAATGCCTACAGCTAACACTTCGATGATGTCTCAAATATTCTTTATTTTATTTTTCTTAAGATTTTATTTATTCATGGGAGACACACAGAGGCAGAGACACTGCACAGGGAGGAGCAGGCCCCATGCGGGACTCGATCCCAATTCTACAGGATCACGCCCTGGGCTGAAGGTGGCGCTAAACCGCTGGGCCACCGGGGCTACCCTCAAATATTCTTTATTTTAAATTTCCTCAAAATGTCTTAAAGTGTTGCATTGGTATATGGAAGGTAAACTAGTAATTACCATTTTGGGCAGAAGTTCCTTCAAGTTTAAATCAATCAAAGCTTGTGAACAATTTTGACAGTTTACCTAAGAAACTTACTGTTTTTTTTTTAGGTTTTGTTTTTGTTTTGTTTTGTTGCATAGTTAGGGAGGTTGATTAAAATGAATTAAAACAAAAGTAAACAATTCAAATGTAACAAAAACCCAGATAAGTGTGATAGCATTAACAAAAGAAGTTTTAAGTTCTAAGAATGAAGACACAGAAAGATACAGATGAATGTCAAATACTTAAAAATTAGAAATATGAAAAAGCTAAAAATAAGGCTTTTCTTTGGATGATGTACTCAAAAACAACTGATGAAATCAAATTTTAAAACCACCTGGAAAACTAGCCTGCAGGGAACACATGACTGGCTGCAATGAAATGACTCATCCTCCTCCTTTGGCACTGATTAGATATGTGACTTGGGTGACCCACCGAGTGCTTCTAATGGGTTGTGAAGTGATTGGGAAAAATTATTAGGAGTCCTTACGTTTACTGGCATCAGTTGATCATTGCCAGAGCTAGGTAAGAAATTAAACCTGCAAGGCTGTATCAATAACTATACCCCAGAACTACAATTATTATTCTCTTTCCCATCTAACAAAACAGAACAAGTTTGTGCACTAGTTTGTTAAAGTTGACGTATACTCTTTGGTGAACAAGAACCAGATCCACAATGTACAAGTAAACACTGCTTCCACAGTGAGTTCCATCTGTGTCTCTTCCATGAAACTGCTCTACAGGGCTGCGAGGAGAACACTCAACAATCCATAGGCAAGACACCTTTTCAAATTGTTAGTTTTGGTAACTATTCTTGACAAGCAGAAGGATTTGATACCGCAACGTATTTGGGTGGCGTATTTAAGGGACCACTTTAATCAATGATGTCAATGAAATCTCACTTTTGTTAACATTTTATGCTTTGCAAGTGCTTCTAGTCATATTTTTTTTCTAGTCATATTTTTTGTTTGCTTTTTATTCCATCCCTGTGGAATGGGAGAGAAATTTTAAAGTTGAAGAACTGTAAGACATTTAGAGATGTGGATAAGCTCTCCAGGAAATAAAGGTAGAGCTTGAATCTAGTTCTTTTGAGTCCTCTCTAAGTACTCTTTCTGGATTGATATCTATCTTGTCCTATCAAGTCGTGCTGGGGCATTGAAATAAAACTTCTTAAAAATAGTCTCAGTAGAGTGTTGTTCTAAACCATCATTTGCAAATGAACACATTACTTAAGAATTTCTTTTAATAGTCACATACTTGTTAAATCATAACTAATAAATCTTTATATAAAACTTTCCCTGGTTAGCGTACTATGTGATTTTTGTTTGATTAGGCCCAGGCTGCTAAAGCTCTCAATTCACACATGTTTAAGTTAAACTTAAATGAGAGTAATCCCAGGTATTTGTTTAAATTGAAAAATACAGGATTTGTTTTCCTCATAAATTCATAGCTTTTTTTGTTTCCATTGTCCTAGGGGTGTCATCTACAAGCAGAGGCATACTAATGCATTCTCATAGTTTTAGAGCAAATATTTTGTTTGATATTAGCCTCTGTTTAAATTTAGGCATCAATTTAATTATATACTTTAAAGAAATTGTAAATTCTTCTTTCTCTATCTCCACAGGAAATACTCAACTAGTATTTGTAGGAAGAAAGCATAGTGGACCATGGAACTCTGTTGTGCATGCTTGAACCCAATTCTAATAGCCATGCAAAAAAAGATCAAAATTACAGGAAAAAATGTTGTAGATTCACATAAATTATTTAAATCTTTGTAATAATCGAACATATTTATGAGTTCAAGAGAAAGTAAAATTACTGTTTATTCTTTCCCTATTCATTTTTCATGGTACTTTACATTTTAAAGTACATTTCTTTTTTATTTGGGGAAAAAAGGCCTCCCTGCTACCCCCCCCCCCCCAGACTACATGCACATGCTTAGAGTACCTAGGCGAAGCCTGCTGCTACATTACCAATGTATTTCACAGATGTATATGTTTAGTTACTTCCTGTGATTTTTACAAGCTTATTGACTATTTTTTTAATTTTTATTTATTTATGATAGTCATACACAGAGAGAGAGAGAGAGGCAGAGACACAGGCAGAGGGAGAAGCAGGCTCCATGCACCGGGAGCCTGATGTGGGATTCGATCCCGGGTCCCCAGGATCGCGCCCTGGGCCAAAGGCAGGCGCCAAACCGCTGCGCCACCCAGGGATCCCTATTGACTACTTTAAATCAAACCACTTCCATAATTTTTAAAAAAGGTTTATTTATTTATTTGTTTATTTATTTGTTTATGATAGACACAGAGAGAGGGAGAGGGAGAGAGAGAGAGGCAGAGACACAGGAGGAGGGAGAAGCAGGCTCCATGCCAGGATCCTGACGTGGGACTCGATCCTGGAACTCCAGGATCACGCCCTGGGCCAAAGGCAGGCGCTAAACTGCTGAGCCACCCAGGGATCCCCACCACTTCCATCATTTAGCAAATAGCCACTTGCCTCTTTTACCTGGAATATGTTAGTCTTTGTGTTCCAAGAATAAAAAAAATTGGACTGAGTTACTTAAAATTTTTGAGGGTTAGAGGGCATCAAAACAATCTTACATTAGTATATGTTTTTGTTATTTACATTAACTTCATAATTGCTTCAGATATGCTGCTTTTAAAATACTTTTATTAACTAAAAATTGTAAGTGATAAACATTTCATAATTTCCTAATTGTTACCCTTTCCCTCTTTGTAATTTTTCAGGATGATAATATTTTGTCAAGATTTTAATCAAACCTGCATGATGGAGATTCATGCCTGGCACCCACAAGAAAGAGCCATATCTAAATCTATCCTCAAACTACTATTCCAATACTGTGTACCCTCAAGTTGGGAATCACTAGTTTTGTGCTTGGAATAAGTCCAATCATTAAACTAAAATAAATAAATAAATAAATAAATAAATAAATAAATAAATAAATAAATAAATAAATAAATTTAAAAATATTTCAGGGTTTCTTTAAATAGTTTAGTATTTATGGTAAATAACTTTTATTCTCTGTATATTCATGAAAGGAGTAGGGTATTTTTAGAAGACTGCATCTAATTTACATAGTTTATCAAAGTTATATATGTCTATAATATGTAAACTAATTTTTTTGCTTAGAAGTTTCCATAGGAGACATCAGAGTGGAAAATTGATACATCAATACATTAACATCACTAAAACGGAGATAAAATTTCAATGATCTAATTAGCTAAATTCTACTGCAAGTAACTCAAAGCCTAGATAAGTCACTTAAGTCAGTCTTAGAGCTCTTTTAGGCCATTACAGGATCTGTTTCTGTGCAACAGTTTTTTTTTTTTTAATATAAAGGATTAGTATATTTCTTTTATGAATAAATCATTGCTGTCTATGCCTCTTCTCCTAGGGTAGGATCTCCTTCCTCTGTTTTGCTTCTTGCTCTCTATTTGATATGGACTGTGAAGATTATAGAAGATCTTCCAATAATTCTCCATTAAGATAAGCGCTTATTTATTTATTTTTTTTTTGAAATTGAAAACAGCAGATGTTCTTGAAACAAGAAGGTTCTTGAAATGGAGAAAGGAAAACTTAGGAATAAAGTATATAGTGTCTTAAACCCATTTGTACTTTAAGGTATGGTAAGGAGTTATTGTATAATGTAAGTGTGCTGTGGAAAATACTGTTTTTGGAAGTAGGGAATTTATAGATGTGATTTATTGATCTTTGTAATGACTTTTTATTTATTTTTTTAAATTTTTTTGTAATGACTTTTTAGATCATTAAATGGCGTATATAGATCTGACACTAAACCCTGCTGTAACATAGGCTAGCCACATGAATTATTTGTGCATTGGTCCTCTACCCACATAAACCGTTATCTATATTTCCTGATGTCAACATGACTTGCATCTAGCTCTTAAAAAGTTTGATCAAACAAATAGATTTGTATCGGAATATGTATCTATCAACAGTCATGCTTAAGAAGTCTGGCAAAAAAAAAAAAAAAAAAGAAGTCTGGCAAAAACCCACTTGAGTCCCAAGGAGTGGTTATTCTATAACCTGATACTATACTGCTCTCTGTCATCCATCTTCATGTAAAAGGATATAGTCTTGGCTTAGTGTTTTGCATTTGTCATTTCCTCTGCCTAGAAAGTCCTTTTTCTAGATTATCTTGGCTTGCTCCATCATTTCCATCAGACATTTGCTCAAATGCTACCTTCTCAGTAAAGAAATCCTAACTGCCCTTTTAAACATCTCCCTGATATTTCGTATTCTGATTCCCTGGTATATTTTTCTCTATAACATTTGTCATGGTCCAATATAGCAATATAGTTTGTATATGTGGGAGTGTTCAGGTCACCAGATAAAAAATAGGACTTCTGTTATTTTTTTTTTTTAGGACTTCTGTTAAATATGAGTTTCAAATGTAAGTATTTCCAAATAATAAAAACATTAATGTTTATCAGAAATTCACATTTAATGGTGTATTTTAATATGCAATATATGGAGCATACCTATAATTAAAATACAATATATGGTACCCTCCTTTAACCATGGAATATTTGGGACATTCTCACACTAAAATGTATCTGTTGGGCAGCCCCAGTGGCCCAGCGATTTAATGCCACCTTCAGCTGGGGGGGTGATCCTGGAGACCTGGGATCGAGTCCCATGTCAGGCTACCTGCATGGAGCCTGCTCCTCCCTCTGCCTGTCTCTCGGTCTGTCTCTGTCTCTCTGTTTCTCTCTCTCTCTGTCATGAAAAAATAAATAAAAGATTAAAAGATTAAAAAATAAATACAATGTATTTGTTTATCTGAAATTAGAATTTCAACTGGTTCATTTTTAATCTGGTAACCTGTGTGTGTTTATGAGTGTGTGTGTGCATATATTTTGTGTGTCTCCAACTGGAAGGTAATCACTATTAGGGAATTTGTGCTGTTCATTGCTGTAGAGGTGAATATATAAATACAGGTGCTGAACAGTACATACTTAAGAGCAAATTAAGTTGCTTGACTCTTTATAGTCTAAGTTTTATTACCTGTTAAATTAGGACAACAATATCTACCTCCAGGGATTTGGTGAAGTTTAAAGGAAATAGTTTATGTAAATAGCTTTGCACAATACCTAGCAAGGTAGTATGTTTTGTTTTTTAATACAGGTTTACTTTTGGGGTGCCTGGATGGCTCAGTGGTAGAGCGTCTGCCTTTGGCTCAGGTCATAATCCTGGGGCCCTGGAATCAAGTCCCACATTCAGCTCCCTGAAGGGAGCCTGCTTCTCTCTCTTTCTCTGCATCTCTCTTGAATAAATAAAATCTTTAAAAAAATACAGATTTGCATTCATTTCCACATATCACTTCTTAAGAGAATTGTAATAATCATTTTGTGATTATTTTACATTTATCATTGTTACCATTCTTATAATAAGAATATACAAGGTGAATTCTCAAAATCTTTTTAAATTTTTATTTAAATTCAATTTAATTAACATATACTTTATTATTAGTTTCAGAGGTAGAATTTAGTGATTTATCAGTTGCCTACAATACCCAGGGCTCATTAGTTCGAGTGCCCTTCACTCAGTTACCCCATCCCACCCACATCCCCTCCAGCAACCCTCCGTTGGTTTCCTATAGTTAAGAGCCTCTTATGATTTGTGAAAGTTTTTGATTTTAGAAATGTCATTAACACTTTTCCCTAGGGTTGAACTCAAGAGGGATTAGTTTTGCTTTTGAAAGACTATTCAGTGTCTATTAAGTCCAGCTGTAGCTCAGCAATATTTTCCTATTTTTTGATGATATAAGAATAACAGAGTTTTTCCCCTTTCCTCACTTGGGAAGGTACAAAAGGAGGTGAATCACAGAAATCAATAAAGGTTTACACTGAACCTATAAAATGACACTTTCAAATGCTACATCTCATTTTTAAATAGAAGTCTGTTAAAGACAGGAGGGCATAGGTAGTGAGAAGTGCTTGAAAAGCAATTGCAAAACTGTTTAAATAGCACCATTTCTAAACTTGCAATTTTCTTATTTTGGAAAATAAGCCTGATAAGAGATGAACACATCAAATGCACTTCAGTGCATTTAGTCCTGCTTCTGTTCTACAAGGAGACTAGTCTAAGAAGTTGAGTGCTGTGATGGGCAGGGTTAAATCCTCTGGAAGACGGAGGGCCGTCTCCTCTTCCACTAACAATATAGAGCAACAGGCTTATTAGATCTAACCCAATGTGTCAGACGTTGGTGCTTTTTCTCAGACTAGCATTGTGACTTCCTTAGAAATCAAGTCTTATATAGGTTTAACCAATAGATAAATGCTTGAAAAGATGGTTGGAAACGGATTATTTTCTATAACTCAATGTATTTCAATGCATTTTTCTTAGAAAACAACATTTACAGAGACACCTGAGTATTCTTATGAAGTGAGAAACATTTTGGAATTTCACGTAATCACCCACTAACCTCGCTGTTTTTGAAAATTTGGACATTCACAGTTATTTTGTTACATAATTGGATTGCACCTAAAATGCGTGAGACAGATTTAAAGCCAGATATTAGAATTTGTTGTGATTATATCACTGATAAAATTAAACAGATACGTGATGTCTCATCTGGTGACACCCACTGTTAATAGTATTCTATTGAGTAAAAGGCATCAAGTAATAAAGGGGTATGCTATTTCTATAATTTATATTTTAATTTTTACAAGTACAGTTACCTGTCAAAATTCCCATGGTTCCTAATTGGGCATCAGAATAAGCATACTCTTGAATTTTCACATAAATAACTTTAATAATAGATATGCAGAAAGTTCAGTTTCCGAATATTTCAGTTACTATTCTCTCTGGTAGAAACAAAGCATGGAGATTGAGTCTCAGACTTTATTTATTTTTTTAAGTAAGCTCTACCCCCAACATAGGGCTTGAACCACAACCTTGAGATGGAGTGGTATGCTCTACTAAGTAAGTCAGTCAGCCATGCACCCCCTGAGTGTAGACTTCAAAGTCTGACTCCTGCATAGCCCCTTATTGCTCATGTAATCCTGTAAAAACTTTCAAGGCCAAAATTCACTAATTTGATTAAAGGGGGACTCTAATAGCACCAGACTCAAAGACCTTTAGCGACTATATACATGTAGAGTGCTTACCAACAAACCTGGTGTATTTATAAGACTAAATTGTAATTCTTCCTATTAGTTTATATCCTTTCTTTGAAGAAATAATTATAACTACTTTGAATTTGAAGAAGTCATGACTCTCTCCACAGTTATTATTAACATCATTTTAATAATTAAAAATACTAAGTTTTAATGTTTCAGATAATCCTTTATTTACATTACATAGATACACTAATATATTTTCATTCCACATGCATATACATTTTATATGCCATGCTTGCATTTTTGAGAAAACTGTTATAAATTTTAATTACACTTTCATATTTTAGAATAAGGAGGACAAGTAGGATATTTAAAAATTACTTCTATCCATTACTTCAGTTTGCAGGATGGTAATTTCTAATCTTTATTTGGTAGAAGTCTTTATATTTTGAGTAACTCTACTGTGATTATAGGAGCTGGTGATTTAAGTAACATGTAAATGAACTTAAGTGATATTTGCATACTAAGACTCATTTAATCATAATATTCATAATCAAGTGAAAATCATTTTAGGTAAGTGTAGCTTTAATGAATGTAGTGAATTAGCTTTAATTTGCAAATGAGTACTTTTAAATAATGCTTTTAAAATTTGACTTAATATAGAAAGAAACATGGATCATTCTCTAATTTTAAAGAAAATAGTGGAAGCTGACAAGTTTAATTCAACCATTCTTTGTTTCTGAATGGGAAGTTTTAAAATACCTTATTAAACTATCGTATAATAAATAATATAATAAATCATAACAATAGAGTCTGTTAATTAGTCAATTGACTGACTAAGGCTTTTAAAATGATAAAACTCTAACTTCCAGTTAGTCACCATCTCATCTATAAAAGCATATTCAGCTGAAAAATAAATCATGAGTTACTGTACAACCTAAATTTCCTGGAAAATAGATCAAGTATGCATGAATATAATCCCTATCAGTTTCTTGCACTCAGTTTGTCAAAAAAAAAAAAAAATTAAGAGCACAACAGTCTCTAGCTCTATGATGTTGGGTAAATTATTTGACTTCTCTAATAGTTTATTTATCTTTAAAATATCAACAGTATCTAACTCATCTATTTGAGTTCTATCATACTTATAAAAAATAATAAAGATTTGCTATTATCATCACTTTTATTTGCTAGAAGGAAAAGCATATCTTCATCAGTGTACTGCTTGATATTATGAGAGACCATGTATAGCAAGCAACTAGAAATGGATAAATAACCTCCTCTGTAGCCAGTTCTATAAGAATAACATGAATCCTATGGCTTCCAAATGTGAGACTGGTGAAAAATGTGTTGGTGTGTTCTCAGATTATGGGTATTTTTAACTAGCACGTATTCCATAAAACTTAAAGTTCTCACCCTCTTACTTTCTCAATATGAAACCTAATTTCCATATATCCTGTCCATCGTACCCATATTTTGGGTGCTTCTGTATTCCACTGATTGCAGCATTCTGCAATTAAGCATAACTGTAGGGAGATACCACACTTTTTGTACTTAGAAGACACTGAAGTACAAACTCCTTTGAGAATGACTTACTGTCAGGGTGTCTTGGTGGCTCAGTGGTTGAGTATCTGCCTTTGGCTCCAGTCATGATCCTGGAGTACTGGAATTGAGTTACGCATTGGGCTCCCCGGATGGAGCCTGCTTCTCCCTCTGCCTAGGTCTCTAATGAGTAAATAGGTAGGATCTTTTTTTTGGGGGGTGGGGAGGGTGGGGAATGACTTACTGTCATTCAAAAAAATTTAGATTGAATGTATTTTCTTACCCTGTTTAAAATTCAAGATAAACTATTTTAAAAGTGAATGGTGTTATGGGGTGCCCAGGTGGTGCAGTTGGTTAAATGCTGGACTCTTGGTTTTGGGTCAACTCATGATCTCAGGGTCTTAGAATCAAGCCCCATATTGAGGTCAGTGTGGAGTCTGCTTACAATTCTCTTTCCTCTGCTTCTCTCCCTCCCTGCTGCATGCTCTCTCTTTCTATCTCTAAAAGTAAGCAAATCTTTAAAAGAAATAAAAGTGAATGTTACTATAGACATGTAAAAAATTAACTTAGTCTTTCAAATTAGTCATCAAATTAAATATTCTCCCCTTCCCACAACTTCATCAAAGAGACGGGGTATAACTGTTAGTTCTTTTTTGTAAATGAAGACCAAAGAAGGGGAAGATACTGAGGTATGGGAGAAATTAAATTCAAAGAGTTGAACTGTAAGCAAAGGATTTCTGTTTTGGGGCCACTAGACATGCACACACATATACCCAAAACATGAGGATAATAAGTATGTGGTAGGCAGTTAATAGTCTCTACTTACTCACAAGTTTGGTTTTCAATGCATGACCAATCTCTGTCCTCATAGCAATCATTATAAAGTCAGTTAATATTCTACGGAATTAGCCACAAAACTGAAACCCCCATTTTTTAGTTTTTTTTTTTAGTTTTTATTTTTAAGTAAATTCTACTTAAATCCAACCTGGGGCTTGAACTTAAAACCCCAAGATCAAGAGTGGCATGCTCTACTAACTGAGCCAGTCAGGTGCCCCTAAAGGCCGTCTTAATGTGTCACAAGATCCTCATATCATGTCAAGTTTTTCTCAAATTATCAGTGAAAATATTTCTACATTTTATCTGAAATATTCATAAAAGAGGTGCAGTCTGTGTGTATATGAAGCCTCAGTAAATTTGGAAATTAAAGCAATAAGTGAAAACAAAACAAAAAATACTCATCTAAACTGAACCATTTGGCTAAGACCCTAGGGAAAAACAACAAAAAGATGAAAGAAGCAGTTAGCAACTAGCATTGGTAGAGGAGACCATAACCTGAATGAGCTGGTACTTTTTAGAAAAATAAAAATGCCTGTACATACAAAATGGGCTTTTTGAGGTATATTCTGCATATGGAGAGCAAAGGTGGTCCAGGTCTGATGAATGACAAAGTCTGTGTTATGTGAATAAATGACGAAGACAGGAATTACATGAGGCCTTTGTTGCTTTTGACTTTTTTGTAAGGAGAAGGATTTTCAGAAATGAAACTAGGTGAATATTGGTCCCTCAATCCTGACACATCACATCTTCTGAGGAATGAAAGTAACTGTAGGTGAGATGCTGGAGCTGCTTACAGGACAATCCACTAAAAACAAAACAATAAGGATTTTTATACTCAAACTGACTTAGGCTCCTTGAGTTCTTCAAACCTGTTGTATCTATATTCTATAAAACTCCTAGATTACTTCCGGACCACACTCTGAAAACAGTGCTTAACTCTACAGATGAATCTTTATGAGGGATTCTAAATCCTGGTTCTCTGAAAACAATGCAATCATTAAGGAATAGCTTCTCATATGGCTGAGAAACATGACTCATGAGCAGATGGTCATAGTGGTCAACATGCAATTTCTGTAGCCAGACTGCTTAGGCTTCTATGTAAGCACCATCAATGAATAATGTCAAGACATGCAGCAAGTTATTCAGTCTCTCAGTGTTTAGGTTTCTTCATCTACACAATGGGGATAATGAGAACACCTATCTCAAGTTGTTGTGATGAGGATTAATTGAGTCAGTATTCTCAGAGCAATTAGAATAGTGCCTGGAACATAATATAAAGCTGTTTTAATTCAAAAGATCATTAATAATACATTAATCTATGGGCAGAGTGAAGGAAACTTGAGAGATAGGAATCCTTTGGAAAGCTTAAATTGCCTTCCTACAGGAAAGGACCTGTCTAAATGCAGTACGAACAAAAGTGCCAGTACTTAAAAGATTTAGCGTTATATATGGAGGAAACTTTGAATCTGTTTTTCCATTACCAGTCTTCTAGTCTGCCCTCACGTAGGCAACTATTTTAATGCATTGTATGAATACTGAATTATGAATTGACATAATTCTGCGTGTCTGCTTTTAATTTGCAAAAATAGTATTACATCATAGACCCCATTATGGGTCTCGCTTTTTTTGATGATTACCATGCTATGGATATACACTAATGTTGCTTTCTATATCTCTAAACCATTTCCTTCAACCATTGAGTGGTACTTCATGGTCTGCCTTCAGTTCATTTTACCCATTTTGCCTTCCAAACTGTATGTAATAGACATACAGTTTGATTAGCAGGCATTTGAAAAAAAAAAGTCTTTTGTTAGTAGGGACTTAAAACTGCAAGAACCACTAAAGACTGGTATAGGCAGAGTGGAAAAGCAATCTTTTAGCAATTATTCACAACAAGTAACTGCTCATTATTTTAACTTTATCAATTATCTGCTTTTGAGCAATACTCTGTTCTCTTGAGAGGTGATGTATTAAGTGTCACTCTGCTACTGCTTCTTGTTAATGTTGGAGTCAGGTTGGGTCTCTGCCTGGAATGTATAGGTTAGTATAGGGAGGTCTTGGTCATTTAGTTTCTTTTCATCCCATTTTTGACCTTCTAGGCAAAGGCAAACCATTTGTCTGGACACCAGTGGCTACAAGCATGTGGTTAAAGATTTTGAAAGAAAACATCAGGGAGACTTAGGAAGACTGTAAGCAGAATAATACCCAACATTTGGAGGGCCCTCGATAGATAGGGTCCCTATGATCCAAACCAGCTTAAATCAAACAGATCAAAGAAAGACTAACTTTGAAGGAATCACTTTAAGTCAAGTTTTTTTTTCTTTATATATTCTGTGTAACTATCTCCACTTATCCAGAAGTGTTTTTATCCAGTGAGCTTGTTCCAAAGGAACTGAGGTATTGGAAACCAGAAAAGTTTGTGGCAAACAGAAAGACTGTAGATCATAAGCATCTTAGACAATCTAACACTCCGTTGGGGTTAGATTACTCTCCTTTGTAATGGCCAAAAAATATGACCAATGGCATTATCTTTCCACATCAGGGCAACAGGTGGACAAAAGAATCATATAGACCTTCATGGTGTAAAAATTAAGAAAAAGGTGGTCAGACAGAGAAGGAGGAAGGAAAAGAAGCATTCTTCATTTGACATCTTGGGAGGGAGTAGTCTACTTGGACATTGGCTACTTCTCTTCCTAGTCAGTTTGATTTCGAGGTCTCCATCTATGCAGGACCAGATGTCAGATGGAATATTCTTGGGTTGTGAAATATCAATAAGGTTTTGACACTTGGCAATTTAGCAACCATGTCAGTGGTCAGTAGTACTTGTTAGAGCCCTTTCCATGAATCTCACTTTGAGCAAAAACATCAGAGTAAAGTAGCAACTGTCTATAAATAACAAAAGACTTTATTTTTTAACAAAAGACTTTAAAAAAAGGTCCATGGTTAAAAGATCTGATGAGAATTCACTTAATAAGAAATGTAATTATTTCTGCAATATACCACAATCTAAGATAGTATTTGAGTAACAAGACTTGACAAATTTCTATGAACTTCAAATAATTTCTGGAATACCTAGATCAGTAACATAGATTCATATCCATATAATCTAAGGTTTATCATCACCTACCTGACAATGCTTTCTATATAATTTACCATGCCAAATAAACCTAATTATTATTTTTTAAAGATTTTATTTATTCACAAGAGACAGAGAGAGAGAGAGAGAGAGGCAGAGACATAGGCAGAGGGAGGAGAAGCAGGCTCCATGCAGGGAGATCTGGGAGATCCCAGAATGGGATCCTGCCCTGAGCTAAAGGCAGATGCTCAACTGCTGAGCCCCCCAGGTGTCCCTCCAATAAACCTAATTAATTTAATTTAATATCTCTCTTTTACAAGGTTTGAGACAAATCCTTTGAAATTTGATGTTGATGAAATTTTCAAAAGACCCTCTGGGATATCTCAAAGATACTTTGAGGACAAAAAGATGCCATTTAGAATTTTTGTCAGAAAGTTTAAACAGTTGATTAAACAGGACCACAGATCACTGTGAAATAATACTTAATTATCTATTTAACCAAAGTGACAATGGAGGTGTTAAAGGCAAATACAGAAGGTTACATAGCTGTAATTTAGCCCTTTTAATACTGAGAAAATTGGGTTTTCTTAAGTAATCAAAGACCTGATAAACACAACATGAAACAAATGGTAAAACTTTTGTTTTTGGTAAAACAAAATCTTTGCTGTCCAAGTAGATTACTAAAAAAGATAAAGGAAAACCTCCATTTACAATTACTTATTAAGAAATGGCCAATCTAAAAATCTTAAAAATAAAACTTTGTTCTTAGTAAACCAAATTCTGATTTTGTATCCGGGTGCTTTTAACATTAATACCCATTTTTAAAAAAAGTTTCAAATATATTTATTCCAGCCTTAACCAATTTAACCCGTTCAGATTTATATCCGTTCAGATTTATATCCGTTCAGATTTCTATCAATTCAGATTTATATCTGTTCAGATTTTGTCCTCTGTTATTCTTTCTCATCTGAAATAATCATTTCCTTTCCTTACCTAATTTTCATATACAGTTGTTTCCTTTCACTCTAATTATTTCTAAGTAGTTTTGTTTCAGGATTTTCTTTTCCTTCAATGTCTGTAGTTCTTGGTCATCCCTCTTTGAAGAATGAAGAGGTAAATCAAATGAAGAGTGTTGGGCAGCAAAGCAAAAGTTTATTGAGTGATGGTAGTTTATTGAGTGATAGTATAAAGTTCCCAAAGACAAAGGGATCCCAATAGAGTTGTTCCTGGAGTTTCTAGGTCTAGGGATTTTTATGCTTTTCTCCCAACTATCTTTCATCAGTTTTAAGTATCCATATTGAACGCAATTTTTAGCTTTTGGAATCCTTAACTACAAAATAAGAAGTGACTATGGACTGGCAAATTTAAAAATACATTTCATGATTTCCAGAAGTATATTCTTCATGGTAAATTTTTCAATTTGGCACACAACATATTTATTAAAAGACCCAAATATCTTTAGTTCCTCTGTGAAAGACAGCCAAAAGTGAATAAACTGATGTTCAGTAATTAATGTTTCAGGATTTTGTCATCTTTGAAAATGATCTGAATGATGTGAAGTGGGGTCTGGAGCAAATGGTCAAGAAAGAATTCTTGAGATGCTTTCAGTGTAAAAAAAAAAAAAAAAAATGGTTCTATTAAAGTACAAGGACAGGACCCATGGCCAGAAACAGCTGCACTGGAGGTGTGAGGAGTGACTGGTTATACGTATGTACGTATGTATGTATGTATGTATATATACACATACATATATATAGTTAGTAGGGGTTAGGGATAGTGATAGTGTGTAAGTCTCTAACGAACTTGGGCCTTGAGTGGCTGGCTACTGTTAAGATAAGGTTATTTCATGAGATTCTTCAGATGTATATCAGTGGGCCAGGATAATTGCTAACACTTATATTGGATGAGTGTAGAGTTAAAGGCAGTTTCCAAGGAGATTTTTATGTGTTAAAAAAGACTTATGATGAAGGATAGCTGGAAGATAGGCAGACAGGGACAAGGGGCCCCCACCCTAAGAGAAAACCACCCTTACAATCATTTTACACCACCCTGGGAGGAGCCATACACCCTTTCCCATGTGATAGGTAGATGACTAAAACCTGATTGGGTGACAGTTACTTGAAAGATAAATCAGATCAAAACAGCCCACCAACAAACCCATCAACACCCCTAGACTTAAAAACCTCTGGTGGTAGCCCTGTTGGGTCCTCTCTTTCTTGAAGAGATTTGTATTCTCACTTGACTGTTGCTCAATAATCTTTACTTTGCTGCCTACCACTCTTTGCCTGGTCCAGCTTTTCATGCTTTGAAGCAGCATGACTAAGAACTGTGAGCATTGACACAGAAGAAATGCTATAATACTTAGAGGGTCCTGGAGGTTGAGCTAATGTCAGGCTAAGGTTGGTTTTTGCATCTAACCAAGTGCTAACATTGAGGCAGTTGAATTCCTTGAGGAAGGTCACTCTGCTTGCCTCAAGTATTTGTCAATGAGTTGTAAGTTAAGGATATTTAATTTTTACCATCTTTCTTTTTCCTTTGTTATCCATATCCTAGATATTCAAATATTTATCATTTATCTTACCTCAGTATGACTTTAAGGTTTCAAGTTACCAAAATGATTGTGGAAGCTGTTTTTATGGAGACATACCATAAAGTATTATTGTTGAAAATTTCATTTATAAATTTGTGTCTGGCATCTATTTAATCTATTCATTCTTAATAATTATTTACATTACTCATGAAAATTTCATAAGACTTTATTTTTTTATTTTATTTTATTTTTATTTATTTATGATAGTCACAGAGAGAGAGAGAGAGAGAGGCAGAGACACAGGCAGAGGGAGAAGCAGGCTCCATGCACCGGGAGCCTGATGTGGGATTTGATCCCGGGTCTCCAGGATCGCGCCCTGGGCCAAAGGCAGGCGCCAAACCGCTGTGCCACCCAGGGATCCCTTCATAAGACTTTAAACAGCTAATCATTTTCTTGAGTTATGGTTCTTGCTGACAATTTTTGCAACAGATACCATGAACCCATTTGATTTTTTGTAAACCTAGGTAGAATAAAAGTATTATACTTAATGGTGATAACTCTAAAGATACTATTTTAATTAAACCAATAAACTTATACTAGCTTTTATTTATCAAAGGCTGTCCTAGGCCAACTTGAAAAACCTCTGAGTTATTGACTGTATTTCTGAAAGCATATTTGATTTATAAAAATGTTTATTTTTTAAACCAATTAAATAGAGCTCTTTAAAAATTCATTTTGGCAATACCATTCAAAGGTAGAAAAATACTATTCATCTATAACATATATATGGTGCAGCCACATACCAGAAGAGTCTAAGCCTAGGGTGGGTGATGCTCCAGGGAGGCCATAGAATCAGAGACACCAAGTGAGACATAGGTTTATTGGGGGAACTTACGTAGAGGGAGTCCAGGAGTGGCAAACTGCACATAGCATCTGCTGCTGGGATCTATGTGCAGCATGTTTTTGTAGCATAGCAACTGAATCTAGCAACTCTCAGTGGCCCTTTCACTCCTCCTGTGGGCAGTGTTTCCAAGGAGATCAAGGGAAATCTCCATTATTAGGGAGAAGCGCTGGGCTGACCATCCCCAGCTTCTCTGACCTTTAATGTTGAACAATACCTTCTGCAAATTCTGCTTGATGGGTATATAGAGGGATGACTGGATCTCTACATTCTCAAGACAGTAACAAGGCCATCCAGAATGTGCTCGTACAAACTACTATCCAGCATATACCATAGACATACATAAACATACCTAAACATACAGGTATGTGTAGAAATCTTAGAAGCTTTTGTTTTGAAAACCTAGCCCCGAGAGAGTATGATAAAGTAAAAATCACTAGTTTATATAAAAGAATGATTGGATCCAGATTGTGCTTCTGGAAGATGGCGTAAGTTAAGGTTATCTGTTCAGAAGACGGCTTCAGAGTTTACTAATATTTGTATAGAGGACTTAGAAGATTTTTTTATTCTCTTAGCTTCCAGATAACCTTCCCCCTCACCCTTCTATAAGAATTACTTCCCTGAAGTTTGCATTTCAAAGATATGGCCTAGATAAGAGTTCTGAGAAAAGTCAGAGGACGACATTTACATCTCAAAGACACAGGGAAAGAATTCAAGTTCCTCCAAGAAGGCCATTGGTTCCTAAATCTAGAATTTTACAATACCTACAAGTCTTTTGAGGAGAGAGGAAAGGTTTGGGGATAGATCAAAGATAGTTGGACTTTTCCTGTTCTTGTGAAGATGCAATTTGTAAGAAGGACAGGTTAAATTCCTCAAAAGAATTGGGTTACAGTCTGAATTACATCAAAGAGCTGACCCATTCATTTAACTGCATTATCTGCAGTTTCCTTCTTTAGATGAGGGAGTAGATCTTCAACTAAGATGGAAATCAAAAGGTTCTTACTTCTGGATTTATAATTATTTATCTTTGTGATGTTTGCCTTTGCCTTGGGTATGTAGTTTCATTTAGCCTAGGTGAGAAAGCCTAAAACAAAACATTTTTATTAGGTTCTGAATAATAGCTACCAATTTGGTCAACTTCTGACCATAGAGCTACTTTAAAAGTCTTTTCAAATACCTCATCATGTTTTAGCAAGTACAAACCATTATTTGTGACTGTATTGAATGACGCCATGGATGAAAGAAACATCACCAAAGAGGGCACAAAAGGCACTCTTTCTAACATCCAAAGCTACTTCCAAAGATTGACCAAGAAAAGACATAAGACCACACCTGAGAGAACTGTCAATAGTCCATAGGACCCTAGGCACCAAAGGGGTGCAACCCATATTTTTATCTGGCCATATTTTGGGGGCTCCTAAATGGACAGTTTAATTGCTTGCATAGACAAAAATGTGACCACCTGTGTGTCCCGGGTGGGTAGAAAACCAAGCCAAGTTCTGAGGGCACAAAAGGAGACAAACATGAAAAAACTACTTCTCCCTGGGAAAAAAAAAAAAGATCAACAACAATGGGTACCCCAAAATGCAGAAGAGTCTAAATGTGGAAATGAAGGGCTAGTATTTAATTTCATGTTCCTTTCTTGACTGGGCACTACAGAGACACAGAGGAGCTCATCACCCTAGTGAGAATTTTCGCTCTTTGATGGCTTCTGCCTGTTTTCCCATGATCTCATCTGTAGGCTCAGGAGTGAATGATATTTAAAAATAGAAATCATAGCTCTGAGATCTGCCAGAATTTGGCCATGTTTTCCATTAGTTTTAGTTTGCCTTTTGCTGTTTAAAGCAGTAACTGGTAATGTTTTACTGGATAATACCCCCAACACCCACGCTTGGGGCCTCATCAACCCTGGGAGGGGGGCCATATAGGAAGGCCCTTTTTCAATGGTAGATACGGGGGCATTCAAGTGGCTGTGGAAAGATTTGGCAAAACCTTTGAAAACCATCTTTTTTTCTAGTATCCTACTTGATTAAGACACTGATTTCTGTAACAGTGTTTTGATGATGGCCCCCTGGGAAGGCAAAATGGGAGAAGCTCATGTGTTTTAAGTTCTGGTTTTATAGTTCTTATAAAAGGCTACTAACTTGGCCAACTTTACTTGCAATGTTGATGTGACTTTCAGAGTGGGAGGCAATTCAGATGGAAAACTAGGAGAATGAGTAGTCAACTAGAGAAAGACACAGGATAGTAGCAGGAGTCATGTGAGTCTTGCAGTCTTTTTTTTATTTTTTCCTCTTTTGTGTGATCTTTCATTAGCCTTTTACAATGAATCTTTTAGTGACTCTATTTTAGAATCTTGAGGCCGTTTGGAGTCTTCTACATACTACTTAAAATAGGTATCCTATTCTGTTTGTTGACTTGAGAATCCTTGCTTTCAAGTGTACTTCTTTAAATGAATGACCTTAGGTAATTGGAACATTGCCCATAATGGCCATTGAAATTTTAACTTGTCTTTATAAGATTTTGCCATTTTTGTAGGTATCTACAGCTTCTGGGACCACAGGTCTTAGACAAAAAATAAATAGGTCCTCTGAAACCTGAAGACGTTACTTCTTTAGCTAAGCATTGGGTCTCTCAGAGCCAAAGTAACACCTAGTAGGGATATATGCAGGGTTTTATGGTGTTTCAGTGCACCTGTTGCATAGAGATGTTCTTGTGACCTAGTGTTAATTTAACCTGTTCTTTGACCAATTTATCCTAACATGGGAGTCTTGCAGTTAGTCAATGAGTACTCGAATAGTATGTAAGAGATCAACTCATGCCCACCAATTTTGTGGTTTTGGCTTCTGAGATTCCTATTAGCTATAGATCTCTTAATACTTACATGAGAAGATTTCTTTATAGTGGAAAACACTCTAATGGCTGTTCAGTCTGACTTGGACCTACTCAGATTTTGATACGCTTTTGTCAAAAACAGTCTGATTTTCTTTTCTTAAATTATTCCCCCAAGTCCCCTAGCTATATAAGCTGTGGGCTGACCTTTGGACATTGTGAGTCTTCTCAAAACTGTTATATTGTTTTTTAGACTGAAAAGTATCTATAATTTTCTCTTGAAATAATTGAGACTTAATTCCATGAGATTTAGTATTTCTGACGGACTTTGCACAGTTCCTGAAACCTATAAATCTCACCATGAAACTCTGGAATCTCTCACATCTCAATATCTACTCTGTGGAAATCTGGAATCTCTCACACCCCCAGAGTTTTCCACACAGAAGGAATAGGAAAAACAAACTGGAAGAGCTCAGAGCACAGAATAAGTGGAACTCAATCCAAGAGAGTCGTAGATCTTACCAAAGACCCCATCCTGTTATTTATACCACCCTGAACAGAGCCCTTTTCAGTCCACCACCATGAAAGCTCCCTGAAAAGGAGCCTTTCCCTTGTAAACAACCACCTGATAGATAGACAAGCAGGTGGACAAAAACCTAGTTGGATGCTGTGCATAGAAGGTTAACCAGATTAAAACAGCCTGCCAACAATCTCATAAAAATGCTAGACTTAAAAACTCCAACAGCAACCCTCTCAGGTCCCCTCCTTCATGGGGAGCTTTGTACTATCACTTTACTGTCACTCAATAAACTTTGCTGCACACCATTCTTCATCTGGTCTCCCTCTTCATTCTTTGAAGTAGCATGACCAAGAACTGCAGGTACTAAGTGAAGAAAAATCCTGAAACAATTGGAAGATTGTGATAAGTATATGGTAGGATTCCTTGACAGGTATTTCCTGTACATGTAGGCCTGTGATACAGGAGAGCTTAGAGTCAAAGAATGAATCTTGTGGACAACAGAGAGTGAGTAAAGCGATAGAAGTTTATTAAGCAGAGATATAGAGAAAGCTCTCAAAAGTGAGAGGAGAGGGGTCCTGACAGGGTGGCCACTGAGGTCTTGTAGTGGCAGTCTTTTATTGAGAACTCACTGGGAAGCTTGAGGTCTTGAGATTCTTGTGCTGTCTTGGTTTGAGTTACGACTGGTGGTAACATCTTTAATGGCTTATTTCTTCTTCAGGGTCTGCTTATTCTTTGTCGCAGTCATGGATGATGGTCCTTAAAAGACACCGTCCCTACCCACACCTGGGGCAGGGTGGTCTGGCTTGCTCCTTTATCTCTAGTTTCCTTATACCTTATCATTTTGGGGATTTCTGTGAGCCTGATTCTGTGGCCCGCTACCTAGCCCTGCCTAGCCTTATTTATCCCTAACTCAGCCTGCACATTTAGATTTGGAATGTAGGATGAACAATGGAGGCAGCCTCCATTTTGTGGGTCCCAATGTGCTAATTAACTTTCAGTCCTGACTATTCTTCCTTAATTTGGAACGTGTCTTCAAGTTTCTTTGTTTTTTAACTTTGATATTTTTGAAGGGAATAAGCTAGTTGTTTTGCAGACTGTCCTACAATTCGGGTTTATTTGACATTTCCTCATGATTTAGAGGTAGGGTATTCATTTTTGTCAGGAATGACTTAGCTCTGGCAAAGCTGTAGCCAAATCTGAGGACAAAGAAAATATAAGCTTTTTAAGGAGAAAAAAGTTAAGCTGGGAAGGCTAAAAGTCCATTGGAGTAAAAAGAGTTAGAAATGTGGTGGCTTTTCATTGGCTGAGCTATTGCTTAGGGGATAAGAAAAGCATTTCTTCCTCCACTGAAAGAGTAGAATAATAGGTCAAATGCAAGGCCAAGTCTTTGGAAGGTCAAGTCTGTTTCTTCATGTTCGGTCTGCAATTGATCATGAGTTGTAGGGCATGAGAGCTCTCCTTTTTGAAACTTCACAACTCCATTTTAGTGAGATTTCCTATTACTAATTTTCACATAGCCTAAATAAGCTTTTACTGTTCTCATCAGTAAAATGGGCATAAAAATATGTTGTAAAATATTGTCAAAATAAGCAAATGAAAAATTAAATTATGATTACTTATATTTTTTTTCTCCTTTAGGAAAGAGGAAAAAAAAATTGATAAAATTATCAGTTATTTCCTAATTACTTATGAGAGGCAAACCCCCTTATGCTGGAACTAACAAATGTTTAAAAAAAAAAAAAAAAAGACAATGGGATGTTTTATTGATTTATGCTTAACTGATTTAAATTGCAGCCCTGCAACTATGTTACAACTCAATACCCAGATCTTTATCCTTATATCTTAATTTAAAAACACTTGAGTATCCTTAAAGTGTAATACTTAACAGATTTTATCTTTACAAACTATCAATGAGTTGGATATGTCATTTTAACAATTTAAAAAAAAATAGTGGGGAAGTAACGAGAGACAAACAGAATGACTACATTCAAGATAATAAAAATTTGATTAAAAAAAAAAAACTGTTCCCAGCAATCATTTTCTAAAGTTCTCAGTGCCTAAGAAATTTTGTCCTTGACATTTCTAGGTCATTTTTGTTATGGTAATGAATGCATTTAGTCTTCAAATTAAACACACACACTATTTTATTTTATAATAAGATTTGTTTTTATTATGCAAGTCTTTTGTTCATCTTAACTAGGGGATGGTTCTCATTCAAGTAACATTGCATCCACATTTAGAAGGGCCTGCTTCACAAAGTACTATCTGATAATGTTTTTCAATCAACAGAGCCCTTGAAACTGTTCAGCTTGTTAGGCATTTGCTATTGAAGAGTGCATCCATCTTTGAAAACAAGATGCAGGGAAAAACAGTCCTCATTTTTTTCCAGTACTTGGTTTGTTCAAAGGACTGTAGCCATTTCAAGAGGTGCTAAAGATATGCATGCATAAGGCTTGATCATGCTCACAATGAAGAAGTATAATGAGCATTTATGATTTGAATTGAAGAGTTTCAAAAGGATGCAAATTAGTATCTTATCTAAAAGGATAAAAAATACCCCATCAAGTTAAAGAGCAATTTTCCAGACTATAAGTTTATCATGAGCATTTTAAAAACAACCAGTGTTTACTACAATTGCTGAGAGCATACTGCATCAGTTTACTTCCCCAATGGTAGAGTATTTCAGAAATATCAAGGACTCTCACAAAGTACTCAAGTTGAGGTGAGGGATGGTGAAAATTGGGAAAATATCATTTGAGAAAACAAGGTATACGTTCAACTGTCAAAGTTCAGAGCAAGAAAATATCACTCATATCCATCTTCATTAGTTTTCTATTGTGTAACAAGTTACCACAATCTTACTGGCTTACATCAATACCCATCAATTCTGAGCCGGGTCTGTAGGTGCGAAGTCTGGGCAGGCTTGGCTGAGCTCCCTGCTTCGGCTGTCCCTAGGCAAAGCCAAGATGTCACTTGGGCAGAGCTCTTGTCTGGATGCTCTGGGGAAAAAATCTGTTTCTAAGCTCATTCCCGATGATGACAGAACTCCGTTCCTTACAAAACTGTAATACTGAGGAGGAACAAAAGAAAAAGAAGTCACCAAATCTTTCCCCAATAAGACAGGAGAGTAAAGAGGAGCAAGATATACTATCCTCATTCATGCCTCTTTAACATATTATTTTTTCAGCTGACTGTTTAAGAAACAGCAGACACAGGAGAAGATCTAGAAACAGTAAAAGAGCCTTTTGTAAGGGTCTTTTACATTTACAAGGAAAATCTCCATTTTTTTTTAAGGGTGTCTCCCTCTAGCTACCAAAAAAAGGAGGATGACCAAATCTCTAGAAACTTTTATCAGTGAAGAAGTCCTGGAAATAAATCTACATAACAACCTTAACCTTGTTTACTGTGCTTTGCCTGTTAACCTTCCATTACTGACCTCTGCCTCCTTCAACAACTTTCTTTTGTCTTTAGCTGGAGATGGGTATCTAAGGTGGTGGCTTGGACCATTTCAGGGGGTTACTCACTTTTCCTAAGGATCTCCCAAGCATGCAGGAGGTATTCAAGTTGTTAAACTTCAGCTGTTTTTTTCACTATTAATCTGTCCTTTATAATACCAGGGTCTCAGCCAAGAGCCTAGAAGAGTATGGGAATTAATTTCTTCCCCTGCAGTAGAAATTTCTTACTCTTCTTTCATCCTTCCACCCTAACTTACTTTCCTTTAGACATTCCCCTTTCTCCCCTACCTAAGAATAATTCAATGAACAACATTCAATCACTTTCCTTAATATGAAAGACAAGATTATAAACCCACATTCCATTCCAGGTATCTACAGAAAGCTCTACTTGGGCAGATAGGTATTGAGCTGCTGCAACAGGAAGGCCTGCTCCTCCTATATAATGTGTCTATTTGTAGTGACACCATCCAAATATCATCTTAGTTGATAAAAACTAAATTTCCCACAATGTTACCATTAGAGTATTTTATGCTACCATAGAAGAGGCACTAATTAGCACACAAAATCAGGGACTGTTTTTTGTCTTTCCTCTAAATTACAGAAATCATAAAAAAAAATTCTATACTATTTAATATCATTCTTGTTGTATGTTCTTTATAGATGGATCTATAGAGCCCTCTAAACTCATTTTGCAAAGCACACACATTCACAACTCATTAGTGACATGTATTTACACTGTAAGCATTTTTCTTAAAAAGAAGTGTTGAGCTTATTTTAGACGTTAAAAAATTTTCACTTTTGCTACATAATCATAGAAAAGAGTTCTATTAGTATGCCTCTGGTTTTCTACAAATATTCCACATCAGTAACAATTAAGCTTTCCTGCAAATGTAAATAATTTCTTAAATGATACTTTCCAAGGAGAATGATTCAGAAGTTATATTTGTCCTCCAAGCACTAAACCTGGTTAAAAGAGGACAGAGGAATATCATTTTATTTTATTCTTTTTTTACAAATAACTGTCTAGAATGTACTACTAAAAATGTGCTTCTGTGATGAGATAAGAAAATTGCTCCAAAATGTAAATCATTGCTGAGTTCACCCAACTTGGAATATATAGTCACCTGTTTCTTCCAAAGTCCAAGCCATATCTAGGCATTTTAAAATCAATTTAATAATTCAGAGCAAAGGTACAATTTTTAGGTCATTACTCCTGCTTATCACAGAACTATGGTCAGTAGATCTTCAAAAACTACTAGTTGACTTAAGCAGTTGTAATAGTCATATGCTCATGTGCAAAGAAATTAAGTAATTTCAAGTATGTCCATATATACATTATAATTATTTTAAAGTGTTTATAAAATGTAGTGGGAATACAAATATTTCTGATTATGTTAAAGCTTAATTGTTTTCATAATTTAATAGTTTCATTATATTATTTTGAAGACCTACAGAAGGAACTTTTTGATGGGTTATTAAGCTAAATAAAACCAAAAACCATACATCATACAAGTCTTGATCAAAGGACAAGACTGATAAAAGAGCACATATCTCCTTTCTTAGAAAATGTTATTTATGATACTGTCTATTGGACTTAACAGAATAACCTTAAGGTAACAATATCTGTCTTAATAAACTAGAAGAGAAACATACAAGTTTTAGTAATCAAAAGATCATTCCCAGGTGGTAAAATGTTACCTTGGGTCAGTTTGGCGTCAGATACTCAGCTAATTCCTCATCTGTGTTACTTTGAAAAAATGAGTATGGGTGTGTGTTGATGTGTGTATGTATTCATCAATCGTTTATTTATGTAGCATAAATATATGTGATCACTTCTTGGCCTTTTGGGTAAGATCAAGTGTAGAATAAATATATGTGAATTTATCTATCTTCCAATCTGTGACTCCTAGCTTCCCACTATTCCACCCTGATACAGTTTGAACCCAACTACTGAAGTAGGAGAGGGAGGCTCTTGTCTCACAGAGTTGAAGAATGAATCTCTGGGGTAAAGGAGAGTAAGCAAAGCAATAGAGTTTTATTAAGCAGAGATACAAAAACTCTCAGAAGTGAAAAGGTCCCAGTGGGGTTGCCAATGAGGGTTTTTCATCTCTGGCCTTTTATTAGGACTTTACCAGGAAACTTACTGTGATTAGGTCAGTGGCTAGAACTAGACATGCTTATACATTGTGTGTGAGTGTTTCTGTGACATCTATGATCTATAGGTATGTATTGCTAGGTCTGATTAATCTTTGTAGCGAACTTTTCTTCTGAGGCCTGATCAGTTTTGGTAGTTATTTAATCTTCTGTGGTTACAATGTAATTATTACAACCCTCTTACTTACAATAGGGTGGTCTAAATTTTCCTGATCTCTGTCTTTGTCTTATCTCAATGTCTATATGCCTGAAATACTCAGAGCCTAGTTGGAGGCCTCCTATTTCTTTCGCACAATACCTTAACCCTTTCCCTACTCATTATATTTTCTTAAAGAAAATAAGCCCTGGAAACAGAATTAAGGAAGAAATAAACAATGGCTTACTTTAAAAAATATCATTCTGACCCTCCTTGAAGCCAACTTGCCCTTGAGCATACAGGTCCTGTTGTATTATCTGCAGTCCTAAAGAGTCGGTCACTGAAGCCAAGGGCTAGCATTATCTGTTTTGGTGTTTTGTTCTTAATTTCTTTCCCCTCTCCTCATGGGTCTGGGGTTAGGAGGGACCACAGTATTTCACATTTCACACTTGAGAAGTTCACCACCATCAACATTAAGAAGTTCATCACCTTTAACTCTCTGTAGTTTCTGTGTTCAGGACCAGGAGATTTTTCCTCTTTCTGGTGTTAAATGAATTTGAGGTCCTCCTCCTCCCCCTCCCCCTCCTCCATTAGTAGCAAATCTATCACTGTCATGCCATTTAAAATCTAAAGGAATTTTTTGAAGGGCATTTTAGAAGTGTCAATTATAGCCACACCCACAGAGTCCTAGGAAGAAAAAAGTTTGATTAAAAATCATCACAAATGGAATCACAAAAGGAAGAAGAGCCTAATCTGACAATTTTTAAAGGCAGAACAGAGAGAGTCAGCAGGAGAATCCAAGGACTAATCTGTTTTTAGAGTACTTTCAACACACAGGACTGTGGCATCATGGCATGAACACTGAAAACAATTTAGGAAATTTTAGGTGTTAAAGGGCTTCAGGCAGACAAAATGCTTTAAAATGGATAGTGTCTGAGAGAAATGTTAGATAGGTATCTAGTTTTAGGCAATTTCACTGTCAATGACCTAGGAGAAGGAAGTGGCATGAGATAACAAAACATACAATTAATAGAAAATTCAGACACATTGGTAAATCCATAAAGTAAAAATAAAACTGAATGGTTTGACTAGATTAGAACATTAGAAAAGAGCTTACTATAAGTCTTTTAAATATTTAGCACACAGAAGCTGAAGTAATACAATAAGGTTAAGGGAAGTAAAGAAAAATAGTGTTTACACATTCAGGCAAAAGTATACATGGAGGGTGAAAAGTTATTAAGAATTAGGATATTAAGGCCTTACTTATAATACAGATTGAGAATAACATGGATTGAAATATTAAACTGTAACTGATTCAAATTAGTTCCAATTAAATAGAAAATATTTTTGAGCAAGAACACTATTGTCTATTCAAAATGAATTTTACAAAAAAATGAATTATACATTATTTCAGACCTATAATTTTGATATTTTAAACTTCATTTTTTTAATCATAGCAAATCTAATGTCATATATATGACTTCTCTGCTTCTACCTTTCACACCTCCATGCACACATATCTAAGGCTTCTAAGTATGCTCTAGAATGTCTGAATTCTCATATAATTAGCATAGAGACAAGTCCAAGCATAATAGTATACTCTAAGTCCTGTCTCAGGTGTCCCCATTTTTCCTCTAATATATATTTCCTATAATATATATATTATATTGTGTGTGTGTGTGTGTGTGTGTTTCTTAGGTTGCTAATGGTGGTCATTGCATAGGAACTCTTTACTGAAGTCTTCCTTCATATGTGAAATTTATTACAAAGTTTTAGATGTGACCATATTTCTCACTAGCTGTGACATAAGAATAAGTAAGTAAATATGAAAGTGTGAATAGTCTGTAATAGTCAAAGTAGTATATTTCATTAGAGCATTTTTGTGGCATTGAAGATTCCTCTAGCTAGGATATCAGCTATTTTTGAGTGTCCATGATTGTACAGGGCAATGTTCTAATACTTGACAAAAATTATCTAACTTAATGCTCACGCACACAAAACTAGGGAAAAGTTATTCCTATTCCATAGTTAGAAATTAGTGGTACAGAGAGGTAACTTCCACAAAATTAGTCTTCAGTGACTTATTTTGTCAAAGCCAGGATATGAGCCTTAATTTATCTTTATTAAAAACTTGGAATTGCTTTGATACGTGTGCACAATGAACTAGTATGGCAGCTACATAAATGGCTTACAACATAATTTTACCTAAGGTCAACTCTCTCTCAGTGGATGTAGCTGAAACCAAGATACAGATCAGTACTGAAAAATACTATATAATGTTCTAATCTTGATATGCCTCAAAAATAAGAGGAACCCTAGGATATTCTGCAAGGAGAGAGATCCCTTGCCAGGAGGTTTAAAATTATAAGTAAAATGTGACTCTTTAAAACAGTGATACAGGGGCACCTGGGTGGCTCAGTAAATAAAATCTTTAAAAAAAGAAAATAAAAACAAAACGATACAAATTCCTCACCGAATGGGGTTATTTTATATCAAGTGGGGGCTACTGATAGGTTTTTACAACATAATATTTAATCCGTAGTACCCAGCACTAGTTGAAGAAACAGATCTACTAACCTTTTTAACCGTCGTAGACACCAGTAGAAAGAAACTTTCTACCTTAATTTTATTTGCACATTTCAGGCAGATTAAAAGAAAAAAAGCATAGCATAACAATATTTTTTTTATTTATTTAAAGATTTTATTTATGTATTCATGAGAGAGACAGCGAGAGAGGCAGAGACACAGGCAGAGGGAGAAGCAGGCTCCCTGCAGGGGGTACTATGTGGGACTTGATCAGGGCCTTGGGATCATGCTCTGAGCCAAAGGCAAAGGCTCATCCACTGAGCCCCCTAGGTGTCCCCCAATATTGTTATATTTAATAATATACTAAACTATGAGTATCATCTACAGTGGCTGCTTTGCATAAGGATAAATAGTGGCTGGTTAAATAAAAGAAACAAAGTTATGTCAGTCTAAAACAGGGACTAGCAGAGGAAAAACAGGAGGGGATGAAAGGAGAGAAGGGGAAGGGAGTTAGGAGGGGGAGGAAGAGAAGGAGGCAGGGGTAAAGAAAAAGGAGTGGAAAACTCAATCTATTGCTTGCCAGGCAAAAAAACTAACACCTAGGAAGGACTTCACGTAACAGTATCCCGAAAGGGAAGTCAGGAGATATTAAATATTAGAAAAAAGCAGTTCATAATCCTGGTCTTAATTAATCATCTAAAATTAACCCTCTGGATGTGGTAGACTGGATCACCAGTCTGTATATATCTAATTAAAGGAAGTCTCTTTGTTCATTGAAAAGCATCTTCAATTCAAAATAATTTCCCAGATGATGATACTCAGAACCAGTTATAATGAAACACAAAGTTCAGGGTTTAAAAAAAAAATTTTGTCTAAAAATTTGTATGATAGTTTTAGGTTTATATAAAATTTGTGAAAATAATAGCAGTCCAACAGAAACCAAATACAGTTTTCCTTATTAGTAAAATCTCACATTACTATAGTGCAGTCCTTGTAGCTGATGTACCAATATTGATGCTACCGTGAAATAGTTTATATTTTGTCTAGATTTCCTTAGTTAAGGAGTTACCTAACGTCCTTTCCTGTTTCAGGATCACATGTAGGTTACCACACTGTATTTAGCAGCCATATTTCCTTAGTCTCCTATTGACCATAATTTCTCAGATTTTCTTTGTTTTGAATGAATGACCTTGACAGTTTTGGGGGGGACTAATCTGAAGATATTTTTTAGAATGGCCTTTAATTGGAATTTGTCTAAGGCTTTTTCTCTTGGTAGGACTGTCTTTATGGTTGGGAGGAAAGTTGTGCCCCAGATTTTTTGAATTAGCGTATATTGAAGTTCTCTCTTTGTGCTGCAAAGTTCTGTGCTTTACGAAATGCATAATGTAATGTTTTCACTAGTAGTATCACATCTCTCTGAATAATTCCACCCCTCTAAAATATCAACTATACTTCATATAGTCAATCCTATCCCCAAACACCTGGCCACAACTGATTTCATCATCTTTGTAGTTTTGTGTTTCCAAAATGTTATATAATGGAACGAGTAGCCTTTTCACACTTTTTTTTCACTGAGCAAAAGGCATTTATTTTTTTATTTTATTTATTTTTTTATTTTATCTATTTGAGAGACAGAGTAAGTGCAAATGGGGGGAAGCAGAGGAGGAGTGAGAGAGAATCTGAAGCAGACTTCAGGCTGAGCACCCAGCCCTCAGGGGACTCAATCCCATGATGGTGAGTTCATTACCTGAGCCAAAAGCAAGAGCCTAATGCTTAACTGATGAGCCACTTAGATGTCCCTCACTTAGTAAAATACATTTAGGTTGACCTAACTCTTTTCATAGATTGGTAAATCATTGCTTTTTATCTACAATAGTATTCCATTCTATTGATGTCCCACAGTTTGTTTATCCACTTACTGATGGACATCTTTGTTGATTCCACATTTTTTGTGATTATAAATGAAGCTACTATAAATATGTATATGCGCATACGGGGGGTTGTACGGACATGACTTTTCAAACAACTTAGGTAAATATGTAGAGGAATGATTACTGGATCATATAGCAAAACTATATTTTGCTTGAGAAGAAGCTTCCATACTATGTGGAAAGTTCCTTAGGAGTACTGAATGAAAGGTTGTGATACTACATATCCTTGGCAGCAAATCATATTGTCTATTTTTGGATTTTAAGCATTCAAATGTGTGTGTAGTGGTGTTTAACTCCTGTGTAAATTTGCAGTTCCCTAATAAGAAACGATGTCAAACATCTTTTTTAAACACATTTAGGCCATCTATATATTTTCTTTCGTGAGGTACCTGGTCAGATCTTTTGCCTATTTTTTAAGTGGGCTGTTTAAATTATTTTTGGTTGAACTATAAGAGGACTCTGTGTCCTGTGGACATGAGTTCTTTATTAGAAATGTGCCTTGAAAATATCTTTTCCCAGTAGGTGACTTTTTCTATTCTAACATTGTCTTTTTTAGAGTATTGGTTTTTATTAAGGTCTAAGTTATCTTTTTTTTTTTTTCTTTCAGAAATCCTGCTTTTAGTGTGGTATATAAAAACTTATTGACAAAGCAAACTGATTTTTCTCTTATGTTTTCTTCTGGAAGTTTTATATTTTTGCATTTTATTTTCATTTTATAATCCAATTTGTCTTAACTTTTCTGTAAGATGGAAGGTTCCTTTTCTTGCCAACAGTTGTCCAGGTTTCCAGCACCATTTATTATAAAACTATTCTTCATTAAATTGCCTTTGTGCCTTTGTGAAAATCAATTATATTTGTGTAGGCTAAGTCTGAGTGCTCTATTATATTCCACTGACCTCTGTGTCTGTTCTGTCATTAATAGTGTGCTGCCTTGATTATTAAAACTTTATATTATCTTGAAGTCCTATAGTGTGACTCCTTCAACTCTGATTTCCTTCTTCAGAATTGTGTGGACCCTTCTAGGTCTTTTGCCTTTCCATAGATCTTTAGAATCTCTTTGTCACTATCCCCAAAATAGATTTTTAGGACTTTGAGATAGTTTTGAACATATAGATCAAGTTAGGAAGAATTTAAATCTTAATCCTGAGTTTTCTAATAACAAACATGTAATAAATGTTTTAAAAGATTTATTGATTTGAGAGACAGAGCATGCACATGAGTGGGAAGAGGGGCAGAGGGTGAGACGCCTCACTGAGCAGAACCTGACCTGGGGTTTGACCTTATGAAATCAAGACTGAAGCCCAACCAAGAGTCTGGCCCTTAACTTGACTGAGCCACCTAGGTGCCTAGACAATTTTGTAATAACTCTTAATTCATATAGATCCTTTTTAAGTGTTTCTTAATTCCTAGCATACAGAACCTATACATATTTTATTAGATTTACTTATAGTTTACATTTATATTAATGCTAGTATAAATGATTTTTAAAAATTACATAATTTCGTTGGGTATTGCTGTTATATAGGAAAGTAAGACTTGTGTGTATTGACCTTAGATGCTTCCTGAGAAGGTGCTATGACTACATACTAGTTTTAAGAGGATTTTGTTTTTTGCAGATTCTTTGTTTTTTTCTATATAGATAAACACCCTCTCTACAAATACAGTACTATTTCTTCCTTTCAAATATGTATATGTAAATATATGTAAACATAAACATTCCATATATATAAATACATATTTCTAGTTTTTAAAACTTTTTGTCCTATTGCACTAACTAAAACTTCTAGTAAAATACTGAATAGGAATGGTGAGAGAAGATAGTCTTGTCTTATTCCTGATCTTAGGGGGAAAAGGTCTGGTTTCTTAGCACTGAGGTTCATATTAGTGCTGGTGTTTTATAGGTGTTTTCTTTAATCAGGCAAAAGGAAATTTCTACTTAGGCCTACTTTGCTGAGAGTTTGCATTATAAATGAGTATTGGCTTCTGTCAAATACTTTTTCTAAATCAATTAGTCTTATCATATGATTTTTATTCTTTTTTTTAAATTTTTATTTATTTATGATAGTCACACAGAGAGAGAGAGAGGCAGAGACACAGGCAGAGGGAGAAGCAGGCTCCATGCACCGGGAGCCCGACGTGCGATTCGATCCTGGGTCTCCAGGATCATGCCCTGGGCCGAAGGCAGGCGCTAAACCACTGCGCCACCCAGGGATCCCTGATTTTTATTCTTTAGCCAGTTAATGTGGTGAGCTACATCATTGATTGAACTTTTTTTTTTAATGAATGCATCTTACATCCCTGACATATATTGTACTTGGTGTGTAACTTTTCTCATATTTTTGGATCCATTTGCAAATATTTCAGTTTTTGTGGGTCTCTGTTTGTGAGCATATTTGGACAATAGTTTTTTGTATTTTTTTTTTTTTCCTTGCAATGTCTTCATCTGGTTTGGTACACAATAGCCCTGACCTCACAGAATGAAGTAGGAAATGTTCCTTCTGTTTCAGTTGTTAGATGGAATATTCTATAAATGTCAATTAAATCAAGTGGATTGAAAGTAATGTTCAGGTCATCTATATCCTTACTGATTTTCTGCCTGCTGTATAAATCCATTACCGGCAGAAGAGTGTTGAAGTTTCAACTGTAATAGTGTTTGTCTCACAATAAAAGTTAAAAAATGGAAAGGGAAATAGCTTGAAAATAATCAGTAACTGAAATAGCAGAATCAGAGCAGGGATAAAAAGAGTAAAAAAAACAAAACCACAACAACAAAAAATCCATCAGGGCTGTCTGTGTTCTGAGTGTTGGGGAAAAGGGTGTCCATGAATATGAAATCCTTGGAGGGCAGACTGTGGCCAGTCCATGTTTTCCGTTTAAGATTACAGACTGGGGGGAAGGAACTGCTCAATTGGACCTACACTTCCTAGCCTTCCGCCAGCTTGCATTTACATAGGCTTGTGTGACCTATTCTAGTCCACAGAATGGTAGCAGAATTCAAACACATATATTTCAAACCGGAGTTTGTGAAAGACCTATGAATTCTCATCTTCTCTCTTTACATTTCAGACCTGAGGTCAAAAACCCAGGGCAATTTTGAATGTTATTTCTCTAGATGGCACAGATTTTGTAATCTAGGAACCCCAAAGACTGCGTTGAACAAAATGCTGTTCACATAACTAAGAGATTTTCTTTTTTACTGTGTTGAGCCACTGATTTTAGTATATATTATTTACAGCGCATATTGTTATCATTACAAATACGGTAATCTTCCCTTCCCATGAGACCTGAAGGGACAGAATTAGGGCAGCAGGCAGCCGCAGAAAATGATAGGGAACTTCAAAAACAAAATAAAACAAAACTATAACAATAATAAGAAAACTTTAAAATACAGGCTTATTTGGGACTGCCATTTACAGAAGTAGTAATATTTCTTGCCGGCCAACTATAATTAGAATCCAGTCATTTATGAGATGTTGTAACTATTTAGTTAATTAACTCTCAAGCTTTTGGAAGAACTGCAGGTGAAACACTTCCTCACTCAATGTAAGTAACAAAGAATATATTCTTATCTAAATGCACAGTGCTTTGTTCATATAATACCCATTAACACAAAATGAGAAAAGGTATACATATAAATTATTTCTCATTAAAGTAAAATTATGCACTTAAGCATTTTTAGTGTTATATTTAAAAAGCATATACCATAAACTGACAACTGAAATTGCCTAAGTTCATTTTCAAGTAATTGGTAAAAATTATCTCCAATGCACACATACACGCAGAATACACCATATTTCTTCTTTTCTAGCAAATAAAAACAAATGACTATTCTTCATATATCTCCATGATATATTGATAATATATTCATCAGATAAAACACAGAAGATATCAAGGGGATTGAAACCTTACAAAGTCATTTCCTTAGTATAGCAAAACATAATTGATGAAAAATTATGAAAATAAAATCATAGGTCAAAAATTGTGTCAGAAATGTAAAAAATAACTAAAGGAAACAAACTGAACTCAGATTTTAGAGTACAAGAGCCCTTAAATTGCACAGTTCTTTGTGAGTACTGTTATTGCTCAGTAACTTCTCTCAAATACTGAATTTCATTTAGCAATTAGAAGAGAGTACTTGCCTTTCAACTTTCTCTGGTATGCTTGGGTTCAACTTCAGATCTCTAATTCACATTCATGTCCTAATATATTAAAACAAACAACTGCCTTGTAAAGTTTTATTAATAAGGCTGGGTCTATTTTCAGTCTCGTGCTTTTAAATCACTTTTGAGCATGCTAGACCACAACAGTATTCTACTGAATTCCACTCTCTTAGCCTTTACCTGGAGAAAGTTTATAGCTAGACCTGAAGAAACCTATGCCATTCAAGTAATATATGAGGATGATAATAATAATAAAAAGAAAAAATAGCAATAGTTAAAAGTTATTAAACACTCTACAAATCAGGGAACTTAGTAACCATTTTATATTCTTAATCTCATCTACAGTAATTTTAAAAATGGGATAGCTGCCCACTATTGTTACTGTTTAACAGATAAGAAAACTGAAGAATTGATATATTAAGCAAACTGCCCAAATTATTACAACTCTTAAAATTTAGAGCTGATAGTTGAAACCATCTGTCTCTAATTTCATGTTCTTTACCATGTTTTGCAATGAGTGCCAACCATTTTCTTTCTCTATTTAACATTCTGACGCATTGTGGTTGTACCCTATATTTCAATGTCCTTTTTAAAAAATCTCTTTTCTTCATTACTCCTTTCCATGTCTCTGTGCGTGCTGTACTTCTGTAACACAATCGTAATTTTACAATTTAGAAAAAAAAATAAAATAAAATAATTTTACAATTTAGGTCACATAATTATTGTATACCCAAGATAAAAACGAGTGTGATATTTATAGGAACCCATGTAATTTTGAGATAAAGATAGTAGGGCTGCTTCTGTTAACTGCAACACTTCTTGGTGAATACATAATCAAGAATATCAGGAAAGCTACAATGGAGTCTAAAGGTCTGAGTGGATATATCAGTTTTTATGTCTGTTTTGAGGAACTACCACAAACTAGGTGGGCAAAAACAACAATTTTTTCCCTCATAGTTCTGGAAGACACAGTTGGAAATCTAAGTGGTATCAGGGCTGCGTTCCCTCTGGAGGATCTGGGGGTGGGGGGTACCTTCCCTGACTAGAACCACTTCTGCTAATTGTTGGCAACCTTGGCTTTCTTGGCTTGCTGCGTCATTCTAGTCTCTGTCTTGGTCTTCATTATCTTCATACCACCTTCCCAGGACTCCCAGGAGAGCCACCCCCATATGTATCACTAGATTAATTTCAAATTAATATAGAGACTCCAACAAATGGAAAAATTTATATGTTAAATTTGTACAAATTCATATAATTCATACAGATAGTATTTATAATAAGTGGTATCATATAGTAAGACTATCTACCAAGCTCCAAAGAAATAACCATGATGATGGCTACATGAGTAAGTTCAACTCAAAAGCCGCACCAGACCACAGAAATCACGCACTGTAGACAACTTCCCTTTCAAAACACTAGTAAGACCAACAGGGCCATTCAAAATTCAACTTTTAAACTTTATGAGCAAGGAATATTGTAGGAAAAGCTACCAAACATTATGGAACATGAACTGGACTGTTGAAATTATTTAATTGGTATGGTATTTAAACTTGGTCATTAAAATGATTTTTGGTTGAATTATGAGAGTACTTTGTGTACCGTGGACACATGTTATCAGGGATGTGCCGTAAAAATATCTTCTCCCAATATGTGGCTTTTCCTATTCTAACATTGTCTTTTTTAGAGCAGTAATTTTTATTAAAGTCTGAGTTTATCAATTTTTTCTTTCAGAAATCCTGCTTTTAGTGTTATATATAAAAAGTTGTTAACAAAACACACCAATCTACCAAGAATGTAGATTTCATTTATTTAACCATATTACTTGAATATATGCATTTTGGGAAAGGGAGAGACATATTTGAACAAAATGAAATCATTTAACCTGTTGAAATTTAGTGGAAAAGTAAGATGTAGAAGTACCAATTCTAGGACTCCTAGTAACTCAGTGTATGTGACCTGAAACATGTTATTTTAATTTTGTGTCACCAAGTGCCCTGAAATAGAAAATAAATATTAAAAAGTTAAGTCCTGCTAGACCTAGATAAAAGTTTCAATAATATTAACTACTATAACACATGCTATATAAAATGGTAAGCACTACATAATAATATTGGAATCAATTTGAATTTTAAATTATTTTCCTAAAGATAAGGGTGTTACCTTACCCTGTGTGGATTCCTTTAAGTTAGTATTGTGTCAGATTATATGAAAATCAGTGCTTATGAATATAAACTGCTTTTTTTTTTAAAGGTAGATAGTTTTAAAATAGAATTTTAAGTAAAACTTTCTCCTTGGCAAGGACATTTTTCAGTGTCTGATAGCATATCAACGTAAATGTTAAACTTCACATTGTCTGGAGTATATTTTGTACTTTTAAATTGCTGAAAAGTGCATTTTAAAATAGTTTTGTGGTACACCATATAGGTCTTCTTTAAAAATTTATGGATGTCTCTCTCTCTCTCTCTCTCTCTGTGACTATCATAAATAAATAAAAATTAAAAAAAAAAAAAAAAAAAGGGATCCCTGGGTGGCGCAGCGGTTTAGCGCCTGCCTTTGGCCCAGGGCGCGATCCTGGAGACCTGGGATCGAATCCCACGTCGGGCTCCCGGTGCATGGAGCCTGCTTCTCCCTCTGCCTGTGTCTCTGCCTCTCTCTCTCTCTCTCTCTCTCTCTCTGTGACTATCATAAATAAATAAAAATTAAAAAAAATAAAATAAAATAAAAATTTATGGATGGAAATGTAAATAAGTATGCTTTATAATTTCAAAGGCCAATAACTACCAAAAGTCCCAAATTGTTCTTTAAACTCCATTCCTATTAGATTTCCTGGCATTTTGATGTCCTTGGAAGCTGTGGAAGCATGGAGAATTTCTTGCCTTGCCTCTCTGCTTAGCATACCCACCTGATATGCATGACAGGGCTTTTATTGTACCTTTACTTGCCAAATGGCAATTTGGTATCATTTTTCACCTAGAGTCAGACCCTGAATTTAAATCTGGGCTCACCATTTAGTTGGACATTGACCCTGGGCAATTTTTCTATATTTCAGTATTATAATATGTAAACAGAAAAGACACTAATAACTATCCCAGAGAGTTGTTGCGAAGATTGAATGATTTAAAAGACTGCTTGGAAGAATTGGGGGGGGGGGGGCGTCTTGTAAGTATTTAACAACAATGACTGAGTGATGATGATGATGATTTTCATCAGTTGTCTAAACTTTTTGTACTACCAGACATTGTGGCAAGGAGCTAAAAATTATAGTTAATACATACTATTCTCCCAGATAATGATAGAGGACAGGATCAAGAGAGTAAACAAGCTACTTACTGTCATGTGATGGGAAGGAGCTAAGCCAAACATTAGAGATGAAATGGTTGACAAAATATGTGAGAAAAGCAGTAAGAGTTAGCCATCTATCTGAACACATTGGATGATATTCACTTGTGCATATTCTACTCTGATCTCTTAGGTATTGTTGAATTCTGCTTATGTTCATATGAGTCACAATTTCTTACAGATGAGTTTATTTCTAAGAGAGCATTTCCATATTTTCTGTATTTTTATCACCCTGCAATTTTATCTCAAGTTAGGCCTAGGAGCCTTAGTAAATGGATAAATCCAGTATATCTTATAAAGTTTAGTTAAAGTTAGTGTAATGTGAGAATTTTTTAAATGTTCCATTTTTAATAAAGATTTTATTTGTTAGAGAGAATGACTGGGAGAGGAGCAGAAGGGGGAGTAGACTACCCCCCCCCCGCAGCAGGGAGCCATACATAGGGTTCCACCCTGGGACTCTGGAATTATGACCTGAGTGGAAGGCAGAAGTCATCCAACTGAGTCACCCAAATAACTCTAATGTTAGTATTTCATTCATGGCTGTAGGAACCTTCAGAAGATAATCCTCTCTAAATTAGCACAACTTTGACATTAAAACGATAAGAATTATAATAATATTGTAATGATTAGGGATTGAACTGTTGACCCTCAAAGTTGGCAGGATCTTCTTGAACTGAAACCTATGTCTTTCAAGAAAGAGGTAGATCTCCATAAGGTCTTTTAAGCACAGCACTCTGTCAGAATTGACTCTCCCATGAATAGGAGGTAAATAGTCCTGTCTGAAATCAGCCTCAAAAGCCACTACAGATAACATGGCTTTAAAAGTTTGTTGATTGGGGCACCTGGGTGACTCAGTCCATTAAGCATCTACCTCTGGCTGAGGTCATGATCCTGGGATCGAGGATCCAGGGAACCTCCATCTCCCTCTACCTCTGCCTGCTGCTCCCCCTGCTTGTGCTCACTCTCTCTGCCAAATAAATAAGATTTTTAAAATAAATAAATTAGAAAACGGTTATTGACTAACTGTGGAAGGAATGAGTAGGATGCAGTATTATGGATGGGTGTGCAAGAGGGAGAGCAATGACTTACTTCCACCAACTGATGATGTCACAGGTAAGGAGATCAGTGAATACAGCTCTTTCTTTATCTCTCACTGCTCACTAATTGTAGTACAATCACTACTATTATAAAATCGAAGAGAAAACACTGCCGTATGATTTAAATATGGAGTATGTTAGATTAATGAGCTTTTTGCAACAAGCTATGTCCTTAAATGAATACACAAAATAGATAACACCCAGGAAGTACTGAATATGTGAAATGTATCATTCCGATTTTGCAAGTACTAAACATTTTAACTAATTAAATGCTCAAAACAACTCTACAAGGTAGTGCAATTTATCCTCATTCTACAGATGAAGAAATTGAGGCACGGAGAACTTAAGTTGATTTGCCCACAGGAAACCAGACTCTAGAATCTGATCACTGACCCTTCATGGTGACTCCTGCATTATTTTTTCCCCCTGTTCAACCCTCCCTGCCACAAATTCAAATAGATATATAAATGCAGCAAGAAACACATTAAACTGATAAGAAGCCTAGAGGTAACAAGACTCCTGAGGAAATTGAAGCGCTAATGAGTCATCTGTGAATAAACTGTGAATTTCTTTTTTTACTGTCTTTTTCAATCTGGCGTCTTTCACAACCTCTAAATAAATTTTCAAAAACAACAAACAGCAAACATAATAAAGCCTGTAGCAAGTGTTTATTTGCCTTCTAAGCTGTAGCTATAAATTTACACTTATATCCTTGAGCAACAGAATTTTTAATTCCAGACAACACGGATGATAAATTTTCAGAATGTTTAGGGACCCCTGTAAATATCTACACACTCTTGTAGCAACTTAGTGCTACATCCTACTGCATACCCACTGAGGCACTGCAACTACTGTCTGGACGGAGAGCCCCTGATAATTAGGCTGTACTATAATATTTTCCTTGATCATTTATCTACACAGATAAAAGCACTTGAGTTTTTAGGTGAAATTATTGTTCCTGCATATCATACAAGGTTGTGATTTCCAAAAATACTGAGGAGCCAATGCAAACGAAAATGAGCTCTGCATTATGGTCACTACTTGTTGACCTGACAGAGAACATTCTGAGTTTGCTGTGACCACTGGTTGTATCCTGTCCTGCAATGCACGCATGCATTTTTACTCTCTTCTGCCTTTAGGAGGCAGTGACTTCGTCTGATTGACATCTGTTTTTTCTTACAGTTACTATACACCTTGCTCAAAGTAATCACCCAATGATAATAACTGAGTGAAACAAATACCAATAAGAAGAAAAAAGTCTTTAAACTGATAAAACTACTTTGTCTAGATTTTAACTATTGCAAATATATAAACATCTTTTTAAGCCCTTTGTATTCTGAATGAGCCAATGAACATATCAACAAATGATTATTCATGTTCTAAACACCACTGTCAATGAATCAGACTTGACTTGTATCGGAGAGTTACAGAACATGTTACTATGTTCTTTGGAGTTTGGGTTCTGCACTCAGCCCCAGGCACTATTTTTTACACTTTTCTGATATAGGTTTAATTATTTAAATGTACATGCCTCCATTTCCCTCATCTTTGAAGGAAATCTTGTAATAAAACAACCTTTCAGGGTTTGGAGGAGGATTAGGGAAATCTGTAAGCACTAGCACCTTTTAATATATCAGTAAGTATTAACTGCTATTATTATTTTACTAGTTAATTTTAGCTTTATGATAACCCTTGTCATACATTGAGAATTATTCCAGTTTGAATGATAGAGACATGCTCAGAAAGGCCAACTTAATTGCTAAAATTCTTACTTAAAGTCAGTGGAAGATTTATGATCCCTTTATCAAGTAGTCTTTTAACTTGATTTAGGAGTTAATAGATCATTTTCCATTCCTGAGGCTCAGCCAATCCTATTTGGCCACTATTTTATGTTCTTAAAGATACATAAAAAGTTGGCATTTCCCAAATTGTTATCCTCTGGGATGTGTTCATATGCACCTTCCTTCCTCCCTATATAGGATTAGAAATGTTCAGTTTACACTCACATAGATAAAGAACTTGGAAGTCATTATTCCCATGCTGTCAACAATGAAAAAGCTGAACAAACTTAAAATCAACAACTCTTCCTAGATCCACTAGAGAATTGAGATCACAAGACAAATGTCTGCCCAGAAAACTGGAGTATATGGTGAATCACAATTCATTGAGCATAGATGCTATTGCATTCAGGATTGCTATGAACATAAACATTAACTGATGAATTTATGGAGGCCGGTTGTGAACTAGCCTCAGAACTCCTAGAGACCCAGTCTTGGTCAGGGAATGCCACACTCTCAGGAGATTTATTTCCAAGAGCCAAGAGCACCATTAGGTCTTCATGGCAAAGACTGGATTGTGCTTAAGTCATGGATAGGACAAATTACCAATTTGAAGTAAACCCAGAGCTTTCTATCTCTATAACAAGTCTATTCTGAGGGGAAACAACTTTACCAGGACCTTATCTGATTTGACAGAAGAGGAACAGGCAAAAAGAATCCCTTCTAAGGTTCTGTATCTTCTAAAAGAAGGGGGGGTGGTGGTGGGGAAAGACTAAAACAAACCAACCCTATGAAGGCCAAAACCCAGGGACTCTTGATCTTTCAAAAAGATAAGATTATAATCATAAGATCACAATATGCTTCCCCTCTTAAATGTCTTACCCACATCAACAGGACTCCAATCCGTTAACAATAGATAAGAACTGAAAGTCATTGATGGAATTTCTAGGGAATTGCAGGGTTTAGTTTAGATGGAATTTCTAGGGAATTACAGAGACCAGAAAGGTAAAATAAGGATAGCAGAAGAAATGGAATCCTCTGAGACAAATACTAAATATAGCCTAACTCTATATCTAGCCAGATAAACATAAATCCTCACACTAAATATCTTTGAGTACTTTTGGGCTCATAAATCATGTTTTGGCTTCAACCAAAAATTAAAAGGCATGCTAAAGAGAAAAAAATACACCCTAAGCATATAAAGAAAGTATCAGAACTAGATACAGACATGGTAGAAAGTCTTAAATTTTCAGGCAAGATGCTTTAAATAGACACAATTATTATGCTAAGGGCTGTAATGGAAACAGTGAACAACATGTAAGAACAGATGTTTAATGTAAGCCGAGAGATGGAAACTCTAATTTTTTTTAGTGGTAGAAATAAACAGTAACAAAATTTTTAAAAATGCCCATAGGCTTATTAGTAGACTGGATTTAAGTGAGGAAAGATTTCGTGAGCTTGAAGATATGTCATTAGAAACCTCCTAAACTGAAAAGCAAAGCATAAAGGAATTAAAAATAAAAGGAACAAAATATACAATATTTGTGTGACAAATACAAAAATGTAACATATATTGAATGCAAATACCTGAATGAAAATAGAGAAAAGAGCAGACAATATATCTGAAATAATAATAGATGAGAGTTTTCAAGATTAATGGCAAATGCTAAACCACAGATCCAGGAAGCCCTGAGAAGACCAGGAAGGCCTTTTTTTTTTTTTTTTTTTTCAACATTAAGTTATTATTTATTTTTCAGGTTTAAAAGGTTTCAAAATACATATGTACAAGCTAAATAAAACAAACTACCCTCCCGAGAATCAATGTAGAACAGAATACATAAGTACACAAGGTCTATTTTATAGGATACGAAAAGTGATAATGTCATCAAATACTAAGAAAAGGAAGGGTAGATATCAAAATGTACAACCAGGCATATCCTATCCTAGCTGCAGAAAACCAAAGATAATACAAAATCGAGGGAGAAGCCAAGAGGTTGGGGGGAGTGAATGGGTAACTTACCTATAGCAAAACAAAGATATAAATTACACTGGACTTCTCTTTAGAAAACTTGCAAGCAGGAAGAATGTAGTGGGAAATACTAGAAGCATTGAAAGAAAAAAAATCCAGCACAACAGACTTCAGTATCCATCATAATTAATTTTCAAAACTAGAGAGAGAAGTTCTTTCTCAAAAAAAAAAAAAGAAAAGAAAAGAAAAGAAAAGAGTTGTACAAGCTGATGTTTCTTCATCAGGCAGGAGGGAGAGAAGGAAAGCATGCCTCTCGTGTCCCCAGCATTTTGGTGTGCTGAGAGGCTGGTATCTTTCTTGCAGCGATGGGAGCAATGGAACCCTCATTGTTTCATGGGGGAAGCTAAGAAACCAGGAACAGGAGTCGGCAATCTGCTGCACCCAGCATAGCTCAGTACATTTGGGAGAAGGCACGGAACTTGAGGCATCTTCCCTGGAAAGGAGGGAAAAGAGTGCAATGTGTCCTATGTCCTGGCTTGTGGTACAGCAGTAAGAGATCCCAGAGAAAGCAGATTATGAGCCCCTGAAAATAAGAGTTAATACCCTCTAATTAGGAATCTATACAAATGGGTCCAGAGAAGACACATCCATAGCAAAGGATTGAGCGGCTCCCAGAATCTCTAGCCATGCTGATTAATAGTCGTCTTTGTCAAATTCCATCTGTAAAGACCAAGAGAAGTGGCTGTGTCTTCAAATGCAGACACCTATCCAAAGCTACAAGGAACACAAATAATAGGAAACATGAACAAAACAAAATAAATCTCCAGTAACTGACCCTTAAAAAAAAAAAAAAAAGCTTGAGGAGTAATGCTATCAATATGGAATAAGCTGGAAGGTGCAAGGAAAGATCTTCCCTTTGAGGTTTCAGTGGAAACAGCCCTGTCAACACCTTGAATTCAAGCTTCTAGCCTCCCAAACTATGAGAAAATAAATATCTGTTGTCTTAAAACATTCAGTGTGTAGTAATTAGTATGGTAGACCTAGAAAGCTCTTAGAGTATATTAACTACAGAAGCAGAAGAAACAATTCCTATCTTGTGCTGTGATGCTGGCCTTACCATAAGACCAGGTCAGCTGAAGACATTACAAAGAAAGAAAACTGCAGACCAATAATTTCATGAGCATAGACCCCTGAATCCTAAATAACTATTTGTAAATAAGTTCAAATTTTTAAGAAATTAGTTAGGTACTACGACCCAGTCCGATTTCTGCCAAGCAGCAAGGAAGATTGAACAGTCAAAAAAAAAAAAAAAAAATCAATGTAATTTACCGTATCAACTGGCTAGAGAGAAAAATGATATAATCCTGTCAATTGATGCAGAAAAATCACTTAACAAAATTCAGCACCCATTCATGATAAAAACTCAGCAGACTAGAAATAGAGATTCATTCTCTTGTTCGAGAATGTACCACACTGATGTAAGATGTTAAAACAGAAACTGCAAGGGAGAAACTAAGGTATATATGGAAACCCTGTGCTATCTGCTCAGTTTTTCTGTAAACATAAAAATGTTCTAAAAAGTAAAGCCTGTCGATCACAAAAAGAGGGAAAATCTCACTGCGCACCAATTTATTTATTTTTTGCGCACCTATTTAAAATGTTTCCTTGGACATTCATTTGTTAAAGACTCAGAGATATCTTTCAATAACCACTTTATTTATTCCAGTCTCCCCAACTTTTTTTGACAATAATACCTTTCTCTTAACAGAATGTCCATTTATATCAAGGATATTACTATACCATACAATACATATTGAAGCATTACGTTGCTTGTTCACTCACATTCACATATTCCTAGGTGGAACCACCAGCCTCAGGAAATATAAGAAGTGATTTTTTTTTTTTTTTTTAGGTTAGATTATAATCATCTGAAGCACAGGATAACCAAGAAGTGAAATTCCATCTGGTACAACCACCCAGTTTCTAGAAAAGAGAAAGAAAGGAAACAATACAATAGGAGCTTTTTTGATCAGAAGACTCCATGAAAGGAGAGGGTGGTGATCGAACCCACGTGATTTTTCAGGTCTTCCTTCTGTACAGTCATGAGGATGACCAGGTTTGTGCTGCAAACGAGCCAGCACCATGTGGCTACTGCTCTGATTGTTCTCAGATGAACGTGTATAGAAAATAATATCTTATCTTCATTTAGTTTATAAACATACACAGTGCTGTCCCTTTCAAATTAAGAAAAAAAAAAACACACACAAATACTGCAAAGTAGCAAAATACAAGGGGGAAAAACTACTTTTGGTTTTGGCAACATTAAAAAAAAAAGAAATATAAAAAACAATGTGGCATTGGTCCCTGTTTATACAAAAAAAAAAAAAAAAAAAGGTACTTGGGCACGACACTGAATCAGAATTGGTTGGTTATGTGGTCCAGCATAACCCCGCCCGTTCCTGGCCTCATTTCCTACCATTCCTTCCTGGGGCTCACGCTGCTGCAGACCCACTGGCCTCCTTGGGGTTACCTAAACGTACCAGCTGTGTCTCCAATGCCTGAATCTCTGCCTGGGAAATAGAAGATACACCATATATATTCAATAAATGATTTGGAACAAGCGCTTTGGAGAGTAATTTGGAAGCACCTATGGAAACTGAAAATGTAAATAGCCTATAATCTAGCAATTCTACTCTTGGATATTTACCCTAGAGCAACTCCTACATATGTGTATGAGAGAATGCTTCATGGATGCTTACTGCAGAATTTCTTTGTAAAGGCAAAGGATAGAAATTACTTAAATGTCCCTCAGTAGGAAAATGCATAGTGTCTTGCTTTAGTCAATAAATTACCATAAAGCTGCCGAAGTAAACAAACGTGCTTGGATATAGCTCAGAATCAAAATGGTGAGTTAAACAATGAAGACTACAAAATAATATCATCTTTGTAAATAAAAATATGCATAAATTATTTCTACTTGTTACGGATACACGTGAGAAAATATCACAAATGAACAACTTATGATGATTTATACCAATTCATGACAGAAGGTTACTTTTGGGAAGGGATGGTTAACTTTATAATGTTTTATTTCTTGTAATAAAAAGCCTGGAAATAAATCAAATGACATGTAAAAATAAATAAATAAATAAATAAATAAATAAATAAATAAAACGTTGCAGCGCGCGCACCCTTTTTACTTATTTTCATTCAGGCCTCTTGCTGAGTGAAGTATTTCTGCATGTGGTTATTCCTGCAATGGTTTCTGACATTCCAGAGCCAGTAGTTTTCCAAAGACCTTTGTAATCATTCCTTTTGCTCCTTTATCTACACATTTGTTTTTCAGTCTTGGGAGACTGAAATTTGCTATTTATTGATTCTCCTGTATTTATTTAGATTTCCATCTCTTTGCGATCTGATAACAATTTTATTTCACAGTAAATGGAGTAGTATCCTTGTGTCTGAAACCCTTCAGCTCAAAGCAGTGGTATGAGTTAACAAATAAAACTACTTGTCTTTAACACTATTATTCAGCCACACTTCTTACCTCCAGTCCTGTTGACAACCTCACCAGCAGGTAACTTGTGTATCACTTGTATCTTTCTAGAATAATCATTCTAGGAATCTATGCAGTACGCTTCTCGCTTCTTTCTTGATTTCCAGCCCATTGTTTACCTGTAAAAGACCTGTCTGAAATTCATCAGTTTTCTCATGTTTTCAGTGTCAGAAATTTCTTCCAGATGCTGAGTAAGACAGTCTATCACTCTCATATAAACGAGTCATCCTTACACCATGAACGTTCTCTTAGGGCAGCCACATACATTTTTGACACAAGTGTATATTGACGAGATTTCCTTTCACTTTAATGTCAAATTTTATTGATCCAGGAGAATTGAGAGGAACTGTAAAATAACTAGCAGAATCACACAGCTTAATCACTGTTAGGATTCAAACCAATCTTGGTTATTATAATTAGAGAACTGTACTCCCCAGTGAGCCTGCTGTCATACCACTATTGCTGTCAAACTTAATTGAACAGCTTCTCCAACATTTTAAGACTGCATACTAAGATGATCTTTAACAACTGAGACATTAAAAATAAAAAAAAAGGAAATAAACAAAGAAAGCAAGCCACTACTTTCATTCTAATGAACGCATTCAAATTATTTAGAGACCCACCCTGGTGATTGGAAAAGGAAATTGGCTAACCAAATATCTGAAATGAGAAGATAGAGGATTATGTATAATTAAAGGAAATAAGAGCAGCAATACAATTCAAAACCATCTAAAACACAATATAATTATACCCAGTCCTATCCTTCATGTGTCTGCTTCAAAATTTCCCTCTTATTAGAGGAAATATGTGTGGGTAATGGCTAATTTAGTTGAGGCAGAAACAACGCTCTTGAAGCAGCCAGTTGTGTAATGGTTTTGTCTTTTCCTGTGGACTGCTCACTTCAGAAATAAATGCAGACACGTGAGTGGATATAAAAGAAATGCTAAGATCATTGTGGAGATGATACTTAAATAATGATTTTAAATTTGACCTTTTCTAACAGTTCCAAGATAATGATCTTTTTGTCTAAGAAGGATTTCCTTAGTTGAAGTGACACTGTAAACAGTCTTTCTCACCAACATCATTCGTAGAGTGAACTTTCAAGAGTGGACCATGCTATTAGTCATTTTCCCCAATACTTCATCACCCTCATTACCATAATACTTCTGTTGAATTTTCCCATTTCTGTTTCATTAAATTTTTGTTTTTCTTTTCTCTTTTTCGGATTACAGCTGCTACTGTGTTCTAATATTTGAAAAATGTTAAGATAAAATTAACTTCTTGATAACAGCTGTATTCTCTTCATATCCATTTGAAAAAGACAAATCGAGACTGTTAACATTTTTAAGATTGCTCAACACAACTTAAATGTACAGATGGCTGAATCAAAATAAATAGTAATAGTCAAAATAGAAACAATAATCTCACAGGAAGCTCATATACTCTGCATGCTTTATAAATGTTTTTACATCCATTTTCTCCATCCATCTTCTTTATCCTCAGAGCAACACTGAGAAATGGAAATATGTGAAAACTAAGTCGATGTTTTCATGATCATACATAGTTGTTTAGAAGCGAAATAAGCATTATAAAAAAGATCTTTGTTTCTTTCCCAATTATAAAAACTAGTTCAAAAGAGGATAATAACTTTTTTATTGGAATCCACAATTTTCCAAAATAGAGTAAAAAATTCTGTCACAAGTAGAGCTACAAAACTCTTAGAAGAAATAAATAGTACCACATCTACAATATGAACCTAGTATTCAATTTTAAGAAAACCCACTCAACTGCAAAATGGTAATAAACGTATGTTTTCAAGTCAGAGAAACTAGATTCATAGATTTAAATTTAGAAAGCCATTTACTCAGTGATTACTGAAATCATTTGATTAATATCTATAATTTTTAATACAATTGTGTTTTATAATAATGGATCAACTTGATCGATGATTCCTTTTCTATTACTTGTTGACGTCAGATTTTTAGGAGACTTTATCCTCATATAATTAAAAAGTTACTTCTATGGTTGGGCTTTCAAAGTAGGTTTAGTCTTACCAAATAAAAATTTTCTTTGATTAGGAGAGGTTTTATATTTAGAATTCCCATAGCAAGAACTACAGCAGAGACAAATATTCACAGCACCATTTCAGGCTCCAGAAAAATATTATCATAATTAAGTGTGTATGTAGGCCTGTCAAGGCCCCATTATAGCACCAATGACAAAGGTAGCTATATTGCCAATCACAACTCACAAATGGAAATTTACTCATTTGCTCAACAGTGAAATTTGGTATTTGACCTGAGGCAAAACTGAAACTAAAATGGCTTTTTCCAATTCACCAAAGAAAGTGCCAACTCTTCTGCCTCTCATCACTCTAGATCCCACTAAAATGCTTGAAGCATATTGCTTATGTCTGGCCTAGATGGTGCTATGAAAATGATCAAAGCCAGTTCCATGATCCATATTCCTTTTTTCCACTCCTGGGTCTCCCTCATCTCTCTAAGATACCTTTGGCAGTCTTCCACAGTTGGATTCATTCTGTTAAAGCTACTTCTATCCTAAATGTTCATAAGTTATTTAGAAATTACTACTGGGTAGTAATGTGATTGTTATAGAGATTATTTTAGGCTTTGTATTTGGTTTAGAAGAATAGAACACTATTTGAAGAGGCCAGAAAAAAGTAATTTGCTTTGACACAAATGCAATAAGAAACTGCCATGGATTCTTGAGGAGGAGTGAAAATAGTTTAGGGGGGGGAAACACAACCAAGCCAACAACAAACGAAAAAAAAAAGTCAGTATCTTGGTCTCATACACTTTTTTTTTTTTTTCTAAATTCCTTCACCTGTAAAATGACACTAACAATCTAAATCTTCCCTGCAGTGACTTTGTGAGGTATGACTAATGATCCTAAATCATGCTGAAAAAGAAAAAACAAAGCTTTATATTTAGAAGAAGTTGTGACAATAAGACAAGTACATCAGGAAAGTCTTTGAACAGAATCACACATTTCCATTTCGTATTTTGGACTATGGCATGTCTCTTCTGAACATGTATAGAATTTCCTAAAATGAAAGCATTTTCTTAGGCCCCTCATATTAAGCTTATCTTGTTTTTCAGTTTCACAAAGGGGGAAAACATGTCTTTGCTTCATTAATTTAAAAATAGGACTACAGAAGTTGAATTACCTGACAGATGAGGGAAGAATTACAGGATACTTTGCAGATGTCAATTAGAAATATTTGGCACCATACCATTTCCTGCTAATGCAAAATGCTAGAACTGGAGAAGACCAAAATTATACTCTAAAGGTTTGAAGAAAGATGGGAAACTTTTAAGTGAAATGCTTGATAGAAAAAACATCTGTGGGGATCCCTGGGTGGCGCAGCGGTTTAGCGCCTGCCTTTGGCCCAGGGCGCGATCCTGGAGACCCGGGATCGAATCCCACATCGGGCTCTCGGTGCATGGAGCCTGCTTCTCCCTCTGCCTATGTCTCTGCCTCTCTCTCTCTCTCTGTGACTATCATAAATAAATAAAAATAAATGTTTAAAAAAAAAAAAAAAAAAAAAAAAAAAAAAAAAAAAAAAAAAAAAGAAAAAACATCTGTGACAAGATTATTTGGCTACTTAAACACATGTAAGGGAAGCAATGTTTACCTGGAAAATGTTAATTTTATTTTCATTAGCAGGAAGAGAGGAGAGGATGCTTACAACAATAGAATGTATAAGCAAAGAGCAATTTTTATTCTGGATGAGAGGTCTTTTTTCATTCTGATCCAGGACAAAGTCATTTGCACCCTAATAAGATTTTCTCAAGGACTTTCAAGAAATCAGAATAGCATCCATTCATGATGCTTTTTAAAAAGTTACCCGTCAGATTATATCTATTTTTTCATCTTGGTGGCTCTTTTCAATTTAAAATCTCTCCTACCTCATCTTTTCCCATTTTTCTTTGAAAAGTGTTAGGTTTGTTAAATTTTATAATCTTTCAGGTGTCCTAATTAAATATTTTCTTGACTTATCACCTAATAATCATTATGTACTGAAATAAGCCAATCGGTATAACAAAAAACAAACATACAAATACTGAATAAACAGGAACTTCTAAGAAGTGATGACTATATGTTTAAAAGTCAGAATTTCATAACACTAGGCATAGTGAAATTAGGTTGATTTGCAAATCTATCTTACTGCATATCATTGTTCTTACTCCATGGTGCCATCTCTCTGTCTCTGTCTCTATCAGCTATCTAATCTGCATATTTTCAGAATGTGAGTTACAGTAAAAAAGCTATAGTGAAATTGTGTGTGTGGACTGGGGAGAAAGGATCAGATAATGCAGATGTGTGGACTCCTTGGAGAAGGATCATATATGTCCCTGGAAGGTCACATATTTGTGGGTGGCTTAAAGCATCGGGTAAACCTGAGCATCACTCTCACAACAGTAAGAGGAATGTCATACAAAAGAGCACAAATATTACAGAGTGTTTTATTTTGAGCTCAGATGTGTAGAGTGAAAGTCTTTCTTCCCATTAGATAGCATAGCTGACATATATAGAAACAGGCTCAGGAAAATTAATGGTCCTACATTATTCCATCTCACGAATTAGGTTCTTATTTAGCTATTTGATTTTGAGTCTATGCCGTATGTATAGCCTGCATAGCACACATCCTCAGAGTAGTCTATAGATTATCCCTTATAAGGAAAAAAGGTCAACACGTAAGGAGAGAAACTAAAACGCAAACCTTCCAAATTAAAAAAAAAAAAAAAAAAAAAAAAAACTTTTAATGTTGAGCAAAATAAATTTAGCTTTTTCCATTAAAAACTGACCAACCTATAAAAACTAAGCTGAAACCCACCTCGGGGTCCAAGTCCCTGCTCCGCTGTGTCGGGTATACTTGGACCCAGGCTCGAGCTTGTAAATAAACTCTCATGTGTTTGCAAAAAAAAAAAAAAAAAAACTGTTTTATGATTATTGTTACTTGTGAAGGGATGAAGGGACACCTGTATTAGTTTCTCAGGGATGCTGTAACAAAGTATCACACATTCGATGGCATTGAACAACAGAAAGGTATTGTCCCACAGTTCTGGGGGATAGAAGTCCAAATCAAAGGCCAGAAGGGACATAGTCCCTATGAAGGTACTAGGGAAAGTTACTTCCTTGCCTCTTCCAGGTCTGATAGCCTCAGATGTTCCTTGGCTGGTGACAGCGTGACTCGGATACTCTTATGCCATTTTCTCTTTGTCTCTTCCCATAATCTCTCTTTTATGTGTGTCTGTTTCTGTGTCCACATTAATCTTTTTCTTTTTAAGGACCTAATCATATTGCATTTAGGGCTCACATTAATCTCAACTTGATCATCTGCAAAGACTTTACTTCAAAATAAAGTCACAGTCCTAGGTACTGGGGGTTAAGACATCACTGTCTTTAGGGGAATGCAATTCATTTCATAAAAACTTCCAAAAGCCAGTGATGTGAGATCCCTTTTCTAGAGACACATCCTACATTCACTTATTTTATTATTCTTTCAGTTCAGTACATACTTGTTTGAGTGCAGCAGTTCAAGAAAATGTGTCATTTTAGTAGTCAGAGTTACCTTTTGGAAAGGTATTCACTGTAATCTTTCACAAAATCATAAAAACATTTACAAATACCCTAATCCTTTCTGGTGGCTTTTGAAATTTATAATCATCCTTCTTCTAAGCATCAAGGTATACATTTCCCTCTGGGGGACTGATTTAAAGACAGAAGTTGTGCTGTTGGTATGAGTGTGGCCTACATTTCTCATTGTCTGGCATTCTTTCATCTTTCAGCAAGCCCGACACTGCTGCCAACATCCGTAGTCCCCTCTGCTAACTGCCTGAAACAACTCATGTTGGCCTTTTACCCATCCTGGTTACCTCTTCCCTTCTAAATCTGTAATATTTCCCTGCCATCAACACAGATGTTAAAGGAAAATAAAGCCAGTCAAATTAATCTACACTGAAATTTGAATGGCTGGTAATTCTAAGAATCTACTTACACATCTCTGTTGAACCCAATATTTCTTAAGATTTTCAAAACTGCTTTAGAGGGATTTCAGGGTTAGGAACACTTAAACTGTGTCATTCCATGAATCCATCTCTCAAAAGAATTCATTCTAGAAAGAGAAAATGGAGAAAAATAAAGTGCAGAGATAACTCAGAGCTGTAATCTAACCCATTAAGGTCTTCTCTAGCTGATTCCAGTCTGAGAGAGAGAGAGTTGTTTTTAGAGAGTTGTTATTATTGAAGAGTGTTATATTTCCAAAAATAGATTTATTGCTGCTCACCTTAAAAGGAGACCATTTATGGCCAATATAGAACTAAGTAACAACATGACAAACTTTATATTAAGAATGTTGTAACATTGAGCCTGGGTGGCTCAGCCGTTGAGCGTCTGCCTTTGACTCAGGGTGTGATCCTGGTCTTGGGATCGAGTCCCACATCGGGCTCCCTGCGAGGAGTCTGCTTCTCCCTCTACCTGTGTCTCTGCCCCTCTCTGTGTATCTCTCATGAATAAATAAATACAATAAATACAATCTTAAAAAAAAATGTTGTAACAAGAAAAAAAATTCCTTAGCTATGTCTGTTAATGGATATTAACTAGACTTATTGTGGTGATTATTTCATAATATATACAAATATTGACTCAAACTAAAATAATATATGTCAATTTTATCTCAATTAAAAAGGTTGAATTCTTGGTTCTTTACATGTCATAAACCTCAATCACTCAGTTTGGTTCATGGTTTTTGTGTACTTTTTTAACCTACTCTAATCTAGTTTAAGTTCAGAATCTTGTGATTGATTTTCTGGAATTATTTTAGGGAAAGAAAGCAAATTACAAAAGTAATTCATTTTTTGTTAGTCCTCATGCTAAATATAATCCTTCTAAACTATAATTTTTATTTTTAATTTTTAAAAAGATTTTATTTATTTATTCATGAGAGACAGGCAAAGACACAGGCAGAGAGAGAAGCACGTTCCTCTCAGGAGCCCAATGGCAGGACTCGATCCCAGGACCCAGGATCACGACCTGAGCTGAAGGCAGATGCTCAACTGCTGAGCCACGAAGATGCCCCCAAAATTTTCTAATTTTTAGTTATATTTGATCAGTGGAAGATTAGCCAACCTCTGGAAACTAGGGCAAATATATAAGATTTAGAGTATAAGTGAGAAACTCCATGTCTTTAAGGGCTATTTCAAAGATGTCTCCAAAGATCAGAATAAAAGGAGATTTTTTAAAAAGATTTCATTCATTCATTCATTCATTCATTCATGAGAGAACACACATGTGAGGGGTGGAGGGAGAGGGATAGAAGAATTGCAAGCAGACTCCATGCTGAGCACTTAGCCTGGCACGACATGGGGCTCAGTCTCAGGATCCTGACATCATAACTGGAGCCAAAACCAAGAGTTAAAGCTTAACAGATTTAACCACCCAGGTGCCCCCAAAAGGAGATGTTTTCCTTCAGGAAGAAAATCAAAATTTTTATGGAATGTTCTAATTGATTTAAATGGCTAAGCGGAGTAATTGATTCCCCTATGATCTAGGTAAGAAAGCTGTCTTCTAATGTTCCAAAGGGAAAAAAATCAAAACAAAATGAAAGAAAGTGTTAGATATTTGGAGACTTGTGGAAGCTCTTTTCATGGTTGTTAGAAAATCAAGTGAGGCAGGCTTCTAAGTCTCTAAAAATAAGAGAATATATTTATTGTTAAATGGTTACAGACCTTCTTCAATATGGAAAGGTTACAGACCTTGGTTTCTATAAGCCAGAGCTCACAATGTTTGTACAGGTGCTGATCTTCCATGCCAGGATGATACCGCATGGTTATGATTCCTCACAGCAGAGGGAGTGTTGGGTCCTGTCATCAAGTTCAACTTGTCTTTCAGAGCTTGGATTCTGTGGGATGGAGTAGAGATTTACAAGAGTTAGAAGATATCCAGGAAGAATATTTTCAGCATCTCATTTACCTAGAATGTCTAGTTTCTTACAAGGCTAGGAATGTTTTGATAAGAAGTTTTAAAGTTTATTTTTTGATTGTTAGTTTTTAAAGATTTTTATTTAATCCTGAGAGACACAGCAAGAGAGGCAGAGACACAGGCAGAGAAAGAAGCAGGCTCCTTGGGGAGAGCTTGATGTGGGATTCTGTCCCTGGCCCCCGGGATCATGACCTGAGCTGAAGGCAGGTGCTCAACCACTGAGCCACCCACAAGTCCCAATAAAGAAGTTTTTCTTAGAAATTCATTAAGTATCAGAGGCTGACCTCAGTAGGAGACAATACTTGAAGCTCATAAAGACCACAAATAGCTTTTTAGGCAGAGAGAGAATGGGAATTTAGTTGTTTTTGTTTTTAAAGCCCCAGATGACCAATGGCAAGTTGCCTGAAATTCAGTAAAATGTTAAAGGTGCTTAAGAATAGTTTATGATCTCTTGTGTTAAAATGCTAAACTGTATCCATTTTGCTCCATCTTCATATTTGATGGCTGTGGCAGGCAAAATAATGTCCCTCACCCAGAGATGTTTATGACTCTTGACAACCTGTGAATATGTTAGGTTAAATGACAAATGGGAAATAGGTGGAAATAGTAAGTGTTTAAGTTTATTAATCAGATGACAAAGTAGGGAGATTATTCTGAATTATCTGGGTGAAATCAATATAATCACTAGAGTCTCTAAAAGCAGAAGAGACACAGAATAAGAAAGTAAGAATACTATAGTGTGAAAAGGACTTGATTGACCACTGATGACTTTGAAGATGGAAAGGGCCAAGAGTTAAGGATTGTGAGAACCTCCTAGAAGCTGGAAAAGGCAAGGAGACAGATTTTTTTTTTTTTCCTTACAGCCTCCAGAAAGGAATGCATCCCTGTCAGTCTCTTGATTTTTAACTCAGCAAGAGTTGTGTTGGACTTCCAAAGTCTAGAACTATAAGATAACAAATTCATGTCATTTGTGAGTTTGTGATGATTTGCTATAGCAGCTACAGAAGCTAACACCAGGATAGTGCGGTGTGATAAATCCTCTAAAATATAGGGCTGAATGCTGCTTAGGGGTCTCAGCTTGGTATAATGAAAGGTGGGACATATATTTCAACAAGTAAGAAAAAATAATTTGCATGAATCTTAATAATTTCTATTTATCAAGAAACACACAGAATCTTCCCTGTTTCAAAGCACCTACGACATTGTTAAAAAATAATTGAATAGATTGCCCCTCTTGATAACTCGAAACAAGTAATATCCCAGTAATCCCCCCCACACACTTTTTTTTCCCTGTCATCATCTTTTATTTGCTTCATCATCATCTTGAGAACAGGTGCTAGTCATCCCTGTCTATCTTTAGTCACATTTTCCATTATGCCTTGTACATTACCAAAAATCATCAAAGATAAGGTAATTGGGTTTACTTAAAAGTTCTAGCTAATTAAAAACAAAATAAAAAGTGTTGTTGCTCATCATCTAATTCAGACTCCCAGGGTTAATACAAAGAAAAATTATATAGTATGCAAATACCTTTTAATGTAGTTATAGATGTAAATGTTCTGAATATTTAAGCTGTTTCCATTTAAACTAAACCTAATGAAGCTAAGAAAGTTAACCTCATAACCCCTAATTAGAAGATTCTCCATTATTGGGTAGTTGTGATTTATATCTTCACATAAGAGTGATTCATTGCTGACATTATCGGATTACTAACTACTGTCACCTACTTCTAAAAATAGGCACTTTTATGTTTCCCTCGGCAATTCTTTACAGATCATTAGGAATATATTCAGAATAACTAAGACATTAAACCTAAACAATTTCTAAAGAAAAGCATTAGCAAGACTTGTTCATCTAAAAACTTCACAATTTAGGCCAATATTGTTTTATTCTAGGGCACTAAAAGTTAAGGACACTGTGTTGAACAAAACACTCAAAATTAAAATTAATAAGGAACAAATATACTTCTAAAAGTGTCTTGGGGAGGGGAATGCCAGAGCGGCTTAGGTAGTTGGGCATCTGCCTTTGGCCCAGGTTGTGATTCCACAGTCCTGGGACTGAGCCCAGCATAGAGCCCTGCTCAGGGGGAATCTGCTTCTCCCTCTCACTAGCTCTGCACCTCCCCTCTCTACGTGTGTGCGTGCACGCATGTGCCTGCCCTCTCTCTGTCTCTCAAATAAATCTTTAAAAAAATAAAACTATCTTAGAGGATACTGCGTTACATTTATTACACTAACAAAAGCCAATAATAATGATGATCTCTAATGAAAATAAACATTTAGCTTAGTTTTCAATTAGTGATGATGCAGCTTTCTAGAAATATCTATGAAAACATTTTAACAATGTTTCAGAGGCATTAAATATATTGATATAGTTATCTAAAAATGTTAAGGACGATTATCTCTAGGTGTTAAATCACTTCTATTTTCTTTCTATTATCTCTTTTCTGATAGTTTTATATTTAACTGTTAGCACTAATAGCATTTAGAGATTATTGCGGTTTTAAAGAGTAACAATGTTCCAAAGGTTTAAAAACTTTATAAACTCCATATTTGGACTTATAAAGTTTTTAAAAACTTTTTTCCCTCCATTTTTGAGGATTATCATAAATAAGCTCTGAAAGACATTTAAAATAAGTTTATTAATATCAAATAATGATGTATTTTTAACATTTATTTCTTTTTTTTTTTCTCTTGCACTTTTTTGGGGTCAAGCAGTATTTTTTTTTTTAGATGTACATTTTTTTTTTTCCAAACCAGACTTTTCTTTCAAAATGGTTAGAATCCACCAGTTTTTTTCAGGTATACTCTCTAGTGCTACAAGAATTATAAGATCAAGTCCTGAAAAATTGAATCCTGAATTCATAATGAAGAGAATAAGCCACCACATTTAAAAAAATTATCTAGAATGTACATTCCATTTAAGTTAATAGCAAAGCAATTATTTTTACAATAAGAAAAGAAGAAAAATGTACCTAAAGTTAACTCCTGCATATGAAGGCTGAATACCAATTCACAATGAGTTGCTGTATAGCCTATATGTTTTGAAATACATTTTAACAATTCGTTTTTCCCATTCATCTCACTTTCATCTTATTAATTGTGTAATGATGCTTTAAGATTTGAAAAGCAATGCTTTTAGGAAAACACATTTATTCATAAAGACAAAAATTTAGTTCTTGACAGATATTTGACAGGTGGACAAATCCTTTATCCAGGCCCTTACAATTAAAGAATAGAATGTATACCTAAAGACAATTATTGTATAGGGAAAAGGAGCTGATGCCTAGTGTAGTGTTCATCCCTAGGAATTTAAAAACATTTTTCCAAATAAGTACCTTCTACATGGGAAAAATAAATGTTACAGTAGCCTGATGTGCTCTACGTGCAAAAAAAAGAAAAAAAGTTTTTGATGTTTGTTGAAGCATAGTAATAACTAAGGATAATAGCAACAACAAAAAGTTAAACGCATATATATATATCAACATTCCAATATTTCAGTGAATAACCAGTAAAGGAAGGGTAAAGCTTGTTGAAGAGTCCATTGTGACCTCTAGAAGCCAAAGCACATGGTTTCCTGAATGCTGCACAGTATAACTAAAAAGACATTTTTGTGCTTACTGAAAACACATATGATATTCAAGACCAAACTCTGATGAGGCAAGTGGGTTGTCTTTCCTGAAGAGACTGCCTAAGGAGATCTTGAGGTCATTTTGGTCAACCTATACAGTGTGCAAGCAAAGGGCAGATGAGTCAAGGATAAATATTCACTCCACCTGGCATATACCACCTCATCTTATTCACTTTGCAAAGGAACAAGAACTTCAGCATAGATGTAATCAGAATGAAAAGGCACTTGGTATGAATAAAAAAAAGTCAATTTTTTTTCAGGGAAATCCACGAAAATTTTGCACTAAGGATTTGATAGTTTGTATCCATTTTACGAAAAACTACTAAGTGCCAAATAAATCTACATGTTGCTTAATGTTAATTCCCCAAGATTTGTGTGAGCTAAAAGTCAGGAGGAAGACTGGGATTGGCCAGCAAAGGAGACTGAAGCTGAAGGGGCCCCGTCCACCAACTGGCACAGGAGAAGTGTATTCTCAGGGTAACACACTAAAAATCTGTTCTATTGTGGAGAGATGGCTGAGGATTTGCAGAGTATCACAGCAGCTGACTGCTAGCGCCCGGAGAGTGGGTTCTTAATAAGAAAGAAAACAAACCAAATTGTCAACCAAATTGTCTTTCAAGCCTCAATGAGCCTCATAAAAAAGTATTACAAGATAACCAATGAATTAGGGAACTGGAGACCCGTTTGTATGTTTTCTGTCACAAAACTTCTGCTCATTCACCATTTTTCAGATCTATTTCTCCAAATACAATCACATATTTTCTATGTACAATTTTCACATATACACTTTTCTACCAAAGAGAAAAAGTTTATATCACAAGACAATTGTACTTATTAATACATGCATTTCTCAAGGGTTTCAAACCCTCAGTGAGGAAATGTTATAAAAATAACATACATCTGTATCTTTGGGGTAAATCCCCAGCAGTGCAATTGCTGGGTCGTAGGGCAGGTATGAATGGATAAAGAAGATGTGGTTTATGTATACAATGGAATATTACTCAGCTATTAGAAATGACAAATACCCACCATTTGCTTCAACGTGGATGGAACTGGAGGGTATTATGCTGAGTGAAGTAAGTCAGTCGGAGAAGGACAAACATTATATGTTCTCATTCATTTGGGGAATATAAATAATAGTGAAAGGGAATATAAGGGAAGGGAGAAGAAATGTGTGGGAAATATCAGAAAGGGAGACAGAACGTAAAGACTGCTAACTCTGGGAAACGAACTAGGGGTGGTGGAAGGGGAGAAGGGCGGGGGGTGGGAGTGAATGGGTGACGGGCACTGGGGGTTATTCTGTATGTTAGTAAATTGAACACCAATAAAAAATAAATTAAAAAAAATAACATACCCTCATGTTTTGAAGATTATTGCCAAAAAACGGATGAAGATTTAAAAATAGCTTGTGTTCTTCCTATATTTTTAAAGGTCATTTTGAATGTTCCCAACTGGATTTTCTTATCAGTATAATACTCCTTATGCAGCTAAATGGACTATTAATTACTCGTTCCATTTACCAACCTCTGATTTTCCCTTGGGAGAGAATCAAGCTTCATGCATAAGAACAGTTTAGCACAAACATTAAGCAACTAGTAGTACATCTAGATGAAGTCTGAAAAGTACCTGAGAGCTAAAACAATTATTCATTTATATTAAACATACTAATAAATTTTAACCCTCTGATGATCCGTAAGGACCTTACATCAAGTGAATGACAAGGCCACTCTTTGGTTTAAAAGGAAGTAATTTCTTTCCTGGGAAGGAAACCTGGGACACGGGTGAATGAGAGAGGAAGGAAGAGCAAGGGGGAAGGCAACAAAAGAGGTGAGAAAATAAAAGAAAGAAAATTTCTTTAATTCATAAGAAAATATTTTCTTTGAAATATATTTGAAAATATATTGAATATAGACAAAAATGTATTTTCAAAATAAATATAAAAAATGTCATTTTTTCAGAGCTTTTCAGAGTAATAGTGTTTCTGGTCTTCAATTTTGGAATATTCTCACCAGAGTTGTCTTTGCTGAAGTTCTTAATGTGTGTTACATTAGCCGGTATCTTTAAAATTATCTTGTTAGTGATTATATCAATATGCTATGATAATATAGGCATGCCTTCTGCACATTTTAATTTAGTGTCAGAAACATTTAACTTCTATGTTAAAATAATTTGTTTTCCATTATATTAGGGACTATAGAATGTGTTTAGAATCTCTCTTTTTTTAGTGTTCTGATGTTTAGTTTATTTGTTTAATTTCTAAATTAATATTTTATTTGGTTTAATTTCTAAATTAATATTTTACTTGGTTTAATTTCTAAACCAAGTATGCTTGTAGCCTGTCATATTTTTCACTTTAAGAAAGAACACATGTTTGCATTAATCAGAAGTCTGTAATATTATCCATAGAAAAATGATCCCAGATCAAAAAAAAGCTAAAATGTAAATTATGCTGACATTTTCTCAATTTATGATTTTCCCAACCAGAGCCATGTTCCTAACCATCGGTAAGCCCATATGATATGATTAAATTTCAGTAGTATTTGAATCAAGGCATCATTAATCAAAATTTTTAAAAAAATATTCTTTGGGAGAAAATAGAAATGATGATGCAAGTCTTAAACATAAATTTGTGGTAATAGGTAAATGATTAAATTGATGGATGAATAGCTGAAGAAAATACAGTATATATGTACAATAAAATGTTTCAGCCTTCAAAAAGAAGGAAATCTTGCCATATATGAAAAGATCAATTAATACTGAGGACTTTGCCTAAGTTTAATAAGCCAGGCACAAGACAGATACTCCATGATTCCACTAATGACGCGTTATGAAATATCTAAAATAGTTAAATTCATAATAGAGAGGAGAATGGTGGCTACTATTGGTGGCAGGGGGTGGGGAAAATGCAGAGTCACTCCTCAAGGAGTGCATTATTAGTAATGCACGATAAATAATTTCTAGAAGTCTGCTGTACAACATTGTGCCTCTGGTTAATATTATATTGACATTTAAAAATCTGTTAAGGAGATCGACTTCATGTTAAATATTTCTACCACAATAAAATAAAATTAAAAAAAAAAAAAGCCTAATCACCTATAACCAGGATGAATCTGGGCTTCAGGCACGGGCTGCAAGGCTGCAGCAGCTCGCCAAGTGCTGACTTCGCTGCAGAGCACTGGAGACCCCCTTCCAGAGGTGGAGGCAGCATAGCTCTGCCCACTGCTGTGTCCAGACAGACACCTTGGCGGCAGGCTGAGTCCCCTGTACTAAGGACAGTGGCTCTCCTGTCCACCACATAACTGAAGCGTCCCTCTTGGGCTGCTCCTTCTCCAAGACTGCTCTTTAGGATGTGCTCTAGTCACTCTTCATGGGTACACAGGGTGGGTAGCTGCCCTCCTTTCTCCCCAGCATCCCCCTAGTGGACCCCAGGGCCTGTTGGACCCCTGCCTACCTGGAGGCTGTCTCCGCCCACCCCCCAGCCCAAGGCCTCTGTCCTCTCCGCATCCATCTCCCAGTGATGGGCTGTGAGGGTTTGCGGGCAGGAGGGCAGCTTAGGAAAGTGGCCGGCCTCCACCCTGGGCTATAGCCTGTGGTCTTGCTGCCTGTTGATGGGCTGTGTCATCTGGCTGTAGGCTAGGAAGTAGGCAAGTGTGGTGAGCACAAGGCCGGCCAGCTGTTGCTTCTTGCGGGCACTGTCCAGCTGGATGCTCCCTGGGTACAGCTTAAGCATAGGACGTCTAGAAGCAGGCGGTGGGCGTCTGGGCCAAAGGTCTGGGGCATAGACTGGCTGCAGGTGGCTGGCTTGGTATGCATCACCAGCATCTGGATCAGGTTCTCTGTCCAGCTTGTCTGGTTTGGAGCTTCCTACTAGATGGAGAAAGGGATGGGTCCTCCAAATGTGGCAGGAAGTGAAGAGCCTGTGTAAGGCTATAGTTAGTGCAACAGGTGGAAGCTCTGTCGGATGTGGACAGCCGGCTTCAGCAGGTCATTGGAGGCCAGCCAGTCCAGGGCCACACATGTGGAGCTTGGGCTGGAGTTCTGCAGCCACTGATTAAATTTTTATCCATTCATCCTTGAATAGACTCCTAGATTGTTTCCATGTCTTGAAAATTATGAATAGTGCTGCAATTAACATGAGAGTAGAGATCTACCTTCAAGATCTTGATTTCATCTTGGGGGATATATAGCCCCAGAAGTGACATTGCTGGATCACATGGTCATTGTTTTTTTTTTTTGTTGTTGTTGTTGTTGGTTTGTTTTGTTTTTTGTTTTGAGAAACTACCATATACTATTTTCCATAGTGGCTGTACCAGTTTACTTTCCCAACAGAGCACATGGGTTCCCTTTTCTCCTCATTCTCCTCAACAGAAGTTATTTTTTGTCTGTTTGACAGTCGGCAGTCTGACAAGTGTGAGGTGATCTCTCATTGTGGTTTCCATTTGCATTTCCTTGAGGATGAGTGATGTTGAGCATCTTTTGATTTCCCTCTTGGCTACTTGTATGTCATCTTCAGAAAAATGTCCACTCAAGTCCTCTGCCATTTTTTTAAAAATCACTTTGTTTAGATTATCTAGACATTACTCTACAATAGAGTGTCTGTAATGATGAAAAGGTTCTATATCAGCACCATCCAACATTGCAGTCATATGTGGCTCTTGGCTCTTAAAATGTGGTTAGTACCCCTAAGGAACTGAATTTTAAATTCTGCTTTATATTTAGTTTTTGTAGCCCTGTGTACCTGGTAGCTACTATATTTGACAGTGTATGTCTAGAGATATTTCCTGGAATCAATTACTATTTGGAAACTCTGGGGTATTTATTCTTAAATATGCTTTTAATAACATCACTATTTAAAAAAGGAAGTAAAATGAATGGATAATAACTATACTTGTGATAACGCTGTGTTGTGTCAACTTGGCTAAGCTGACCTTTAGTGCCCAGATTGCTCATTCTACAATGATTCCAGTTAGAGTGAGCTAAAAGCAGTATTTTCTATTAAACATATAAGGGTGGGGGGCAGCAGCTATTTTGTAGCATACACATACCTTCTTCTAGTTATTCTGTTAAATATAAATCTAGCTGCTGCTGTGAAGAAATAGATGAAATTTAGCTTTTGACAAGTTGACTAAACTAATCAAAAGGAAGATCTGACTTAATTTTTTAAAAGCTTTTTAAAGGAGATCTTAGTCCTTCCCGGATTTCAGAGATTCCAACCAGCATCTGAGACTGCATTTGTTCTCCATTTGCCTAAGGATCTTCCTGTCTGTCTGTCTGTGTGTTGATGCTTAGAGGGCTCGAGCCTGCTCCTGATCTTCCTTCCTGCCTGCTTGCCCCATAGACTTCAGGCTTGCTTAGCCATATGCCCTAGATAATTTTGTAAACCAAGTCCTTTAAATAAATCATACTGATAGATGATTGATAGATAGATAATCTACTCCTGGTTCAAATTCTTTATTTCAAGCTGATAGAACCCTCAACTCCTCTGCCATTAGGGAGATGGTGGGATAAGGGAAGAAAATACCTGAGAGATGAAAAATGATAGAGCTAAGAAAAATAGACTATCAATCATTAAAATCTATGTGCAATTATATGAAGTCTTATAAGCATCTTTTTCTGCCTCTTTCACACAGGTTCTATTAGTAAAATTTGTGTGGGAGTTTTGAGAACCAACCACCTGGTTACTTGGACACTTAAAAAGTTTATTTTTCTTTTTTAAATTTTAGTAGGCTCCATCCTAGACATGGAGCTTGAACTCATGACCCTGAGATCAATAGCCCCATGCTCTCCCGACTGAGTTAATCAGGTGTGCCCAAAAGATGATAATTTATATAAAATTATATAATTTTAATATAATAAACATATAATTTTATATAAAAATTTAAAATTTTATAGGAGAATGTAATTTCTCTCCTGCAGTTGCCATTTTACGTCTAAGTAGCAACAACCAACCAGATTCTCTGCTCTTTGCTTACTTTGCTTACTTGCTTATTTATGTCAACTGATGCATATTAGATGTAGTCATCTATTCAGCTAGGAAAGCTTATTTCTTTGTCACATGGAGAATGAAATGCCAAAGTCCATCTAGCCTCCAGGAAGAACAAATGGTTGAAACATATGTCAGTATGCTGCAATAGAGACGGAGTCACTCAACAATTTAAATATACAATAGAAGTGGCAAACTTTGGCTATTAATTTTTTCCTGAAACCTAAGGATTATTATAATACAGAGGTTAAAATGACATTAAAAGGTAAACTCAACTAACTCCAAAGAGTTGGATATATCCCAATTTCCCTGAGTTAGCAGTGTACCGAGCAATAGAAAATAAATAGGAGTATGCTTCCAAAGTTCTACACTTAGGCTTTCTGGGATATTAGTGATTGGAGGGGAAGAAAAATGTTAAGATAATAGTGTATTTGGTCAAGTTCCAGAGAGTCGATTCTGAGGCACAGTTGGCAGTTAGATAAAATCATAAAAGTAAAACAACTAAAATAGATGGAATTTGGTGTGATAAAGAAATACACAATTTTGGAAGCAAAGGAGAGCATTTATGGGTCATCTTGTTCGTACAGGCTTACTGGTGAGAGTATAATAAATAAACCATATCATCTTTGGATATTTGAGAAATCTGTTTTAGAGATATATTCACATATAGGTATAGGTATTTGTATAAAAGGATATTCATTTATAATTAGGAGTAAAAGGAGTAAAGACTAGAAGCAACCTGAGTAATCCATCTATCGATCCGTTTGGACTGGTTGAAAAAAAATTGATGATATATCCAGACATAACAAAACGTAAAATGCAGTCATTAAAAGATATGAGGCTATTTTCTATATACTGACATGAAATTATTTTCATGTTACATTGTTAAGTGAAGCAAGTATGTATAGGAGGCTATTATTGTGTGTCAGGGTGATATCTGAATATGCATAGATGAGCTCTTGAAGGATACATTACTATTATACAAGTAGTTATGAGGGAAAGGTGAAATAGACGACAGGATGGAGAAGAGACTTTGTACTAGATTCCATTCAGTGTAGAGTGTGTGTGTGTAATTGTGGAAATATTTTAAATAATTTTAAAAAGTCATATACAATAACCATTTGAAAGGAGTATTCAGAGTAGGATTACATGTAAGTGTATAAATTGAAAGTTTTATGATAGTTGCAGAGGGGCATGTCATAATGCTGGAAAACTATGACCAATGATAATTCAGCTAATGAATGTGAGGCCTCTAGAAACATGGAGTATTTTCATGTCTCTGGTGAGGACAACCAAATTATTGCTGAGAATTTACTCTTCCATTCTGATTCCTGCATGTTCATTGGATTGCTTCCTTGGGTCAAAGGTTGATTTAGCTGACAACTGAGGTTTCAAGAAAGTCAATAAAAGGAAACAAAGCCCCAAAATAGCACAGCACCATGGCCAGCTCACAGTGTTGTTTAGTAATAGTTGGCTCTGTGAGCAACTTGGGAGAAAAGTCTTCATGTTGGCTTTATCCTGCCTTGTTATCAGCCCCCAACAACACCGAGCAGTGGGTGATGCAGCAATCTTTACGCCTTGTCACCCATGAGAAACCTGGATTTTTAATCTTGTCTCATGAAGCGCTCAAGTGTCTTTTTCTGTTGGCAGCTTGATCTTCCGGTCCCCCTCTCAGCATGGCTTTCTGTTTCATTCTGTACTCAGAGACTTTGTACCAAAAACCAGAAAAGGACTCAACTGGAGAGTCTGACCTGGATATTTGTATTATTCAGTTGCCTAAGTTATATTTCTATAGGTGTATTTGCTATTTTACACTGAGCTCAATCACCTATGGTTAAGGAATTTTTGTTAATCTCTGGGAGGGATATCCATAGAGCTTTTTCAGAGTTTACACATCCCATCAAACCAAAGAAATAAACTCAGGAGATCTAGGAAAAACTAAACATTTTGCAAATTATTTACAAATCACTAACCTAAAGGTTTTTAGAAACACTTTTTTTTCTTTTATACTGGCATCCATAATAGATTCAATCTCCACTCTTAATATCCCTTTTTAAGAGCCATAAAGAATATTTCCAAGTTTATTAAAGATACTTAAAGATTAAATTAGGATTCCTGTTTCCACGGTCAGAAGCATCACTCATTGGAATCTCGGTTATGCCTGGCAGGGTGAATTTAAGCTATTTCAAGTGGATGCCATCTACCATCCCAGTAAATGCTTCCTGAAATGTTTTGAATTAGCTTTATTTGTTACTCTCTGAATCAGATGAAGATGTATTATGTAGGACACGTGAGTTCTGAAATGAGTGTCTTCTGAGAAGTTTGTAGGCTCAGATGCTCAACAAATACCTGAGTTATTCTCTGCTCCACCTTCCAGGTCTAAACGTAAACACCTAACTCTTCTCCATGTCATTTGTCTTCTTTTAATCTCCACTAATCATAGCGTGACTGAGAGCCATCCCTGTCTTCTTGACCAAGCCCTCTCTTTTGACAGTTCTAAGCTACCCAAGCTTCTCTCTGTTCTTCATTCTTTCAGCTTGTTATGTTATACTTACTGCCTGTGTCACGCAAGTTAGCAACTCATAGGTCCTTATTCATTTACTGAATTGCTCTCTGTATTTTCAAAACACTGCTTCCCTTGAGAATGGGACCAATAACTTTGGTTGTGCTGTGCCCTTATGTCCCCACCACAGCGCTAGTGTTAGAAAAAGCTCAATAAAAGCCTGTCCATTAATGATGTAGGGGTGATTGGAGGAACAGGAGCTCCATTTTGTTATACCTAAATAGATCAAGGTTCAAATCCTATTTAAAACATTCAATTTAAGTAATTAAATTAAATAAATTATCTCTTGACCTTCCTGTGAACCTTGTATCAAATCTCTATTTTTGTCAATAGTGACAGACAAGGTTGTGGGAAAATGGCTTTGTGCTCAGTTCCGGGAAATGTTTATCATTCTCATATAATAAAATTCACTTTCCGATGAATAACATTTTAAAAACATCTGCCAGAAGATTGTTTACATGAAACTGTTTTCCCCCCAAGAGAAGCTGATGTTCAGTTGGAAGCTCACATGTCCTACTTGGTCTCCATAGTCAGCATTTCACCTAAATTTATCTACTTGTTTTCTTCAAATGGATGAAGCTGAATTTATAGTCTTTCCGGAAAACATAAGATTCTAGGTGGTAGTTCTCTTTCTGCTCGAATTTTGGTGATTCACGTTGCAAAGATTGAAATGTGCCCAAAACACTTTAAAAAAGAAATATTCTTAGTTGCAAGAGACATGTTGCCTCCACTTCTATTTAAGTGATGGCAGCCCAAAATACTGTAGGTGCAGGCATTTCTGCAGTACAACAACACTGGATTTGCCTTGTAACATACTGATTTTGGGAGCTTGTGTATTATGCCTTCTCATAGCAACTTCTATTTCTAATTTTGTTCCATTTATAAGATTTAGATTAATTATTTTTCTGCATGTTTAATTATTTAATGAATGTTTTCCTTTCCAAGCTCTGTGAAGACATGATCCATATTTGTTTTTATACTTCGATATCCTCAGTGCTTAGTACTTGCAAATAATAGGTGCTACATTTATATTTATTCAAAAATTAATGAACAAATAATGGGGAAAAAACCCAACCAGACATAATAGAATCTCTGTGGCTTGAAACTTACAAATTAGAATCTCTTGGAGAACTTCTAGTTCTAGTCCTGATGGATTATTAAATATTAAATTTACTCTCCTCTTTTATAAAAAAAAATCAGGACAAAACATAATTAACAGTTCTTTTCAAGCAGTGAATTGCACACAATGCAGGGAGGCATTCATTCTCCCTTGCTGTCTCTTCAAGGAGATTTTCCAAACCATAATTCAGGAAAATAGAGCCCAATCAGAGCACAGAGATTTCTGTGTGGGTTACAGAAGTTCCTGGGATTTGGGGTCAGAATCAGGAGGAGGAGAAAGATACAGAGTAGGAACACCAAAGATCTGGATAAAAGCTTTCCGTGGGTTCTGGGCCAACTTCTAAACTTCCTATATAAAAAGCATGCTCTGGAAGGCCTAGCTGGGAACAGTGCTGAGTGGCTGAAAACAGAAATATCTCAGAGTGTTGAGGAGTTACTGAAATTCCAACTCAACCAAAGTAGAGTAAGCTTTGGACACTATTGGCTTTTAGGTGAAATTCCAGAGAGCCATGGTTGATCATAGTACAGCACCCTAAGCGCATAAGGACCATACTCTAGAAATAAGAACATTTGGAAACACTCAAGAAAAAACAAACAAACAAAAAAACAAAAAACATAAAACCTAAATCAATGACAGAATCAAGATGAACTACCAGTAATTTTAAAACAAGTCAAAAAAATTTAACTTTGCTAGGAACAATGTCATCATCTAGAACTCCAGTATCTGGTTATCTGTAATGGGCAAAATATGGTATAAATATTTTGAGACTTGAAAAAAAAAAAACTAACTGATAAGAGATAAAATAAGCAAGAGAGGCAGACCCAGAGGTGGTCCAGATTTGGAATTGGTAGATAAGGGCCTCAAAATGACTATGATATGTTAAAGATGGAAAAATTTGAAAGATTATAACTCTCACACAAAGAGAACTGAATGGAAATTTTAGAATTGCAAAATGCACTATATTAAATTAAGAATTCAATGGATAGATGTAGTAGTGGCCTGGACTGAACAGAAACCATAATTGGTAATTTCCGAGACAAGTGAGCAGAGTCCAACTGAGGCACAGTGAGGAGACAAAGTATGGAGGAAGACAGAGTTGAAGTGAAATATATATGCGATGTCAAAAGGTCAAATATATATGACTGAACAGCAAATACATAGAGAAAATTAAAAAAAAATCATTCAGATAAAAGAAAAACATGTACAAGAAGATTCCTTAGCATCTTTATTCAAAGTAGTCTCAAACTACAAAACATACAAGTTCATAAATCTAGAATACATGAATGTGGCATATTGATAAGATGAAATATTATTTAGCCATAAAAAAGAATGAAATATAGAAACACAGAACAATTTTGACAAATCTCAAAAGCATCATATTTGGGGGACCTGAGTGGTTCAATTGGTTAAGTGTCTATCTTTGGCCCAGGTCATAATCCCAGGGTCCTGGGATGGAGCCCTCCATAGGGCTCCCTGCTCAGCAGGGAGTCTGCTTCTCCCTCTGCACCTGCCTCTCCCCCTGCTCATGCTCTCTCACTCTCAAATAAATACATAAATAAATAAATATATTTTTAAGCATGTATTTATGATTCGATTCATAGAAAGTTCAAAATCACTGCAAATTAATTTATGGTTATAGAAGTCAGTAATAGTTCCCTCTGAATGGGTACTGACTGAAAAAGGCATGGGGGAGGTGTCTAAGAAGATAAAAATATCCATTGTTTGATATGTAGCGTGTTTTTTACTCTAAGATTATTCTTTATATTTCTAAAATGCAGATTACTAAAAAATGGATAAATAATTAAAATCAATATCACTTCATATTTATATTTGTGGTGATGAAGTGGCTATTGGTGTGCCAGGAATATTACACTCTCCAAGGCCATTTTTCAGGGACAGTTTGCAGAACTTAGATTTTTACCTGGGAAACAGAATCTTTCTGTTCCCACTTGAGCCTCACAAGTGACTGCAAAACACAAGGGAAATCACTGAGTGCTGCTCTCCAGGAGCCTGTCCTGTCATGGGGAGAGGAAAACAATGTGTAAAATGTACGTAGGTGAGATAGAAATGGGCGGGGAAGTATAAGACCTGGGAAGCCAGACTGAACTGCTTAAGGTGGGGTGGTTAATGAGGGATCTCTGAGGGTTTAAGATTTGAATTTACGAATCCAACAAAACCAGCCATGTGCAAAGTTGGACGCTGCTTTGTGAAGGAACAAATAGACTCTACTTTGTCTAAAATATTTTTCTAATTTGTCATGAAATCACCTTTTTTTTTTTTTTTTTTGCTAGAGATATAAATTGTGCCTATTTCCTCTTTCATTGCTCCCTTATTTACTCTTCCATTCATTCTTTCGTTCAAAGATTAGAGTGTGAAGAAACTCAAAATAAAAAGAATTAACACAAGTTTTCACTTGGAGCCCGGCAATCTCCATTTCTAACACAGGCAATGGATTCTGATATAGGGGATCCTGATACAGAACATTGAGAAAAACACGTAGGTACTTTTTTAGAACATGATACATGCTATAACTAGATTTCTGGATTTTCTCTACTGTTCTGCCTTATGAGACACCTAAAATTTAAAGCCACTTCATAGTGTTTTTAACTTATTTATTTTTTTTTTTTACTAGTATAACTGTCAGTGTCATAACCTCATTTCTGGTGTCAGAGACATAGCACAATCCTTCTGTTCTCAGTGTATTTTCCATGTAATAATTCAAATGCTTAGAACTTCAGAAATATAAGGATGCAAATGGGCTCAGGTCCACATCAGATGTAAATGAAATGGAACTTAGATTTTTACCTGGGGAAAATCATGTAATCATGTAAGATTAAGTAAATGGGCTCAGGTCCATATCAGATGAATAAATTTGACAGATGTTCTTCCTTTTCTCCCCTTTCCAGATATTGTTTATTCTTCAGATTTTTCTGTTTTCAAATGTGGGTTACATGTACAGACATGCGGGTGTACTTTTTCTGGCTATTATGGCTTTGCTCTCTCTCATTCATGCCGTTCCTATAGCTTCAGAATAAACGTATCAGATTAGAATTGAGTAGGATTTTATAGATTACCTTATCCAGTCCATGTAGTTGAGAAAACTGACAAGAGAAGATTAAAAAAAAAATCTCAAGAAACACAGCAACTCTGACACAAGAGGCATATCCTGTAATTCATGACACAGAGCCCTCTAAATCCAACCGTACTTACCAAGAACAAACCCATATATATTACACAATCAAGTATTTCCTGCTATTTCTAGTTTAATCTTATATTGTGTTTAACCTGGATTATAAATTTTGTTATGACATATATACCACGGCCTAAACTTCCTTTTCAATCCTTCTTAGTAGCTCCTAGCACAGGGCATTACACAGAGCAGGATTCTAAAGGTAAGTCAGTACGTTTATTTCTTTTTTTCCATTGGCACAATGTATAACCATGTTCATAAAAGAGTAAATCCATGTATTTAGAAAGAACAGAGGAAAAGTGGCCTAGGGAAAAGCTAGCACAAGCCAAGCAGGTCACCATGGTAACACCAGGTTCAAAATTGTCATTCTAAAGTTGCTGCCATTTCTCATATGTTCAGGATACAGGGGCACCATCTAGTGGTTTCATTTACATTCCTGACATTTCACACCCTTTCAAGCTTCACTTCCAAATAAACAAAAGGAAACATTTCTTTTTTGGGATGCACACTTGCAATTATGGAATACAGTCAGAATTTGATTTGCAAAATGGATAGGTACAAGTTTTGTCATTTACCGAATTCCCGTTGGCTCTCAATGCTTAAAAGCTCATTTAGAAAGAGGCACGTGAAAGATTTGAATCATTAATACTCTGTATAAAGGTACGTAACATTTTAGCTTTATGACATATTCAGAGTTCTATACACATGAAGATGTTTATTCTGAAGAGTTTTAATCCTGAATCACTCATTATATGATTTATTTTTCTCTGAAAATGTTTTTTTTTTCTTTTTTTCCTGTTGAAATCTAGGTACATCAGACCAAATGCATTTAGGTACATTTGCAAAATGTACTTTCTCTGTTCCTGACAGGAAAAACAAGAACAAAAACAAAACTCAGCCTTATTGGGGGTATTAACCAGCTATCCATGTGTAGAAACAAAATTATATTAAATGCCCAAGTTTGTGTTTCTCAAATACATGGAGTAAAAATATGAACCTGTCAAGATTATTTTCTTTCTGGCCCTGTAAAAATCCTGACTAATTAACAATTATACTTATTTATACACTTATCGAAAGTGAAATGGAGTAGAACTGTTTTATAGCCCTATTTGAAGGATATCAAACTATTTTTGAGAAATATTTTATATTCAAGTCTGTGCACTAAGTCAGTTTTCAGTGTCTATTTTATACTAAGCCATATCAGTCTGACAACTCTCTCTCACTTTTCTGTCTGCTAATATCTAGAGACCCAGACTATAAAAATGCCAAGAAAAGTATACAGTAATTATTTACAAAGCTCATGTATTAAAAAAGTCAACATTCCAGATAAGCCAATGAGTTTATGGATCATGCACCTGTTATCGTATTTTCTATGCCTGGAGTGGTTATTCTCTGTCCAATGGTCAAGATGACTCCATTCATCCCTCATGTATTACCTCAAGCACCTGTCTGTACAAAAACTTTATCAAATCTTAGGCTAACTAGCAACCTGATACACCTGACCTTTAGTGGTTCTCAACTATTGACTGCAAATTGGAATCATCTTCTGATGCTTCTGTTCATCCCAGAGACTTATATTTAATTGATCCTGGATGAAGACTTGTTATGGGAGTTTTAAACACTTCATAGGCAAGTCTACTGTGAGTCTACATTATCTCTTCCCCTTTATATTGAAATAATCTGTCCTCCATTTCGGCATATGGTTTTTAATGGAGGAATTTCTATCTTAGTTGGTCTCTTCTATCACCAACATTTATCATCATAGTGATAGCATAATATTTGGCATTGAAAAGATATTGCCGTGTAAAGTATTGGTGAACAGTAATAGGATGGTGTCTAGGATAGAGGGTTATTAGGGAAATATAAAAATATATAAGGCCTGGTATCTGAGAAAGGTATAGATGTATTGAGGTAAGAGTTGGGGGGAATATTTATTAGAGCTAAAGAGGAAGCAGGAGTTCTTAGAATAGTTGTGTTGGAAAAAAAAAAAAATCAAGGGCAAAGCAGCCCAAAAAAGGAAATGATATCATGTAGTATGTCAGTGACTTTCCCTACCTTGTGGTAGTTTTTGCAGGACTGTGCTATGCACCCTTCTATTTGAATGTCTTTGACCATAAGGCACTAAAGTGACAGGTAGGAAAATAAAGTAGTTCAGGAACTTGGGCCCAATAGCTAATATCCCTTCCCTTACCCCAGTACTTTGAACACAAAACCAAAGGAACAAGATGTTTCTAATGTTCATAGTGCTTTATTATGAAGAACAAGGAAATTGAAACCTGGCACTGTGTCTTGGAGTCAAGATGCCTGATGACTTGACATTTACACAGGGCATGGGTGAGAAATGACAACACTGAAGCTCATTGTTAAAAGAGTAAAAACAGTTTTTTTGTTTGTTTGTTTGAGAATTTTCTAAATGTAACTAACCCCAAATACTTTTATTTAATACCTCATGGAGCTCCAGTCTTGTTAATAGTTGACTGGCTCCCTGAAAATAATCATATAAAGATTGGTTTTTGTGTCTGTGTTAGCATAGGTGTACCCTTATAGCCGTCTCCCACACATGAGACATTAAATCTGTGTAGAGTACTTGCAGTTATATGATGAACAGATATGTCTTCATCATTGAGGTAAGCAGCTGAAACTACCCAAGGCCTATATTTCTGAAATCACTACTCACATGATTTCTAAAAGACAGATTAAACATCTTTACAAAATGGAAAATTAGTAAGAACATTGATCTCAAGATCAAGAGTCCCAGAGAACCAGTCCCAAATTTATACAGGAAAAAAATTACTTAAAAATAGGAGCCTTTTCTTTTCATATATTTAAGAAATGGATTGGAGGCAGTTATTTGTAGAGTAAACTAATAATCTGTAATCTCAGAGGGGGTGAGTTTAGTTGTTTCTATGTATGTGTCTATATTTCTAAAGATATTCTTACGTATACACATACATAAATGTTTATACACACACATATATAAGGAAACAGACCTAGAGAAAGTAAACAAGTTTACTTATATAGTACATTCATTTAAGAATACGTAATTACTGAGAAGTTTCTGACCACCAGTACTGTTATAGGACAGAGGAAGTAAAAGTGATCAAGATACAGAGGTACTTGTGCCAAAGCTTAGTTTTCCATGGGAAAAGAAAGCAATATAATACGTTGAAAAAAAAAAAAACAATAAAGAAATAACAGTGGCAATAAGATCTATACAAATAATCAAAATACACCAGTTGAAAATTTATTTTTTTAAAGATTTTTTATTTATCATGAGAGACAGAGAGAGAGGCAGAGACATAGGCAGAGGGAGAAGCAGTCTCCCTGTGGGGAGCCCAATGTAAGACTTGATCCCAGGGCCCCAGGATCATGCCCTAAGCCAAAGGCACAAAGGCAGGTGCTCAAACACTGAGCCACCCAGGTGCCCCCCATTTGAAAATTTCAAATACCATGTAGGATAGCATCAAAATGTTAAAGTCTTAGGGATACATTTAATAAAATACATGTAAGATTTGTACACCTGAAGCTATGAAAGTGTTGGTTTTTAATCAAAATTATAGGACCTAAGTAAGTGTTAATATACATAATCCCAGTCAAAAGTCCCTAAAAAGTGGTTCATAGAAATTTATAAGATTCAAAGATTTATATGGAAGTGTAAAGGGTCTAGAATAGACAAAACAATTTTAGAAGGGAACTAGTTAACAACTCAATATATGTGATTTTAAGGCTTGCTCTTGAGCTACATCAATAAAGTAATGATAATCCTATAGATCAGTATATAGTTTAGAGAATCCAGAAAAAGACCTGTGCATGTATGGATGATAGTTTTTTTGGCAAAGTACCAGGTAACTCAATGAAAAAGGATAATATTTTCAATATACAGTGTCCCCATATCTTCCCAGGAACAAAATGAACCCAGCACATGCAGACCATGTATAATAATGAACATAGAAGCAGTTTTATAACACTTTTAAAAATTCTTGCAAATTTATGCAATCACTTTATCACTCAACTCAGCAATACCTCTTAAAAAAATGAAATCTGAGGGTCATAAGACAATGACTCAAATGTTTACAACAACCTTCGTTGTAATAACCAAAAATAGGAAACACCTCAAAAAATCACTTGGAAAAATGGATGAACAGGTTGGTGCTTTATCCATACCATAGATAAAAAGCAACAAAAGAAAACTCCAGATTCATTAAAAAAATGTATGAACCTATATGAAAAAATCACATATAAAATAAAGTAGACACAAAACACTGCATATGGTTTGGTTTCATGTATTTGAAGGCAGATTATTGATTTGGGGGTGATAGAAATGTTCTATATGTTGACTGAAGTGATGTTTACAAGCTTGTATATATTTGCCCCAATTTATAGAAAACAGAAAAGACCTCTCCAAGAAAATAATATATTTTAAGAAATTAAAATATGAAAGCCAATAAAAGTAATATAAATGCAACCCCCATTGCTACAGCAAGAGTCATGCTAAAATTCCAAGTTTCATTTAGACTCTGTGGAAGGAATGCAAAATTTGGGAGAAACTACCTCCTCACCGGAGAGAATAGAGAAGCAGAAATAACTCAATCGCTTTGCAACAAGAGAAGGAGGGACAGCATCTCTGGTGTGGGCAAAGAGAAAAGGCATATGAGACACGGGCAGAGAAGTAGACAGAGACTAGTTACTTTTAAGGCTTGATCCTTCAGGATGAAGTGTTGGATTTTATTCTAATTTCAAGGTGGAGAGGGGTGTTAAAGAGTGAATTTGTATTTAAATGATTCACTCCAAAAAAAATAAAAAATAAATGATTCACTCCATTTTATAGAAAGTACTTGGTAAAGGAGCAAGAGAGGCAACACAGAGAGCTTCTGGATGACTACTGCAGTGGACCAAGAGAGATGTGTCCTAGCACCGTGGTGGGGAGGAGGGAATTGCTTTGTAGCTTAGCAAATAGAACTGATGATGGATTGGGTGCAGATAGTGAGGGGAAAGAAAAAAAAAAAATGTTACTAAACTTTTTGTCCTGAGCTACTGGGTGGATGTAGTTGCTATTTGCTGAGTTGAGAATACAAAGACCATAGATTTGGGTATATAGTTGGGAGGAAGGGTATACAGTTGAAAGCTTAGACTTAAAAATCCATCTTCTTTTGCAAAAGATCACAGCACTGTGTGTCAGAAAAAAGCCTCTTAATAGCTATTTTTTTTCCCTCTTGTAACTTGGATACGTTTGTACCCAGTTTATATTTGCTCTTTTCTTCTTCTTTCTGCATTTACTTAAACTCAGAAATCCCTACTGACAGAAACCAAAGTATATAATATATTTTATGATGTAGCATTCTTTCTTTTCTCCTTTTCCTTCCTCTCCTCCTCCTCCTCCTCCTTTTTTTTTTTTTTTTTTTTTTTTTGGATGTAGCATTCTTAATAATAAGACAAGTCACAAGGTCAAGGACAAAAAGAATAGCTCAGAATCCCCAAGGGTTAAGCCTGCAGGCAGATTTTAAAGCCTTTCAAGGGAATTTCTGAAAAAGAGAATGTTTGGTAAATATCTGGTAAAACTGAAAGGCGTAAGAAGAGATAGAAAAGCATTAATTCATTCCTTCATTGATAATTCTCTATGTTTAACTACCATATATTAAAATGTATGCCCATAAAATCAAGAAAAATAGAAGTCCTAGAAAAGGAGGGGAAAAAAATATCACCACCTCCAGAGAAAGAGTCCTGTTGTCACTCCTCCAGTACACATCTGACACGTAACAGGTGGTTAATAATGTTTGTCAAACGTAACTATATCTAGGTGTTGCTTGTGTCAGAGAGGTGCCAATGTTGTCCTCTCCGTTATTATTGTCATCAACAGCAGCATCAAAACCAATATTTATTGGGCACTGAAAGATCGAAGTCACTGATTTTCAAACTGCGTAAAGTGTCCTCAGTTTCTGCAGACAGACTCAGAGAGCTTATCAGCAAAGAGGCCTCTCAGCCTCCAAACCTTTCTTCAGCTCCACGTGGCTAGAAGAACCGCACTTGAATGCTTGCAAACTGTGATGGTGAACAGGGGTCAATAAGCTGCCTTCTTTTTTAAAGGTTTTATTGTATTTCCAGTTAACATATAATATTATGTTATATTATGTTAGTTTCGGGTATGCAATATAAGTGATTCCACAGTTACATACATCACACAGCGCTCATCACCACAAGGGCCCTCCGCAATTCCCGTCCCCCCACCCGCCTCCTCTCTGGTAACCATCAGTTTGTTCCCTATGGTTGAAGCTGTCCCTTGGTTTATCTCTCTCTTTCCCCCTTTGCTCATTTGTTTTGTTTCTTAAATTCCACATAGGACTGAAATGATGTGGAATTTCTCTTTTTCTGACTGATTTATTTTGTTTAGCATAATACTCTCTAGCTCCATCCATGTCATGGCCTATGGTAAGATTGTATTATTTTTGATGACTGGGTAATATTCCATTGTATATACGTATACCCTATCTTCTTCCTCCATCCGGCGCTTGATGGACATGTGGGCTCTTTACATATTTTGACTATTGCTGCTAATGATGCCATAAACAGCAGAGTGCATGTATCCCTTCAAAGCAGTATTATTGTATCCCTTGGGTAAATCCCTAGTAGTGCAAAGCCTGGGTCATAGGGTAGCTCTACTTTTAGCTTTTTGAAGAACCTCCACACTGTTTTCAGAGTGGCTATATCAGCTTGCATTCCCACCAACGGTGTAAGAGGGTTCCCCTTTCTCCACATCGTCACCAACATCTGTTGTTTTCTGTGGTGTTGATTTTAGTCATTCTGACAGGTGTGAGGTGATATCTCATTGTGGCTTTTATTTGTATGTCCCTGATGATGAGGGAGTGATGTTGAGCATCTTTCCATGTGTCTGTTGGCCATCTGGATGTTTTCTTTGGACAAGTATCTATTCATGTCTTCTACTCATATCTTAACTGAATTATCTGATTTTTTTGGGGGGGGTGTTTGATAAGCTCTTTATAGATTTTGAATATATCTTTATCAGATATGTCATTTGCAAATATCTTCTCCCATTCTGGTTTGCCTTTTAGTTTTGTTGATTGTTTCCTTCCTTGTGCAGAATCTTTTTATTTTGACATAGTCCAATAGTGTATTTCTGCTTTTGTTTTCCTTGCCTCAGGAGACATATCTAGAAGAAAGTTTCCTCAGCTAGTGTCAAAACAGTAACGGCTTGTATTCTCTTCTAGGATTTTTATGATTTCAGGCCTCACACTTACCCATTTATTTTTGTGTATAGTGTAAGAAAGTGGCCCAGGTTCATTCTTCTGCATGCTGCTGTCCCGTTTTCCCAGCACCATGTATTGAAAGACTGTCCTTTTCCCATTGGATATTCTTTCCTGCTTTGTGGAAGATTAATTGACCATGTATTTGTGGGTTTATTTCTGGGTTTTCTATCACGTTCCATTGATTTGTGTCTGTTTTTGTGCCAGTACATACTGTTTTGATCACTACAGCTTTATTAAATAACTTCAAGTCTGAAACTGCGATGCCTCCAGCTTGGCTTTTGTTTTTCAAAGTTCCTTTGGCTATTTAGGGTCTTTTGTGGTTCCAAACAAGTTTTAGGATGGTTTGTTCTGAGTCTGTGAAAAATGCTGGTGGCATTTTGATAGGGATTGCACTAAATGTGTGGATTGGTTTGGATAGTATAGACATTTTAACAATATTCTTTCAATCCATGAGTATGAAATGTGTTTCCAATTCATTGTGTTCTCTTCAATTTCTTTCATCAGAGTTTTAGGGTTTTCAGAGTACAGGTCTTTTACTTCTTTGGAGGTTTATTCCTAGATAGAGTATTTTTAGTGCAATTGTAAATGAGATTGTTTTCATAATTTCTCTTTCTGTTGCTTCATTATTGGTGTATTGAAGTGCAAGAGATTTCTGTAGATTGATTTTGAGCCTAGGGCTCAGGCTAGCAGGGTGTGCAGTGGCAAGCCCTCAGCAGAACTCAAGGGCATGGCATATTGCTAGCTGGTTAGGTAGCAAGCGTCTGTGTTGTGTTGCCTCTTGCAGGTGCCTTGTGTTAATGCTGTGGGACACGAAGGAAAATGGTGACTGCCAGCTACCTTGTTTTTGGAGAAGTCCCCTATTGTGTTCTGAAATCAGTACCAACAGATCCATCTCCCATTTGCCCCCCATTGTTTGTTTTTTCTTTAAGATTTTATTTATTCACGAGACACACACACACACACACACACACACAGAGAGAGAGAGAGAGGGGCAGAGACACAGGCAGAGGGAGAAGCAAGCTTGATCCCAGGTCTCCAGGGTCACACCCTGGGCTGAAGGTGGCGCTAAACTGCTGGGCCACCCGGGCTGCCCTTGCCCCCCCATTGTTGTGTAAACTGCCAATTTTATGCTGCCTCTCTGCACAGGCTGCTTTCTCTGTAAGGGCAGTGACCCAACTGTCCCTCACCCTCCTGAGTGAAAGCTGCATATTTAAAGCTCCAGGCTCAGTCAACCCAGTGCTGAGCCAGCTGACTTTTAAAGCTCCAGGCTCTATGTCCCACGGGTTATATAAAATCATGGATTTCAGCTCCTTTGTTTGCTGAAACCAAATGTTATGGGGATTAGTCTTCTCCTTGTTGTGAGGGCCCGTTTCTCTTCTTTCTCTGCATGCACAGCTCCTTCCTTCCTGCTGGCAGCCTCCCTTTGCCTTTTTGACCTTCCTGAACTTTCAGACACAGCTTCTTCTCTATATTTAGCTGTGGAGTTTCTTCTGCCCATCTTCAGATTCCTCTCTACTTTATTGACTTGGATGTGGATGTTATGGGACAGAGTCCAGGTTCCCCTGTCTTCCTACTCCACCGTCTTCCCAAGCTCCTGTCTTTTTTTTTCCTTTTGTGAAAGGCCAGAGAATAAATATTTTAAACATTGTAGACCATATCACTGACATATGCATGGTAGCACTGAAATAGCCATGGGGAATGCATTGATGAATGAAAGTGGCTGTTCTTCAAACTATTTGCAGAAATCAGATGGCTAGCTGAACTTGGCCTATGGGTTATACTTTGCCAACTCGACATCTAAGGAAATGATTCTATTTTTTTCCAAACTTAGACTTCTCTAGGTTGATTGCCCGAATCTTGAAGTTAATGTAATTTAGGGTGACTAGGAAATTTCCATGAAAATATGGCTTTCTGAGTAACCCTCATTAATCTTCTAGTTTCACAATCTCATTTATTATAGCAAGAGCTATAAAGAACACTCAGAAATCAGAATCAATATTTTTTGAAATTAAGCCCTTTAATATTCCTTTGTATGTGATCAGTTTATAATTTCAATCTTAAAAATGAACTTAAATTTAAACCAGATTTTAAAAAAAAGAAAGAAACTTAGTGTGAGTGTGTAAATGAGAAAGCAAGTAAGAAATAGCTTAGGATTGCTTTTACTTTTTACAGGTATGTCTGGGGTTTGAGTAACTTTGGAAGAAAAAAATACCACATATTCCATAAGATCTAATAGACATCTTTGTGTTTCTTGTTCCCAGAAACAAGACTGGGGCTAATAGCCTGGTCAAACATAAGGAAAAGAGAAATCTGTGACAGGAGGCACTGGGCAGATTGGCATTAGCCCAGTGTTTCTCTACCTTGGCTTGACAATTAGGGTCAGGTAATTCATTGTTAAGGATATCTTGACTTCATAGAATACTTAGCAGCATCCCTGGCCTTTACCCACTAGATGCCAGTAGCACCCTCTACTTATGACAACCAAATATGTTTGCATATGTTGACAATTGTCCTCTGGGCAATGAAGCTGCCCTCAGCTGAGAATCACTGAGCTAGAAGAATCAAAGAAGACCATTTTCACATCAGCTTTGGCCAGAAATGTTTCTGCTTTCTGCCCTTTGCAATCACAAATATCTTCTCCCTTGGCAATAGTATCTTATATTTTAGAAGATAATAAAATATATGCTTAAAGGGTGACTTTTCCTTAAATCTTTTATTCTAATGTTTGTAGATAGTATTATGAGAAGAAAATTATAGGAATAAAAATGTTAAATTATCACCAGAATTATTCTATATATTTCTTGATACTTTACATGGACCATTCACAGATAAAACATAAGAAATAAGATGGTACAGGGTGTCTGTTTTGCATTTACTTTCTGACTACCTACCCTATCAAATGGGAAAATTGCATTTAGCAAAATTCCAGTTTTAAAAAGAAGCATAATGGGAAGACCATAACAGAAGCCATATTAAAATTTGGAAATCAGTCTCATTCAGGTAATTGGTCTCCAATTTCGTAATTTCAAAATTAACTTTTCTGAGATCACTTTATTAGACTTGACTGCAAATCTCACACATTTAACCAAATTTTTTTTTTTTTTTAATTTATGATAGTCACAGAGAGAGAGAGAGAGGCAGAGACACAGGCAGAGGGAGAAGCAGGCTCCATGCACCGGGAGCCCGATGTGGGATTCGATCCCAGGTCTCCAGGATCACGCCCTGGGCCAAAGGCAGGCGCCAAACCGCTGCGCCACCCAGGGATCCCTTAACCAAATATTTTTAACAGCACTTATTTTTTTATGAAATTTATACTCTGTTTATTGTATCACAGTATAATATGTTTAAAACAGGGAAGTCCAATTCCATGCAGTCTTGGGAAATTAAAATATCGTATAAAATATAGTTTTTTGCAAACACAATGATATTACTATAGACTTTAAAAATTCTGTTGATTTCAATGAATTCTGAACTATTAAAGTTTTAATAAATTCATATAAAATCCTATGAAATCATTTATATTTATTGAGCATTTAAAATGTATTAGAGCTGGGGCACCTGGCTGGCTCCGTCAGCAGAGCAGCTGACTCGATCTCAGGATTGTGAGTTTGAACCCCACGTTGGGTGTAAAAATCATTTAAAAAGATAAATGCATAAATAAAAAATTTTAAAAATGTGTAAGAGTTAAGGACATATGGGTAGATAAGAATTAAAAAATTGATACATGAAGATCTAACTACTTTAAATATTGGCTCCAAGCTCAGTTAAGATGTCTAGAATTCTGTAGAGAGAGTCAGGTTTGCTAGGAAATGTTATTAGACAGTTCTCTGATGCTTAGGTGCACAGAGTCCCCAAATGTGCCAAAACGATAATAATCTCACTTTGCTCTTCACTATCGAAATTCCTATTTTTCTATAGAAATGTAAATATCACAAACACCTCAACCATACTCAACAAGGTTGAAGCTACACTTAGGAGATTTTTTTTTTTTTTTTTAATTTACGATAGTCAGAGAGAGAGAGAGAGAGAGAGAGAGGCAGAGACACAGGCAGAGGGAGACGCAGGCTCCATGCACCGGGAGCCCGACGTGGGATTCGATCCCGGGTCTCCAGGATCGCGCCCTGGGCCAAAGGCAGGCGCTAAACCGCTGCGCCACCCAGGGATCCCTACACTTAGGAGATATTCAACACAATACAAATCATTTGATACATGTTGCTTTTTGAGCAAGGCATTTTGGTACATGCAAGCAAACTCTGCCCTAGGTCACATAGTAGGCATAATGCCAAGAATGAAAATAGTCTCAGACATTTTTATTACATGGAAGTTCATCCAAAGTAATTTAAGACAAAATAATTTAAGACATGAAATACTGCAGAAATGCAAAGAGGGGAGTAAAAGTACTATTTAAGGAAACACAGACCTGGGCAGGTTTCATGGAGGAGGTCTCTCTCTTTTTTTTTTTTTTATGATAGTCACAGAGAGAGAGAGAGAGAGGCAGAGACACAGGCAGAGGGAGAAGCAGGCTCCATGCACCGGGAGCCCGACGTGGGATTCGATCCCGGGTCTCCAGGATCGCGCCCTGGGCCAAAGGCAGGCGCCAAACCGCTGCGCCACCCAGGGATCCCGAGGAGGTCTCTTTCAATGATGTCAGAAACCCTGACATGTTTTAAACAAAAGGCAGAAATGTGCAACTGAATTAAAAGAACCAAATGGGTTTATTACAACTGGTTTGTAGTTGTGTGAGTACAGTTCCAGTGGGTCACAAGATTGGAAAAGCTACTGACTAATTAAAACCAAATTATTGAAAGCTTCAAATATCACACTAAAGAACATGTAACCTATCTGCAGGAGATGGGAAGCAAAGTTCTCTGCACAATGCATTTCAAATGCCACAGAAATGTTTATCCCTTCCACTTTTAGGAAATACTCATGGAAAGATTTAGCTTAAATGGTGATCTTAGACATATTATTTATAGAAATACAAAGGAAAATAATGTATAAGCTTACCAGTAGGGTTGGGTTCAGTAAATTGCAATGCATTTATTAACAGAATGCAAACTCTACGTGGACAGGGTCTTTTTTTCTGTTTTTTGTTTGTTTGTTTTTTTACTGTAGTATATGACACTTCTAAAACTAAGACAGGTGTTTAATAAATGTTCATCCAATGGAAAAATAAATGAATGAATATTCCTAATATTAAATTTACATGACTCCCTACTTCTTACATATTTGTTTTTGAAGAAAAAGGCATATAGGATAAAATATAGCCAAAAGTCAAAGAAAGCAACAAGATTTTTCAATACTAAGAACCAAAAGCCTTATGGAATCACCAAATATACCTGCTTGTTAGACATAGTCAATAGGGATATATTTTTAGCATGCATTTTCATCACTGATTTTATTTTACAACATAATATAACACTCAAAATGAGGTTAAAGTGTCACTTTCTTGAGTGTATAGTGTTCTTTTCTTAAAAAGAAAATATTTTATTCATGAGAGACACAGAGAGAGACAGAAGCAGCCTCCCTACAGGAAGCCTGATGTGGGCCTCGACCCCAAGACCCCAGGATCATGACCTGAGCCGAAGGCAGATGCTCAACCACCAGGAACCACCCAGAAGCCCCAGATGTATATTGTTCTTGATCTTTTTTCAAATACAGTATTTTTTCAAGTATTTTTTAAAATTTCTGTCTTCTGTCTTACTAAGAGAGAAATGCAATAAATATTCAAATACATATTAAATGTACTTTTAAAAAGATTTTGTTATTCATGAGAGAGAGAGAGAGGCAGAGACACAGGCAGAGGGAGAAGGAGGCTCCCTGCAGGGACCCCGATGTGGGACTCAATCCCAGGACCCTGAGCCAAAGGCAGACCATCAACTGCTGAGCCACCCAGGTGCCCCCAAGGGTATCGTAATGCATTCAGAGACAATGATGCTACTATTGAAGCAGAACTCTTTCTCGGCTAATAGGTAGCATCATGATGTAATAATGTTTAACTTTCATCAGTTGATGTACAAAAGACCAAATATGGTTTCCAAAAGGCAGATCATGAACATCAGGTTGTAAGAGTGTGGGCTATCTAGAAGTTGAATGTAAAGTTGGTACAAGATTGGGGCAAAACAGCTGACTCAGTCACCTCTAAGCTCTGAATCAACAGCGTAAGAATGTTCTCATGGTGTATAACAACAATTCACATCCCTCTATCCGCAGAGATACTGAGTTCCTTGATGCACAATATGCCACAAATCTGTGTTGTTAGCAAGAAACTGAGATGTACCTGATGTAGGATACCTGAGACTAAGAAACATAATATATGAGGAAGGCAAGCCTATTATGAAAATACATAAATGTTTGTTTCTAGTTGTCTTAATGCTTTACTTATGTTCCATTTTTCTTGGTATTTCAGGCTTACTGACATGATTCAAAGATTTTTTTGAAACTGCATCAAGGACCTCCACTTCCTCAGCTTTCCTTCCTTAATCTCTTTAAATGAAGAGTATGAATAATCTTTTACCTTCATACTTATCATTTTTGGAGAGTGTAGATAATAAGAATTTGTCTAGCACTGACTTTTTTAGCCTCAGGCTACTTGGTAACGACTTATAACTACTCCTTCCATTAGTGTGTCAATATCTGTCTATTCCAAGGAAGAGACTGTACTGGGGTTGCAGAGAGTGTGTTTTCTTTGAAACTGAAAAAGCTGCAGTAGTTAAAATCGGGGTAAAATCCTGTCTTGGCAACATTCAGATACTATTTCAGGTTCAATGTTAAATAAAGGTTTTCTATAGCTGGACGTTTTTATATAATTAGCTGTAGCTCAGTTTATGCTACATTAGAATAAAAGTATTATTTTTCAAGGCAGGAAAAATCCATTGGAGCTTTTCTCTGAAGACTGTGTACTTACATTAATATTTTACCAGATATATTATATGCATTTTTGCCCCTGTAGTAGTCTTCCACTTAGGAGTGAAATCTTGCTCAACAAGTTCATGTGTTTCAGAAATGAATAATTGAATGCATGATATTTCTTCAAATACAATGTTAAATTGTGGAGTAGATTAAATATAATAAAACAAATCACGAGCAAACCAACTTATTTGTTAATCATGGATATTTATAATTATTCCTTGAAATTAGGTAAGTTAATGAATATTTTACAAATATATTCTAGGCCAAATGAGTTTAAAAATACTTAAAAATCTCTCAGTGATGAAATACTAGGTACTCGTGGATGTTCTTTTATATTCCTTGATAACAGTGTATTGTAAAGGGCCCTTGGAAAATTTTCACATTTAACCATAATTAACAAAAGCAAAGCTAGAATAGTTAGATGAAGATAACACACTATAAGGACAGAAATGTGAAGTTAAAGATACCAGTTATCCGAAGAGAGCTGGTGAGGCAAGATTTTATTTTGCAAAGGAACAGAACCACCCTACCTGAAGTGATTTAAATGGAAAGGGAATTTCTTTTCTTTCTTTCTCTCTCTCTCTCTCTCTCTCTCTCTCTCTCTCTCTTTTCTTTCTTAATTGAGAAGTTGCAGGCAGCACAGCTGGGGTATTTCCCTGTGTACTTCCTTCACTCAGGGAGGTGATTACCACATCCTAAAGGACATTGTCTGCAGCAGCTCCAACCAATGTTTTCTTTTTCCAGCAAAACCTGCAGAAAAGAGATTTAGGTTTATCAGAAGTTTCAGTGAAATGGTGAACTTGAGAGTAGGTGGCTCCAAACTGGATCATATAGCAGCCTATGAATTAGGACAATAAGGATGTGCGTTTGACTTAGGACTGACTGATGCTCCCATGCTTGGAGCTGGGGTTAGAATCCAAATCAGCTCTGTAAGGAACACTGGACTTCGTGTGAGGAGCTTCCCCTGCAGTGTGACACACTCCTTGTCGAAGGTAAAATGGAAACTGCATAAGCAGACACCTCAGACATTCACCACAATGAAAATTGCTCCATATTTGGTTTAAGATTAAGTGGAACAGAGCTGATGTACTGCTTGTTACTGATCAGTTTATAAATTCCATGACTTTATCTTTACCCTGCATTCTGTGGCTTGATGTTTGGAACAGACAGTCATGGCAGCTGCCTTTGTATAGTAATGTAAGCTGTCTTGTGATGAACAGGTGGGGAAAGCATGAGAGAGAGATTCTTTTGTCATTCTCCTTCCATTCTCATCTTCTCCTGAACATACAGGATTTTTAGTATTTTTTTTTTGAAGCATCAATTTTAACTCATTATCAGATCTGCAATCCTATTTCAAAAGGTATGCCCAACGTTTCCAGAATTAGTGGTACTGCTTTGTTTTGCCCACCCTGGAAAGAAAATTAGGTTTAATGTGTTTTTAATGAAATGAAATCTCCAGTGCAAACTCATCTGTCTATAATTAAGGAAGCTATTTTATTTTCTTAGCGATTTATAATTCTGTTTTGATCTTTTCTTACCAAATCGACATCTACATTTCAGTTAGCATCAAATCTTCCATAAGAATTAACCAGAGTTGGAGAACATTGTGTACAAAAAAGAAAAGGCAAATGAAAATGTAGATTTGCTTAATATACTTAGTTTTTTCCATCATGGAATGACTCATTGCCGTGGTCAGGTTCATTGATAATGGACTTGAGACAAGTTGGAAAATGAGACTGCCATTGAATTCAGGTACGGAAAGAAATTTAATCTCCATATTTACATTTCATCTGGCATGGTAAAGCTGGATAATGATGTAAATCTGTCAAATATGGCTTTAAAGTTATATGTATTAAAATTGGCCAAGAGTATGTTAAAAGATCACTAATAATTTCTCATGCCAGTGACCAAAATGATCCCTTTTCTTATACATTGAACATAGCATTGAATATTAAAATACAAAGAAAATTGAGAAGTCATCTAGTTTAAACTTTTCCCCCAGCAAAAAATGTGTTGAGTATAGAGATTAAATGTCTTGTCCACAGATACATACCTGTAGGCTAAATTCAAAATAAAACAAAGATCTCTTGCTCATAGACCAGTGGTCTATCACCTATTTAAAAGTGTATGGACACATAATGCCTTAAGTCCAGATCAGCCTGTAATGTCTTTTGCTAAGCTAATTTCTTTGAAACCTGATTCAATAAACAATAATCTGCAATCTTATAATATTAAGATTTGATACATCTTGTATGGATAACACGGGCTGAGAAAGTCTTGTTTATGCTAGAAGTTCTGCCATTTGTTATGTCATTTTACTATAATAGTAATGGAAGGTTAAGTATCATACCATTAGTTTTAGTTTTACCATTTGAAAGTGAAGAGATTCAATTTCAGAGAAATTTAAAAAGAGTAAAAACTGTTTATGTCAGGTAAACAGTACAAATTATAAAAAAAATTAGCTTATATGTGTGCAGAAATGTATTGTCCAAAACTTTGTTACAGGAATCACTGATCAATAAAAACCTATTAATTGTATGTTTAGCTTTAACTGGCAGCGGGTAAGAATGTGATAGTCCTTGTCCAGAAAAATTTAAAAAGTGGGTCAGGGGGAAAAGACTTCAAATGGGATACCATCTGAGAAAGTTACAGAGCATTGTACAATGAAGGGATAAACAAGTTTACTTAAACTAATGTATAAACATTTTAAGAAAGGGGAAAAAATCAGGTAATTCAGTCTGGTTGCATTTATCATCTGTGAATCAGGTTGCTTTAGTCTGTTCCTTCTGCTGTATTTTCTAATCCATAAATTACAACACCATAGATTGCAGGTTAAAAATCATCAGAAAGTTCCATATGGAAACTTCTTGACATGGTATGTAATGGATCACCATTTGGTCCCTTCCAAACTCTGATATAAACCATATTTTTATCATATCTTACTGCTATGCTGAATGACTTTTTTTAAAAAAGATTTTATTGATTCATGAGACACACACACACACACACACACACAGAGAGGGGGGGGGTGCAGAGACACAGGCAGAGGGAGAAGCTGGCTCCATGCAGGGAGCCTGACGTGGGACTTGATCCCGGATCTCCAGGATCACACCCTGGGTCGAAGGCAAGTGCTAAACCGCTGAGCCACCCAGGGATCCCTTTGCTGAATGACTTGAAATTTCTCCAATGGGTCAAATAATTCACAGCTGTCCTGAATGTTCTTTCTTCAGTCATTCCCCCCAACTATGCTTGTTTTTGATGACCTTCACAGTTTTGAGGGTTATTGGTGAGGTAATTTGTATGTTATCCTTCAGTTAGGGTTTGTTTGATCTTTTCTCATAATTAGGGCTTGTGTGTTTTAGAAATTAAGACCACAGAATAAATCGTAATCTTCATTACATGTTAAGGGTACATACTAGCAACTTGACTCATTGCTGTTGGTATTTATTTTGATCACCTCACTGAGGTAGTATCTGTCAGATTTCCCTATTGGAAAACTATTATTTTTTCCTCTCTCCACACTGTCTGCTTTGAGCACTGTGCGCAGCTCATACTTAAGAGGAGGGGAGTTCTGTTCTATGATCTTGAGGGATGGTGGAATTATCTACATAAATAATGGACATACTCTGCATGAGTTATTTGTCGTCTCCTCGACTTATTTTTTTTAATTTATTTTTTATTGGTGTTCAATTTACCAACATACAGAATAACACCCAGTGCTCATCCCGTCAAGTGTCCCCCTCAGTGCCCGTCACCCACTCACCCCCACCCCCCGCCCTCCTCCCCTTCCACCACCCCTAGTTCATTTCCCAGAGTTAGCAGTCTTTACGTTCTGTCTCCCTTTCTGATATTTCCCGCACATTTCCTCTCCCTTCCCTTATATTCCCTTTCACTATTATTTATATTCCCCAAATGAATGAGAACATATAATGTTTGTCCTTCTCCGACTGACTTACTTCACTCAGCATAATACCCTCCAGTTCCATCCACGTTGAAGCAAATGGTGGGTATTTGTCGTTTCTAATGGCTGAGGAATATTCCATTGTATACATAAACCACAGCTTCTTTATCCATTCATCTTTCGATGGACACCGAGGCTCCTTCCACAGTTTGGCTATCGTGGCCATTGCTGCTAGAAACATCGGGGTGCAGGTGTCCCGGCGTTTCATTGCATCTGTATCTTTGGGGTAAATCCCCAACAGTGCAATTGCTGGGTCGTAGGGCAGGTCTATTTTTAACTCTTTGAGGAACCTCCACACAGTTTTCCAGAGTGGCTGCACCAGTTCACATTCCCACCAACAGTGTATGAGGGTTCCCTTTTGTCCACATCCTCTCCAACATTTGTGGTTTCCTGCCTTGTTAATTTGTCCCATTCTCACTGGTGTGAGGTGGTATCTCATTGTGGTTTTGATTTGTATTTCCCTGATGGCATTTTCTCATGTGCGTGTTGGCCATGTCTATGTCTTCCTCTGTGAGATTTCTCTTCATGTCTTTTGCCCATTTCATGATTGGATTGTTTGTTTCTTTGGTGTTGAGTTTAATAAGTTCTTTATAGATCTTGGAAACTAGCCCTTTATCTGATATGTCATTGGCAAATATCTTCTCCCATTCTGTAGGTTGTCTTTGAGTTTTGTTGACTGTATCCTTTGCTGTGCAAAAGCTTCTTATCTTGATGAAGTCCCAATAGTTCATTTTTGCTTTTGTTTCTTTTGCCTTTGTGGATGTATCTTGCAAGAAGTTACTATGGCCGAGTTCAAAAAGGGTGTTGCCTGTGTTCTTCTCTAGGATTTTGATGGAATCTTGTCTCACATTTAGATCTTTCATCCACTTTGAGTTTATCTTTGTGTATGGTGAAAGAGAGTGGTCTAGTTTCATTCTTCTGCATGTGGATGTCCAATTTTCCCAGCACCATTTATTGAAGAGACTGTCTTTCTTCCAATGGTTAGTCTTTCCTCCTTTATCGAATATGAGTTGACCATAAAGTTCAGGGTCCACTTCTGGGTTCTCTATTCTGTTCCATTGATCTATGTGTCTGTTTTTGTGCCAGTACCACACTGTCTTGATGACCACAGCTTTGTAGTACCACCTGAAATCTGGCATTGTGATGCCCCCAGATATGGTTTTCTTTTTTAAAATTCCCCTGGCTATTTGGGGTCTTTTCTGATTCCACACAAATCTTAAAATAATTTGTTCCAAATTGTCGTCTCCTCGACTTATTGTTGATTCAATCTTTTATGTAAGTATGGATTCCTAGACATTTATTTTATACTTTGGGCTATAGAGAAGACAGTTTTTTTTTTTTAAACTTCATTTAAACATGGTAAATACATCAATGGTTTACACAACTTTTGATCTTAAATGAATTTTATAGATATTGCTGCCAATGAAGAAGTTATGTCTTAAAGGTAACAGTAAATCAGATAGATCAGTAACACAAACTAAACATTCAACATCCAGTCAAGAAGTTTAGAATAAAAAGGAGAAAAGGAAGAACCAGTCATTGACCATATTCTTTTTTTTTCTTTTTTTTTTAATAAACTTTATTTTTCAAGGGCTACAGGAAAGACTAAGAATTGATATGCTAGAGATAAGTCCACTTTTTTTTTTTAAGATTTTACTTATTCATTAGACACACACACACAGAGAAAGAGAGAGAGAGAGAGAGAGAGAGAGAGAGAGAGAGAGAGGCAGAGTCACAGGCGGAGGGAGAAGCAGGCCCCATGCCGGAAGCCTGACATGGGACTCCATCCGGGTCTCCAGGATCATACCCTGGGCTGAAGGTGGCGCTAAACCCCTGAGCCACCGGGGGTGCTGCTTTCTCTTCTTTATTGGAATGATATTAAACCTGGTCAGACAAAGCTAGAAGGGAAAGAAAGGCAGTCAAATAAACATGGAGGGCATTGTAATGCTGGGGTAATTATTTCTCGTTTTCAAGACATAATGTGGGGATATTCAAGTATATTTTTGAGGCTACTGATGCAGAAGGTGTCTGGATGGATGGACTGAAGAGTCAATAAAGTAAACCCTTTCTAACTCATGGCCTAGATGTGGTGTAAATGGAGAGATTTCCTGCACATTTTGGAGTAGGATAAAGAAGGCTCAAGAGCACTGGTACAGTGAAAGAGACCAAGGTTGAGGTGAGTAGGCCATATAAAAATTATAATAACAGGGCCTAAGACCTTCAGCATAATATGTAAGCAAAATCACCCAAAGAGACAATTAAACCAGAAAAGTTTCAGTAGATCAATGAAGAAACCCTAATGAATAGAGGAAGGAAGGTAAAAGCTAGATCACAGCTCATGGCATATAAACCATTTCAGACCTCAGGTGGGATCTAAGTTTGAAAGAAGGAAAGATAGGGGTGCCTGCTTGGCTCAATGAAGCGACCAACTCTTGATTTTGGCTCAGGTCATGATCTCAGAGTCATAAGTCCGAGCCCCACATTGGACTCCATGCTCTGCTGGAAATCTGCCTGGGATTCTCTCTCCCTCTGCCCTCCCACTGACTTGTGCATGCATGCTCTCTAAAAAAAAGAGTTAAGTGGTAAAGAAGCCTTTAAGACTATGTATTTATATGTTTATATTAAAGATAAGTTGGCTAATTGAATTTAAATTAAAAAAGATAAGTAGATGACATATAACAAACTAATACTTGATATTGAAACTGAATAACTCTGAAATGGCAAAATTAAAAGTTTCCCTTTATCAACAAGATTGAGAAATATCACTATAAATACAAAAAATCAAGTTATTGAAAAATTTCTGATAAATTGGGCTTTCCATAGTTGAAGTTAGATAACTTTGAACAAATAGATCCTCAATTAAATATACCTCCCAGATGAAAGGATGAGTTACATGAAAGAGTAACCCTGAGACCTAAAATTGCAAGGGGCTCACAGTTTTGCAGAGTGAGTGGGTAGTGCTAGAAACCACTTTTCTCTACCTTCCATCTGTGACTTCCATAACCAGTATGTGTGTGAATAAAATAAAAACTCTCACTGAATAGCTATACCTCCTTGGAATTTTCTTTCCATGAGATGACCTGCCAGCATATAAAATTGAAAAAGACTTATTAAGGAATCACCTTGACCTAGGAAAATTATGATAGACTGACATTAGTTAGATTGATGAGTGTCCCTAGGTGACTTTGCCAGAGGATGGCCAGTTACAACAAAGCTCTTCCTATGGGGTCCATGGTAGATGAAGACTATGGCCCAGAAAAAATGAGGATAATAGCCTATTTTCTTCCTTATGAAATATCCATCGTTTCCACACAGTATTCAGCTAAACATGCAAAGTAGAGATATAACTAGAAGCAATAGAGACCAGGAGGTTGAGCCATCTGAAAATAATAGTGTTTTGTTTCAGAAGTTTCTCTTGTTATGGTCCAACTTTCTTGGCAACTGGCAGTAATAGACATATGGTTCATATTCAAATGTTGGACAACCTGGAAGTCCCCTGAGGTATTTTATGATGCTAAACATAAGATTTGACAAGACTTTTTAGTAATTTTGTAAGTTATATGGATCTCTTTTGTAATCAGAAGCAGATAGGTCTATAGACTTATATAGATAATAATCTTTGGACATTTGGAGCTTTAACAGAATCAGTGAGTTATAGTCACATGCCCTCACTACAAAACTCTTTATTGAGCTTTTTTTTCTTGACAACCAGCCAACCTTATTATTCTGAAAGTGTTAAAACTATAAAGGGAGAGTTCAGAACAGGACACGGATCATGAAACTCCAATAAAACACAACTTTACAAGACAACAATTTTACAAGTTAAACAGTTATTCACAAAATGTGAGATTCCACATTACTTGTGAAACTGTGTAATTGTGCTGATAATCTTTCTTTTAGACTACACCTCACCTATTTTGGCATCTTTTTATTCTTTATTGATATTATTAGCATGAGGATAAAATTGAATTATTTGAGCATATCAGCTATGGGAGTGTATTCTTCTCCTAAAACTATAAAAATATTTATCGTATCCCCATTATGTGATAGACATGTAATGGAATATGCGGTAATCACAACCAGATATATATTGACTAAATAGTTTTTGATGAAATAAAAGTTCCAATAGACCAATACTAATACATTTTCTACCATAAGATGTTTTACAAGTGAATGCTATTCAAGTTGAAATGGCATACACCTACATATAAATGCCAAATGAAATTGGCAATAACTAATACATGGGCTAATATCTCTTGGAGATGTTTACAAATTACTGGAGAAAGATGTCTCTATGACTTTGGGTTATCAGAGTATTTTTTTATTGAGATATAATTGACATATTGTTTAAGGATCTACAGGATGTTTACTTGATAATGCTCTTGAAACATCTGACTCATATGTTCCACAAATCAAGTACCTTCTTGTAAGTATTCTCAAGGCTTGCTTTTTAAATTGATTGATACCAGTATGTGGTTAGATGGTTAGCTTCAGGAATAAGAGTCTAAACATGATGCCTAGTGAGTCAGGAATTCAAAAAAATAAAATAAAAAATGAAAAATGAAACCCAGGAGATGATAGTAGTTCAAAAAGAAACCCAATATCCTATTTAGAACAATGTTAACGTTTTGGAACCCAGCATTGTATGTTACACTGCCCAGCTATTCCCAATTTATGAAAATGGAAAAAATTCTGTTATCTACCAAAGTTTAAACTCTAGATCTGTTAAATTAAGCATTTGTTTGTGAGATTTGTTTTTAAGTATATCAAGAATTCCCCTGAATTATTCCACTCCTTCAATTTCTCTCTCATGTATATCCAGTATCTGAATTTTTCTATCATGTCAGTTATTTTTTTGTACTGGAAAAGGATTTTCCTATACCAAAAAGCAAATGTCCAAGAAGAAAAATATTCTAAAATTATTTACTCATGTAAAAAATGGCAGAAACAGAACGAGCTCATCAGGAAATAACTTTTAGATATAACCATTCAGCATTGAAATAGGAAGCTGATGGAGCTATGGTTTTCAAATGGCAGCCATTCCTAGCTGTCATGTTCAATTATCCAAAGCCGCCTTTCATTTATGGGTGAACATCTAACAAATCTTACTTAGAAAATTTCTGGAAAAGTATCTTATTTACTGTTTGTTGCAGATGAAGACAGTAGTAGAAGAGAAAAATTTGCCCTTAATGCCTTTTTGTCCTTTCTGCCTTCCTGAACACATGTGGGAAAACTGGGTTTGTGACAGTCTTCTCATTGTTCCTCTGCTGAAATCCTTACTGACTTGGTGCTTTGAATTATAATTTTAGTCTCCATAACCCAAAATAATGTCATAAATTCAATGCCTCTTTCATATTGTCATCTACCATGCTATATATTTTGAAGAGGAAGAAGTCAAGTGGCAATGAATATTTTTTTGTTGTTGTTCACACATCTATTTGTATTTCAAAGATTCCTTGTTAGATGTGTATCTCAATATTCCTTACTTTATAACATGGCTTTATTTTTTTTTAATTTTTATTTATTTATAATAGTCACAGAGAGAGAGAGAGAGAGAGGCAGAGACACAGGCAGAGGGAGAAGCAGGCTCCATGCACCGGGATCCCGACGTGGGATTCGATCCCGGGTCTCCAGGATCGCGCCCTGGGCCAAAGGCAGGCGCCAAACCGCTGCGCCACCCAGGGATCCCGATAACATGGCTTTATCATTACAATTTTTTTCTAAAGCTAATTTTGTTGAAAGCAATGTCTGGTTAATTTTCATGACTTCAAAATTATCAATAAACTTTTTTTTTAACATTTGAGAAAAATTGAACAGAAAGAGAAAATAGAAGAAAGCTCTGTCACTTATTTATTTTTTTTATTGGTGTTCAATTTACTAACATACAGAATAACCCCCAGTGCCCGTCACCCATTCACTCCCACCCCCCGCCCTCCTCCCCTTCCAACACCCCTAGTTCGTTTCCCAGAGTTAGCAGTCTTTACGTTCTGTCTCCCTTTCTGATATTTCCCACACATTTCTTCCCCCTTCCCTTATATTCCCTTTCACTATTATTTATATTCCCCAAATGAATGAGAACATATAATGTTTGTCCTTCTCCGACTGACTTACTTCACTCAGCATAATACCCTCCAGTTCCATCCACGTTGAAGCAAATGGTGGGTATTTGTCATTTCTAATAGCTGAGTAATATTCCATTGTATACACAGACCACATCTTCTTTATCCATTCATCTTTCGTTGGACACCGAGGCTCCTTCCACAGTTTGGCTATCGTGGCCATTGCTGCTAGAAACATCGGGGTGCAGGTGTCCCGGCGTTTCACTGCATCTGTATCTTTGGGGTAAATCCCCAACAGTGCAATTGCTGGGTCGTAGGGCAGGTCTATTTTTAACTCTTTGAGGAACCTCCACACAGTTTTCCAGAGTGGCTGCACCAGTTCACATTCCCACCAACAGTGTATGAGGGTTCCCTTTTCTCCACATCCTCTCCAACATTTGTTGTTTCCTGCCTTGTTAATTTTCCCCATTCTCACTGGTGTGAGGTGGTATCTCATGGTGGTTTTGATTTGTATTTCCCTGATGGCAAGTGATGTGGAGCATTTTCTCATGTGCATGTTGGCCATGTCTATGTCTTCCTCTGTGAGATTTCTGTTCATGTCTTTTGCCCATTTCATGATTGGATTGTTTGTTTCTTTGGTGTTGAGTTTAAGAAGTTCTTTATAAAAAAAAAAAAAAAAAAAAAAGAAGTTCTTTATAGATCTTGGAAACTAGCCCTTTATCTGATATGTCATTTGCAAATATCTTCTCCCATTCTGTAGGTTGTCTTTGAGTTTTGTTGACTGTATCCTTTGCTTTGCTCTGTCACTTAAAAAAAGCAAACTGCTCAATCTGAAAGAATTTAGAGTAAGAGCGCCTGACTGACTCAGTTAAGCGTCTGACTCTTGATCTCAGCTCAGGTCTTGATCTCAGGATCTTGAGTTCAAGCCCTGTGTTAGGCTTCATGCGGAGCCAACTTAAAAAAAAAAATAGAGTTAAGGGTAGTGTTTGTCTGTCCTTGCTTACTGAATTCTTGCATAGACCCAAGATCTAAACCTAAGAGAAATGTCAATTCTGACATTTTGGTTATGATTTATGAAATGCCCAGAGAATGGTTCGCACATTCATATCAATATTAAATATATCTTTGTGTGATATTTCAGCAATAAGGAAATTTTTTTTTTTAAGATTTTATTTATTTATTCATGAGAGAGAGAGAAAGAGAGAGAGGCAGAGACACAGGCAGGGAGTCCATGTGGGACTTGATCCTGGGTCTCCAGGATCACACCCTCGCCTGAAGGTGGCGCTAAACCACTGAGCCACTGGGGCTGCCCAACAATAAGGAAATTCTATGTGTGTTGTCCTGAAGATAAGGCTTTAGGAAGATAACTGACCAGGTGCCTTCCATTACAGTAATGTATTTGTAATAAGCAATGTATTCTAATGAAGGTGTAAGTCAGGAAGTGTGGTACAGTATGGTGATGAGGACTGAGCCAAGATTCAAATTTCAGTACCAGGACAAAGAACTATTTGACTCTAGTGTGTTTATTGATCTACATTAGTTGACTGTGTACATAAGTTGACTGATATCCAATACAGGACATTGGAATGGTGGCTGTGCACAACTGGCTGCCCCTTTGGTTCATACAAGGACTTTGTCAACACCCACAGGGCTGTGTATGGGAATGGTATGTACATCATCTCTTTATGAACACATATCATGAGCTAAGGTTATCTCAATCTAGAACAAGTAACCAGAAGGGGAGGAAACAATATCACAAAAGAAAGAGAAGGTCATTATGCATATTTTATGAAAAACATATCACAGATTATTTTTTTTTCATGTGGGGAAAATGGATATAAGAAATGTTTAAAAAGATACTTTGTATCTTAGAATAATATAAAATAGTATCTTCCCTATGAAACATAGCCAAAAAGTCATAGAAAAGTAGAGGCTAAAATTGAAGAAATAAGAGTCCATCAAATAAGGTATATACTCTGTGGAAAATTGAATCAATGATACCGAACAGCTAAGCTACAGTTCTTCCAAAATGAAGAAGAAAAGAATCACTGATAAATTTGATGACAAAGGAAATGTAGTAAACAGATTACAACAAAAAATAAATGGCAATCTATTCTTTAGCTAGATAATTAGAATCAGAAAAAAAGAATAAAAATTGAAATATTGTTAATAATCATTTCTCATTTTCCCATCCTTGTGTATTTTCAGGCCAACAACCCGGGTTGATCTCCCATAATACAGAAGTAAGGGCTTTCATAAGCCAAAATTCATTTATAGGCCAGAGCATCAAAGAAACAATAACATATAATATCTGACACAGCAAATTAGAGACATTTCCATTCCTAATAAATGAAAGGTAAAAAGTATCATGGAATAGTATCTCCTTTCATAAGACATCTTAAAATCTGTAAACTAGGGATCCTGGGTGGCTCAGTGGTTGAACACCTGCCTTCAGCTCAGGGAGTGATCCTAGATCCCCAGGATCATGTCCCACATCAGGCTCCCTGCATGGATCCTGCTTCTCCCCCTGCTTGTGTCTCTGCCTTTCTCTCTCTGGGGGGGGGAGGAGTGTCTCATGAATAAGTACACAAAATCAAAAAAATATATAATCTATAAACTATAGCTAGATAAAATACTTTTAAAGTTAGGCGTACAATATTCAATGTGCCAGTTTGAGTATTTTGCAATAATGTCTTTCATTATATATAATTTTGTATCAATCAAACATCATTAAATTCTGAAGCATAGGAAATTAGTACTAGAATATATACAAGATAAAAGTTATTAATAGGATCTTCTATTAAGGTCCTGAACAATCAGCTGTTGAATGTTAAAAATGCTGTTATACCAACAGTGGTAAATTTAAGATTTTTATAAAGGTTTATTTTAAAAAATCATTCCATTAGAGAGTCACTTAAAGACCACTGAGTATAAAAAGTTGTTCCTATCATAATCCAAAATATAGTAAACTCTTTATAATCAAATGATCAGGAAGTTCCAGTGAGCCCTCTTTCAAATGGATGTGATATAGAACAATTTTTATCAGAAACAGATGATAGCAAAAAGTAAATAAAGACACATCTTATATGCCAAGAGAAAATTTAAATTACATTAACCAAGCTGGATCAGAATACTAGGTTTTATCTTATCAAATAAAATCCCTGATTTTTATTTTTTATTGTATCAGACATATGGTTAATGCTAGTCTATCAGATAATAATTTTACCACTAAAAGTCTGTGTAAAAAATGATAATTTTGGAGATTAATTTTCTATTTTTGTGAAACAATCTAAAAACAGTCCTTATTGATACTGGTTATCATTTTAAATGATAGTTTCAGGTTATAATTTATGTAAGGTAAACTTTCTGAGTATTATAAAATTACATCCTATACCACTTTTTTTTTTTTTTGATGAAGGATAGTATTTTCAGTTTCTACACTAGTAAGAGTAGACATGTAATGGGAGCTCCCAAATGGAGCTTCCAAATTTAATGGAAATTAAATGGAATAAATGCAAAATCCTAAAAGAGTGTTGTAACATAATATACAACATGAGCTGTTGTCTTTGTAATGGATTATAAATTCCAAAGATTTACTTTCAAATGTGTAGTTATTTTAACCAAGAACTTAAAAAGTCACTTCCTTGAAAGACACAAGGATTCTAGGAGCAATAAAAACCAATTTCCCAGAGTCCCTTAATTGTGAGAAAGTTTCCATTACCTCTAGATATTCAACAGTGAAGAACTAGAATGGTGTTAGAGGACTAATAACTTTTTTTTTTTTACATGTAGGAGAATAATTGTGTTTGTTACTCAGTTGGTTAAAACATTTTTCCATTTTCTAGGTAAGAGATGTACGTAGTTTAACCTTGTTAAGAGAACATTCCCAGTCAACCCTATAAATCAAAAATAACAGTAGGGAGTAAATGGGAAAATAGAGGCTGGATGATACACTAGCCAAGTCAAGTAGAATATAAAAGGAGAAAAGGGTGAAGGGCAAGAGAAGAAAGTCAACCAGCACAGAAAAACTGAAACCTTTTCTCATGTGTCCTGGGATATGTGTTACCTTTGCTGACCTCACTGATAACATAAACTAGGTTTAATACTAAAACTTAGTGGTTATCCAAAATGATACATAGAAAATTTAATTTGTTCACAACTAAATGTAATCCACTGATCTTCCTCTCATTCTTATCATTCCAGGCATTTGTTTATTATATTCATTGCTTAGAAATTAAGGTTAAATTTAGATAAATCACTGGCAAATCAGCATAGTGGACGTTTAACAAGTACTTTTTAATTTATCAGTTAAAGTTTTGAAATAGTCAATGACAAAAAATAGTTTTATGTCTGGACCGTCATGCATGGGACAGTACTTATGTGATACACATTTTAAGCTAGAAGCTCTTTCTGTAGTTCTAGAAAAGAACATCTGAATCCTAGTGGTTTACTAAAGTTAAGAGAATGACTGGGGTCAGAAACCTTGTGATTCTTATTAAATAAACGTGTGTGTATGTTGGTGTAAGTGTGTGCATGAAAGAGAGACTCAGACAAGAAAGCAATTAAATTGTAAAAGACATAAAACTCTAAGGTTCTAACAGATATATAATGTTTAAATAATTACATAGTTAAAAGATATAATTTCAATATTATGATTCTATTTGGGTGAAATTCTCGGTGCTTCATGTGTCTCAACAATTAGATATTTATATAAAGTGTTTTTTAAAATGACTTCCAGTGTTTTATAAAGATAAGCTCAATGTCAATGCCTTTTGCTTCTTTGATAGTCTACTGGATTGGATTCAAATTAACCCTAAGCAAAACTTTGAAGTATATATGCATCCACGGAAAGAATCCTGGACGTTAACGAAAGCCATGTACTTTACATTTTAAAGAAGCCATGGCATCTCTTCTCTCTAATTTGTGCCAAAAATATCATGGGACTCTTAAATCCAAGAAGTTAATTATTTAATTACTTGCCCTCAGCAAGCCATATCCTCTGTAGGATCCTAAAATATGATCCCCAGGGTAATACCAGAGACTTTCCTCCAAATACAAAGGTGCCTAGCGTTGTAACAACAGAATGCCAATTGTATCAGTCAATGAATGGATTTTTGTCAATGGCCTTATGAACATCAATCTTGTGAATTTAGTGAACTTAATATCCAGGATTTTAGATTCTTGAAATAATTGTTCTGAGCTAAAGTCCTCCTGTCACCCCTCCTGTCGTATCTATCCTGTCTGATGTCCTGCCTTCTGTGAGCTAGGGATAAAAATGTACTCATCTCAGATGAGATCTGGAAATCTCTTCCCCTTGATCACAATGACTTTCGGCACCTGTATCATAAGAGGACATTATTCTAGATGATTTCTAATTACTTACACTCTGTTCTTCTTTATATGGTGCTGTGACTTGCTTTCTTAATTCAGTTTCCTATGGACGAATATATCTCTTGAAGCACAGCATGAAAACCAAAGTTTTACAAAAAATTGTATGACAAATGTGATGTCTGGGTGGCTCAGCCATTTCAGCGTCTGATTCCTGGCTTCAGCTCAGGTCAAAATCTGAGTTGTGAGATGCAAGATGTGGCCCTTCCACGGGCTTTGTGCTCAGCGGGAAGTCTGCTGGAGATTTTCTCCCTCTTTCTCCCTCTGCTCCTCCTCTGCTCGTGTGCACTCATTCTCTCTTTCAAATAAGTAAATCTTTTTAAAAAATAGTATGCCAAAAATTTCTAATAAAAAAGAATGGCTCTGTATGGGGAAAAAATCTATTGATAACAAGGAAATAAAACTTTAGACTTTTTATAGCCTGATAGTAGTTGATCGTAGTCTTTAATTTACATCTGTCTACCACATTAGAGCTGGCCACTCTATGTCTGCCCATGAGCAAGTGGCATTAGCATCACCTGGTAGCTTTTAAGAAGTGGTGGAGTTTTAGGCTCCACTCAAATCCACTAAATAGATTAAAAAATTTTTAAAAAAGATTTTATTTATTCATGAGAGACACACTGAGGCATAGACATAGGCAGAGGGAGAAGCAGGCTCCCCCTGGGGATTCTGATGGGGGCTCGATCTCAGGACCCCAGGATCACAACCTGAGCCGAAGGCAGACGCTCAACCACTGAGCTACCCAGGCACCCCCACTAAATAGATTTAAGAAACAAGTTTGTAGAATATTATACTGCCACTCACAAGCTATTCGTGTTTCCTGAGCACCAATTATATTCCATACCCTGAGGTAAATAACGGTGTACTATAAATCTTTAAGTCTTCATATGTTCCTGATGCCTTACATCCCCTCAAAATAGGCATAGGGGCAACCCTCCAAGTAACCAGCATGCCAGTGTGTTCTGACCTGTCCCCGCCACATGTTCCCCACCTTGCCCTCCTCTGATGGTGACCTAATAACTTCCAAATGCACCAAAGAAATCCCCTCATGCCTTTTTCTTCTCTATTCCACCCTGACCCTCAATAAAGGCCCTTACCCTGGTGTCCTCCCTCTGTTTTAGCTCTCACCTGCTTGGTTGAGCCCACTTTGTTGGCGCTCCTCCCCTAGGGTCCTTGTGTGTTGTGCCTTTCTTGCCTAAGGCCTATGAATATAATAGGTCCTTTAGTTTCATATTCTTTTGAGTGTCATTTCCATGGCCACATGGGAATGATCCTGCGAAGCCCTGGAAGCAGAACTTACTCTTCCAATTACAGCACACATAGAAATTTGATTATCCATGGTCCTTGAAAGCAGAGCTCGTGACCTAATGGGGAAGATAGCAGGCACACAGGATGATAGTTGGTGACAAAATGCAAAGCAAAGAAAAATTACATTTGTTCTCTTCTGGTGTTTGGAACCCTGGAATGAGCCCTAATAGGTGGGCCTTGTCATTTGAGAGAAGGAAAGTCGTTTCTGGTACTCCTCGAGATGTCTACCCTCCATCACCAGGGGACATGTGAGACCTGTGCTTATTGTAAGATTTTCTTCCCCAGAAGTCCTGAATTCCATCAAAAGGGTCAGTGTGAAAACAAAAACAAACAAACAACAACAACAACAAAAAACAACACATGTTTTTATTTGCCAAAATAAATGCACCATCGTGGACAGGAATCAGGACTACTCTTTGCAAAGGGGTTGACCTAAGACACCCTCCATGCCTCCTGCCCTGCGTGGTTAGCAGTTAAGAACCAGTGAACCACTACCTCTCATTTCCGACTGCCCTGCCTATCCCGAACAATCAGAGCCTTGCCATCACTCTGTACCTTGAGTTCTCGAAGACCAATGCTGTTCTGTTTCAGAGTGTCAGTCATCTCAACTGCTGCAGATTACCGCATCGCCCCCAGTCATCTATGTACTGGGATCCCCATAACCCTAAGCATATTCTCTGAGACTTTTTCAAGGCTACCCAGCCCCCCATATGCTTCCTTTGTGCCTTCTGGAAGTCATACCCCACAAATGGCTAAAATCTGTGCTATCCACCTTTACTTGTTTCCTTCACCCTTTTCACTCTAAAGGGACATTGTTTCTCCACTGAGGACTGCTTTCCCTGCAGCACTCTCACACCATGAGGGTCCTGAGCTTAAGTAGAGGATTTGTGCTTCTGGATTCTTCTTTACACTTCTCAACCCTTTACTTCCCTCTGACCCAAAATCCAAGTTTTAAAACTTATTAGTGCACTGCATCACTACTTTCCCTCATGGTGTTGTCATTTGGAAGAACCCAGCCATCTCCCTCATTTCCTAATACATATACCTCCTAACTCATTGCCTATAATTTCAGGACTTTTCCTACCTTACTCCTTGATAATCGAAAATACAAATTTAAAGAATCTTTCCAAGAGCCTGGCCTCTCAATCTTTTGAGCTCTTTTTTCTCAGTGATACTGATTTCCAATTATTTGAGCTCTTAAATGGGATGGCCAGAAACTAGACCCTGTCATTACCAATATCTGCAACCCCTCTAATATATCAGTTGCATAAATTTCATTCACTGATTACCTCTTGATACTTGACCTCTTTCCTTTTAGAATCACAAATCCTCAGTGTACCTCCTATTCATTGTTGTTTATCAAACTTTCTGAAAACTCCTTCTTTTCTTCCTTCCCCTAGTCCCGTGAACCTTTCTAAGTCTTGAAAAATTTTACCCTATTTCCTTGATCACCTCCTCTAGTCTCATGGCTTTAAATGTCATCTATGGCCTGCTGACGTCCAAGTTAATATTTATAGCCTACTTCTCTCTCTGGAACTCCAGATTTACATTACGGATCAAGTCTAAGGAGGGTAGAAATCTGTATTTTTTACTTTGGGGATATGATACAATATGTACAATTACACTAAAATACTTCCACACGTTAATAACAAAGTGCACACCTTATTGAAGTGACTTTATGTTAGGAGCATTGTTTGTGTCTTGTAAGAGATCACAAAAGCAAAGGTTTAGCTACTCTTCATAGAATTAAATGAACAAAGGTCATAAACCATCCTGGGTAATTTTGCGAAAGAGAGAGAGAGAGAGAGAGAGAGCGCACTCAATCAGATACTAGATGACATGTTCTGAGATAATTAGTGACTAACTTACATTTCTATGAATTCATTATTTTAATAACCATATAAAACATAGCCTAACAATTCTTAGGGTATTAAAAAGATAAAGTTTTTGTTGACAAAATATTGATGAGTATAAAATGATAGTTAGCAGCTTATGTTAAGATTGTTTTTAAAGTATATTGGAAAAGGATAACGTATTCTCTTAGGCTTATGAGAAGTCTTCACGAAAACTTGGAAAATACAAGGACGTTTAACTCACGTAATTTTACCTCAACTTAAAAATGTTTCTAGATACTAATGACTGGTCTGGTCCCACCTTATTATATATATGGTAGAGATGAGTGTAAGAAAATTGGCCAGAATTCACTGCAAGAACCCTATGTTGTCTCATTGTGATTTAGGAAATCACTGAGCTTTGTATCACTTTTAAGGGACTGTCATTCTTCCTTCCTAACAGTGCGTGAATGGGAATAATGATTTATAATAAGTGGGCTATTCTTTAATAAAAGATTTCTCAGAAGGGGGCTAGGGTAGAGAGCTCTGCTCCACTGAAGCAATCATAACTGTCCTTGGATGTCCTCAACACTCAGCACAGAGTCTCAGTAGAAGGAGCAGAGGAATTACATTTATCAAATTTCAATTTTTTATCTCTTTACTGTTAAGCAAGGCAGCAAAATATTAACTCTTCACTATTACTTGTTAAGTAGCGTATGGTAGAACTGTTGAAAGGGAAGTCGCTAGCCTTATATTCCTAAAATTGTTTGCATTTTGCACATGTTGCATACACTTGCTAATTTCAGATTAATAACTTTTCAGCATCTCCAGCCTCGCTTTCCTATATATACACCAACTAAAGAGGCTATGATGAACTTCGAGGCCTTATACTGAACAGGTTTTATTTACCAAAGTAAAATATAAAAAAATACTAATTATACCAAAGTTAGACTTTTGTAATATGTAAATATACTTTTAAACTGAATTTCTAAAATGTTAAAAATTTACAAGATGTTCTTCATTCAGCTTCAGATATATTCAAAATGTTAAAAAAAATTTTAGAACTAGATTCTTCTCATTGTCTTTGTTCTTTTATAATTTTTGTGTTTTTTCTGAAGAATAAGAATGCTACATTCAAATAAGTTACATTCTGAAATTGAACTAATTAGCAAGCACTAGAGTCAATAAGTCAATATTAGAATGAGAGACTGGGTCTAGCATCACTCTTTGTACCACGTGATCATACAGTCTTCTTATCTGATGATTTTAGAGGAAACTTCCTGTTTTCAGAATTAGCATGCCAGACTGAGATGAGGGGATGTCTTTGAGGAACTTGTCTTTATAATAGTAAGATATTTTCAATTGCTATTTGGTTTTGTGGGGTTTTTCATAGTTATACCATATGTTTTATTTTTCATTCTTTCCATATGAATCTAACATCCTGGTTATTAATTTTACATACTATTGATTTTAATTTTACAGAAATAGTTTATTGTAACTAGTGAAATGAAGCAAAGGCATATTTTTAAAAATTAATACCCCATCACCCATACTTCCATTAATAATCTCCTGATGTAATAAGGTCAACAACTTTGTGAAACTTGAAATCTTTCAACAGATCACAAATTATTCGCATCAAAGGTGACTTTGTCATAGTTTGCACATTCCTTTGAGCCTGATTTTCTCAATTAGCATGAATGGATATTTCTGCATATAAACAGCTTCAGATAATTATGTCATGCATGTATTGCATTCTCTTCAACTACAGCCTGTCTAGTGTAAATTCAAAAATTTTTTTTCAAGATCATTGACAGTGTAGTAACTCTTAGAATAAATACTGCTGTATACAAGCCTTTGCATGTTAGTAGTATTTTCTCTAAAATAGAGATTCCCAGGGGCCTCTGAATGGCTCAGTCGGTTAAGCATCTGCCTTTGGCTCAGGTCATGATCTCAGGATCTTGGGACCAAACCCTACGTGGAGCTTCCTGCTCAGCTGGGAGTCTGCTTCTCTCTCTCCCTTTGCACCCCACCCTCCCCATGTTCATGCTCTTCCCTCCCTCTCCCCCCTCTTTCTCTTCCCCACGTCTCTCTCAAATAAAATCTTTTAAAAAAAGAGATTCCCACAGACATCACTGCAAACTGAAAGGATATATAATATCCTTAAATATATTTAATTTTAATATATACTATCAGATTATTCTTAATAAGAAGAGTGACAGGAACATACCTTCCCACTAGCCATATAGGTAATTGTCTGTTTTCTATGTCCTCAAAAGCCTGAGATATATTTTCACTCTTATTCACACTTACATTTTTTTCTGATCTGATTTTAAAAGTTTTTTTTCAATCTTTACTTTTATTTTCCTCACCACAAGTGAAATATAGTATTTTCCATATCTTTATAACAATGTGTATTTTCCCTTTTATGAATTTTCTAATATGCATTTGTTTTTCTGTTAGATTTTTCAGTCCTTTTTTTTAACTTGGTTTGAGGATTTTATATATATATTTTTTCTTTATATATAAAGGATAGTAGCTGTTTTCTATATATATTCTATATATATTTTTTCTTATATACAAAAAATATATATAGCAAAGTTTTTGCAGTCTATTGATCTATTGACTTCATGATATATGGTGTCTGTACAGACACAAAAATATTATTTGGGCACTGACCAGTTTTCCAAAATCATCTTTCTAAAATAAATAAGAAAACAAAAAAATATATGGCAAATAAGTGATTTAGAAATTAGACACCGTGAAGTCATGATCCCTCATAGGGAATACAGAGCCCTGACAACACATGGGCTTTCTACTGGGGGTTGTGGGAGGGGATGGTTGACTTAAAGAGATCTTGGTTTTCTGATCAACTGGGGAGACAGAAGTTGGTGTTTGGGGAAATCGAGGTGACTGGAACTTGTAGGGCAGGCAGCCAGACAGAAGGAAGTTAATCATAGAAAGATAAGCAGAAATTTGCATAGAGGACCTCTTAAATGGCACAATTCTCAACTGTATATGAGTAGGGTTAGATTCGGTTAGTTTAGGCCAGGCCAACAGGCTGGCCTACAAGAAAACAACCAATGAGAAAAGTACTACTCAGGAAATTAGGAGCTAACCAATCCCCACAGTTTTTGCAGGGATTAAAGGTTTTCCAGATTTGACCACACAAAGTGGAAGATTTCTTGTTGAAAAAACATGGGCATTCAGTAGAGACCTTAGGTATAGAAGTAAACTCGTCTAGGTCCAGCAACAGTATTAAAAATTGAAGGTGAAATGTATTTTCATGTGAATATTTCTTATACTTTTGTTATGGTGTCTTTATCCTTTTATTTTAAGATTTTAATTATTTAATATCTCTGGATTTACTTTGGAACATAGCATGAGTTAGGTAAAAGTTTTTTTTTTTTTTTCCTTTTACTTTTCTCTTTTTCAGAGAAACAGACAGATATGGTCTCCTAGTTATTAAACTGTGCTTTTCTCATTACTCCGACAAATAGCCTACTTCTGTTACATAGAAATTTTCCATGATATTTGCTTTATCTATTTATGAATACTTAAATATATTTTATAGATTTATTTTTGTTTTCCCATGACATTTGAACTTTTAAATTATAGTGATTAGATAGTAAGCATTACTGTTTAGTGTAGGCTTATCCCACCCACTAGTTGTCATTTTTATTGTGTTTATTTAAAAATATTTTATGGATATTCTTGGGGATGAGTTCAAAAAGAATATGGCTATTTCAAAAGGGGAAAAGAAGAGGAACAACAGAAAATTCCAAAATTTCCTTTTAGAATTCTGACTGCAACTGCATATAAATTATAGGATATTTTCAACGACTTAAATATTTATGATCTTCCTATCTAAGACGCAGAGCATTTCATTATTTTAAGGCTTATTTTATATGTATGTATACACACACCAAACATAATTTTTTGTGTAATATACTATAGAGACATAAAAATTATATATAAAGTATATGTATATAATATTTCCTGCTAAATATCCTATATATAATAAAATTTTTATAGTGATATATAAAGCAAGAATCATAACAGATATTTGGTGTTTCATACATTTTTAGATGTATAGATAGTCCAGATATTTCCTGCTAAATATTATGTATATTTGAAACAGTTATGAATAGTGCAGCAGTTAACCATGGATGGTGATTAACAAAAGACCTGAAAATTCAACTGATTACAAAAAGAGCAACTCATGAGTCATAAAGCCAATAATTTAGATTAGGTTCAGCTGGTTCTTTTGGTGTCAGTGTCTCTTCTGATGGTCTACCAACAGCCGCTGGTTGGTTTGTCCTCTTGTTTCTGAGTGTTTAGTAGCAGTGAGCCAGGGGTACAGTTTCTCACTCCCTTAGAGGTTAGCCTTTTCTCATGAAGGAAGCTAGACAAAAATAATGAAAGCATAAGACTTCTCAATGCCTAGAATTAAGTTGGCTAATGTTGGTTTCTCTCCATACTCACTAGGTTAAAAGTAAGTCACACAGGCAGAGCAGTTCCATGGAGTCAATGTGGAAGAGTCATAGTGGAGACTATGTGGAGACCATGTCATAGTGGAGACTATGCCTGATTCTCTTCTTGGGAGAACTGGCAAAGTCCCAGTACAAATCATGTACATAACAGGGAGATCATTGATTGAGGTCATTGCAGGAATCAATCTACCACAGAAGTAATATTTGGTACTTATATTTTTAAATGGTTATTATAAAAACAGGCACATCTTCTATACTTAATTTTTGTAAATTTTTTGAATTGTATATTAGACTGTCAGGATATTTGTATCACCTAGAAATGTATATAATTTTGTCCAATATTTCATAATATTTTTCTTTATTACCCCCCCTCATATCAGCTGGAAGTTGCAAAACATAATGAAAAACAAAGGCAATAGTAGGTTTCTTTAAGTTTCCTTAGAAATTCTGTGGATTAAATGAGAAATATGTATTCTTTTGGTTGTACTTGCCTTCTATCTCATTTCCAGGTAACAGAAAGCAATTCAACTTCATAACTAAAAGGATTACAGATTGCTATGTACATTATGACTACCCTAATATGCTAAAAAATAGTTTTTTTCTTTCACATGATACTCGAATAGTGTACTTTATTACTTAAGGTTCCAAAAAGAAACAGAAAACACTCTGAATGAGCCAAGAGAGCTTATTATGAAAGTTTAGAGACCACAAGGGGTAGGAGGTTTGGTAGGCAAATACTACCCCAGGCCTGTGGTGGATTAGGTTTTCCCAGTATGTCCATAGTAGTATCTGGGGTCCTGTGAATACTTTCAGATTCTGCTCCAATTAAGACTTAGGACCTCTTTGCCCTTTATTCAAAACTAGGCAGGACTTTATGACCCCTCAGTAGGAAGAATGAGGTGGCAGTGATGCTGCAAGACTTCTTTTTTTTTTTTTTTAATTTTTATTTATTTATGATAGAGAGAGAGAGAGGTGCAGAGACACAGGCAGAGGGAGAAGCAGGCTCCATGCACCAGGAGCCCGATATGGGATTCGATCCCGGGTCTCCAGGATCGCGCCCTGGGCCAAAGGCAGGCGCTAAACCACTGCGCCACCCAGGGATCCCTGCTGCAAGACTTCTGAGGTGCAATCTAGCCTAGCTTTTTAGCCTCAATCTAAAAGGCAATAGGGTTTCTATCTAGTTTCTGTCTCTCTCTTTCTCTGTCACTGTTTCTGCATGTGTGTGTCTCTCGCAAGCAGGATGCTCAAATTTTGAGTCCAGTCACCAGAATATAAGGAAGTCCAGGCTACTAAGAGAGTTCCATGATGCTGTTCAGTGCACAACTAAAGTTCCAGTTGATAGCCAGCTTTAAATACCAGTCATGAGAATTAACAAGTCTGCAGACAATTCCAATTCCTGCTTATTTACTATTTCTAAGTCTTTTAATTTTTATCAGAGGCCCCAAACATCATGAAACAGAGACAACCTGACCCTGCTTCACTCTGTAAATATAGTAAATGGTTATTTTTCCCCACTGAGTTTGGAGATAATTCAAAATGCTAAATAGGAGCAAGAGTCAAAGGGAACGACAGTTACTAGAACTAGGGAAAGGAGAGTTACATAGGGTCATCCATAGTGAAAGATCAGTAAACTTTGTTGGAAGGTAATAGCCAGCTCAAGGCGAACATGCTGGAAGAGTCAAAGGAATAAACACCCTGACCTCATTCTTCATTATCTCTTCTTCCAGTTCCTGATGAGGTGCAATAATTACTGAGCCCAGCCAGAAGACAAGGGCCCTATTGATGGGTTTATATATCTCAGCTTCCCAGGCAGAAGATGGTTTGGAGAAGTGTGCAGAGTGTATCATGAGGCACAAATGAGTGATTCCAAGTATATGTACCACATACAGTTTTCCAAATGACTTTCCCTGAAGCAAAACAGTTTCAAAAGGCAGACATAACAGGAGAAACAAACACTATTTGTTGTGAATGGAATGCTTACTTCTCTACCGTATTGATATTTATGTTGGTATTCTGAGATGAGGGAATAAGGGACAAACTAAAATGTATTCTGAGTTCATGGGAATAAGAAACTCCTCACTAGCAAAAGTACTGAAACAATTTAGGGCGCTCTAATACTAAAAATTACTCTACTTTTTACTTCAATTTGTTTTTATTAGGAGTTTATGGAGAAATTAGAAAAGATCATTAACATTTATACAGACCTATTAATAAGAGGAGCAGTGTAAACTAGCAAATACGATTGGGAACTAGAGGTAGTAATATTAGTATGGCCAGCATCAATGCCATCTTTATGGGTCACATAAAACTATTTTATTAGAAATATTTTTCAATGCTGTTATAAGATGTACAATAGTTTGGTAATGGCTCCTAAAAAGAAGAATGTGTTCCATACCTATCAGCCCATCTTTTGTGTCCTTTCGTTCTCCCCTGAGTTTATCAGTGTGAAGAGACCATTCTTACACAAATACTTGCAATCTAAATAATTCAATATTCTATATTGATTGGTTGAATGGCAAAGAACAAATATATGCCATCTGCTCTGATTGGTTCAAAGTAGAAGAAGATAGTAATTATCATTTGCTTGTTTATTTTGTTTTGCGTAGCTACAACTTGATATTGCTGGGACTGCCTTTGTATAGTCTTGTCATTTCTTCCTCCCTCCACCTCACACAAACATACACACATAGAGCAATGGCTATTAATTTCAAGTCCCATCATAACACTATTTAGTAATTTCTTAAAATAATGTATTAAAATATAGATTATTTTCTTAAGCCAGGAAGGTCCATGTGAAAAGCAAATGTTTCCTTTTCCTGTTATGTCTCTCCAGTTTCTAGCCCCAAAGATATCCAGTGTTTAACTTTTTTTTTTTTTTTTTCAAAAACTGGTAAATCTATGTGTCTACCCATCACCTTTTTTCCTCTATTTATACAAGAGATATTATAGGTATTCTGCAATTTATTTTTTATACTATAGTAGTAATATTTCTGAAATATATTTTTGTATTTATTACCCAATGTTTGGTAATAAAAATATTATATTTTTTAGAATAACTATGTAATATCTATTTTATGGATGTGTCACAATGTAAACCACTACCCATTGCTCAGTTGGACATTAATCAGAAATGAGGGACGCTTGGGCAGCCCGGGTGGCTCAGTGGTTGAGCATCTGCCTTCAGCCCAGGGCGTGATCCTGGAGACCCCGGATCAAGTCCCACATCGCGTTCTCCGTGGGGAGCCTACTTCTCCCTCTGCCTGTGTCTCTGTCTCTATCTCTCTGTGTTTCTCATGAGTAAATAAATAAAATCTTTAAAAAAATATCTTTATATAAATATAACATCTATTATTAAAATGTAGAATGCAGGCTCATTTAACATATTTAACATCAAAAACCTAGAACTGAAATAATGTACTATTAGAGGTAAAAACCTACAAGTCCTACCTCTATTATAAAGAATTTTTTTTTTAAAGATTGTATTTATTCATGAGAGACACACAGAGAAAAGGGGGGGGGGGCGGCGGAGCAGAGACATAGGTAGAGGGAGAAGCAGGCTCCCTGCAGGGAGCCTGACATGGGACTCGATCCTGGGTCTCAGGGTCATGCCCTGGGCTGAAGGCGGCACTAAACTGCTGAGCCACCCGGGCTTTATAGGCTGCCCTATAAAGAATATTGTGATATTTTATATGTCTATCTTATGAATATAATATAATATTCACACTTGGTCTTTTGACCAAAAATGCTTACATCTGGTTTGCCTCATAAACAGTTTCTTTCTGAATTTCCTTGATTAAAAATGTCACAGTTTAATCCATATTAAACTGGGAGTGGCTCAGTTGGTTAAGTATCCAACTCTTGATTTTGGCTCAGGTCATGATCCTAGGGTCCTGAGATCAAGCTCTGCAGCTGGGCTCCATGCTCAGTGGGGAGTCTGTTTGAGATTCTCTCTCTGTCTTTTCCCCTGCTTGTGTTCTTTCTCAAAAATAAATAAATATTTAAAAAATTACAGTTTAATAAATATGCTCATAATTATCATTCAATAAAGTCAAGAAACATAAATATAATACCATAAGCAAGTGGAGTTTATTTTAGGAATGAAAAGAAAGTTTTACCTAGGAAAATTAACTTTAATTGCAACTCACCACATTAGGGAGCTCAAGGAGAAAAAAAAATATAATTCCAATAAAAACAAAAACTTTGACAAAACAACCAGGATTAAAAAGTCAAACCCTCAGCAAGCTGACAGTAGAAGTTCCTCGATTTAATAAAGGTAATCAATGAAAAAAAACTACAGCTAATATATCTACTAGTGAAAAATCGAGCATTTGCATAGTTTACCTTGGAAAATATGGTGGTGAGATTTACTGACTGCCCTGCATGATCAAAAATCCATGTATGACTTTTGACTCCCCCAAAACCTAACTACTAGAAATCCTCCATTGACCAGAAGCCTTACTGACAGCATTAACAACTAACACATATTTTGTATATGTAGCATATACTATATTTATACAATAATGTAAACTAGAGCAAAAAATATTAAAACTATAAGGGAGAAAAAACTCATTTACAGTACTATACTGTATGTATAAAAAAATAAATGCATATAAGTGGATCTGTGGAGTTCAAGCCTGTGTTCAAGGGTCAACTCTAATACGAGGAATAAAACAATGTCTTCTCTTATCACTTCTACATCATTTTATTGGTTGTGGTAGCCATTGCAATAAGACATTAGAAAGGAAAAACAGGCATTTGGATTAGGAAGGTAGAAGAAATACTGACTTTATTTACAAAGAATATATTTTTTATCATAGACATTCTTGAAGTATTTATCAAAATATTAGAACTAATAAGTGAACTTAGCATTGCCACAGAATACCAAGAGCATATTCAATTGTATATCTATATATTGGCAATTAAAACTTTAAGAATAAAATAAAAATACCATTTATGATTGACTCCAAAATACCAAATATTTAGAAATTTTAAGGAAGGAATTATTTTTAAATCTAAATTGGGAAAATAAAGAGTATATATGGGGTGGAGGGGACTATGAAATGAACTTTAAACCAATATGGAATAGGTACTTTACTATAAGAGGAGGGCACAGAATAAATAAAACAAACGAAATTGGAAAACATTGAAAGACATGCACATAGCAAAAAGACATGCACAAAAATCAATTTGATAATAATTTTTAATGTAAAATTAAGATTCCAGAAGAAAGCTTAGAGTATCTTTTGCAAGTGTAGGATAGGCCAATATTTCTTAGAACATAGAAAGGAAGAGCCATAAAACAAAAGAAAATGTAAATCAATATAATGACATTTGCAGCTCATCAGGAGATGTGCTTGGAAACATAAATAGGTAAGACAGACTGAGAGAAAAAAATCTAACACATATATGTGGCAAAAGACTTGTATCCATATAAAAAGGTATTACAAATCCATATTTTGAAAACACCCAAAAGAAGAATGGGCAAACTATTTGAACCAACACTCCAGAAGGAAAATATATAAGGGTCTAATAACCACATGAAAAAATGCTTCATCTCAATTGCCTATAAAATGAAAATTAAATCCACCATGACAGACAAATAAATGAAAGAAGAAAGAATATTAAAGGTTGGAGAGGATATGGAACTAGCAAAAGTCTCAAGTGTTGTTGGGAGAAATGTAAAAGTGGTATAACCCCTTGGAAAACACTTTTTTTTTTTTTTTTTTTTTTTTAATCATAAAGCTCCATGACCCAGCAGTTCTATTCTGAGGGTTTTTTTTGTTGTTTGTTTGTTTGTTTGTTTTAACTTAAAGTAAATAAAAATGTCCTCAACCTTGAAAAGAATATTCATAACAGGAATGCCTAGGTGGCTCAGCAGTTGAGCATCTGCCTTCAGCTCAGGGCATGATTCCGGATTCAGGGATCGAGTCCTGCATTGAGCCCCCTGCGAGGAGCCTGCTTCTCCCTCTGCCTGTGTCTTTGCCTCTCTCTTTTTGTCTCTGTCTCTCTGTCTCTCTCTCTCTCTCTCTCTGTGTCTCATGAATAAATAAATCTTTTAAAAAATATTCATAGCAGCTTTATGCATAATAGCAAAACCAAGAAAACCCTGAAAATAATCCCAATATTCATCAACAGGAGAATGGATTAACACACTGTGTTATATTGTCCCTAGTAATAATAATTTTAAAAAAGGAACAAATTACCGACAGGAGAAATCTCAAAAATATTTTGCTGAATGAGTGGAGCCAGTCAGCCAACAAAATCGTACAGCAAAAAATCATACAACACTGTACGATTTCATTAATATAGAATCCAAGATTATGCAAAACTAATCTATGTTAATAGAAATCAGATCAGTTGTCACTTCTAGTTGGGAGAAAGGGCATGAGAGAATTTTCTGGTGTGATGGAAACAGTCTCTGTCTTGATTTGCATTTGTCAAAACTTGATTGAAAGTTACACTCAGGCGCTGAGCATTTCAATAAATGTAAATTATATTTCAACCAAAGATGAATTAATAGAGAAAAAAAATGGCAGGAATTTATAATTGGTGATACAACACAATCAGAAGATGAAAGAAAATAAGTATTTATAAATATCACCTAAACAGAGCAAAACATCTTAGCCAGATACTTTTATTTGAACGTTTTAAAAATGTCTGTACCAAATTCTTTCTCAACTTAAGCTCAATCACTGGGAAAATAATACTTGGTAGAAGCAGTAAGCTCATGTGGGTTTCTTGTTTTCTTTGTTAAGTGAATGTGCCTTATTATTTTAAAAAAAGCAAATCACTTCTATATTTTATTACCATCAGTAACAACACTTTAGTAAAGTCATAGTTTGACATACAAAATGTATGTACAAGTGGCAGCTAAATCTAACCTTGAATCCAACCAGTGTGAACAGGCTGTATAAGTAGGGAAATGTGGTTCAAATGGCCTTGCCCTCTTGCTGCAGACCTCACCACTGTGGCCAATCAGTGACCTACCTCAGTTTAATTTGTGGCCTCCAGTGAATATGATTTCTCAGTCCCTGTTTTCTAAAGCCATTTGAAACCGATGGAAAGCTACATTGCTGCCACCTACTACCCTAGGCAGATGTAGCAACTAATCAACTCAGAAATCCAAGGCTGGAAAAAAAAAAAAAAAAAAAAAAAAAAAGATATATAGAACAACCTAGAAGTCGACATACTTTCCTTTTTTGCCTGATTTAGTTCACGGATTCTCGCTTTCCAATGTAATATAGTCAACGTCTTAAAAAAAATCAAATAGAAAAGGAGCTTTGGTTTATTTAGTTGAAGCTCTGATTTTGTCTTTTGCTAATCATTAATGATACCAGCTGCTTTTCAGAAGAGGCTAGGCTACAGGATGGCTAGACAATCTGTCCTAGTAGGAACTATGATGTTGCAAGCCTCCCCTAGGGTGTAGCTCAGCTTTTAAAGGCTCAACTAAAAACACTAAACCTCTGGGATTCTGACTAACTTTGATCTCAGGTGACTTTCTCGGTTTTCTATCTGAGACTGATTTCTACCTTGAAGCCTAAAATATGGGTCAGGAAACTAAGGACTGCGGGAAAAGATCCCACATGATAAAATTAGCTTCTCTTTGTCACTTGGGAGGTAAGAAGACAGACCTTGTATAGGCAACACAGAGGCTCGGCCTTTATTCTCCCCTCTTAAATGATTGGGGGGACCGAAATTCTTCTCCCATTGTTTCTCTTCCTCATACAGTCTGATGATTCATGGCAGTATGTGTTGGTTTATTTTATCTATAATATGCTTAATTTAAACATGCCCTAAATTACTCCTCTTTTGAACAATAAAAATGCAGATTTGGCTTATAACAAGGGACGATCCTTTGGGAAGCTGTGACTTACATAGAACAGGTATTTGTGTTACAAAAGCTCATATGTCAATGCTGGCTCTACCGGTGCAGAGCTATGTGAAGTTAGATGGTTACTATTTTGAGGTTTAGTTTGCTATTTACTGTTGTAATGTTTCGTTTTTTCATAAGTAAGTTATCAGATAATAAATAGGATAATACCTGACAATTTTATCAGGTAATAATAAAGAGGATAAGACAAATATATAAAGTGCCTGTTGTATAAAGCACCTGCCTTAAAGTTATCTGGTTACAAATAATAATTACTTTGCCCTCACTTCAGCCTCCCATTCTGTCTCTTCTGAGCAGGAATTTGATACTGGGAGACTCCACCTTATTGTGAACATAGGGATTTGATCGCTTTTTAGTTTTTGTTTTTTCATTTCTCCATCTTGTACTTCTGCTTGGAGAGCTGAAAGAGAAATGTGATGAAAAGGAGATGCCATCACTCTACAGAATTTATTATTTTAAACAGTTAAACTATAATTCACATTTTCAGGTGTCAACCTCTTTAATGCATCTGGAGTAAGAAATATTTTTGTTCTATGTGTCCTACATCTGTTCACCATTGGTAAGAAAAAAAAAATAGCCTAAAGCCATCTAAACCAGGTGTACCCAAATTCAGATGCAGAAAATCAATTACATATTACAATTTGCGCACCTCCTATTCATCTTTTCTATTACACCACAGTCATATATTCCGCCCACCTATTTGGGCACAGACATGTCAGTCTTTTGTTTTCTGAAATGGCTTTGACATTCTTTCTTTGCACGAAGTTTTGGGAAATGGTGCTAGGGCCTCATCTAGTACTGGGCTGGGGTGATTAGGTTCTCTGCTGACGAATTTGTTAAAAGAAAGGACAATAAGGAGCATATTAACATAGCAAAGAAATTTGAAGTAGAAGACCTGATTAAAGGTCTTGTCTCCTTGACTTTATTTTTATTTTTCCTGGGTCTCATTTTTCTTATGTGTGTCTTAAAGATGATGATGATGATAGTAGAACTTCTTTCACAAAGTGTGCTCAGAGGCATTAAATATGATGCCCCCTCCTGTTGGTGTATGTGATCAGAAAATTTTATGACACGCCCTCCAAATTCTCAGCAGTCAATGATAGTTACATCATAAAATTTCTAGAGATAATAGGACCTTTACATATTGTGAACTAGAGAATATGTAACATTCTTGTGAGGATGAGAGACCAAATATTATAGTAGTTAGCAGCCAAGCTTTTGGAGACAAAGTGGTATGTTTATAACTGAGTTCTGTGAGGTCATTTAGGTTTAATGCAAAGAGTATAACTTCTCTGTACCTTAGTTCCTTCATTTTAAAAATCGGGCCTCCAAAGTAGTTTTGCTAATTAAGTAAATTAGTAAATTTAAAATAGATGAGTAGTATCTGAGGCTTAGCAAGAGGTCAAAACATTTAGCTTTTATCAGCTAGTCTCCCAGCTGATAGGAGTGCTATTCAGCAAACCTAAATTTCAGGGACTGCTTTAGTTGCAGAGAACTGCCTCAATGTATTCAGTAGACATAGTACGAGTGGATGAAAATGTTGTGTGCAGCCCAGTAACATGAGGAAGCAGCGCCCCCACCAAGCTGCCAAAGGCAGGAAGTTAGTCTCTGCGGTCTTGTCAATATCAACTTTGGGGATTTCATCACATCTTTGGCAACCCAAAAATCATAGTATATACCTAAAATTTAGAGGCAACATGAGCAAAACAGCTTATTCCATACCTTTCTTTCAACCAAAATTTATTAGGAAAGAATAAAATTTCAGCTCTTGACTAGTTTCTAGCATACAGGATAGGATAGAAGAGAATGGAATAGAATAGAACCGAACATCCCTGACATTAAATGTATGTCTCTTAGTTCCCTACCATATCAAATGCCATGATCATCTCTCTTAAGAATCTCTTCCATGAGTTGTCTACTCATGTGCAATTTCAATAGGGCTCTTACCCAAATCACACTGACTGTGTTCTAGAACCATGGTCATGAAGTTGGAGTGGAATTATCCCAGAGTACACAATAAGTCATTAAGAAATAAATGATGGCACATAAAAGGATTTTGGGGAATCCAATTCCATGCTCTGAAATTCAATATGCAATATGGAGTAAAACTGAAGCTCTTAATAAACCATTCACAGTTATTTTTATTCTTCTTTGCAGAATAATAAGGTATTTCTCACCTTATCCTGTTACCGTCATTTTCTTAGGGATAAACTGTCCAGAGTTCTAAGGGCAATTGATGTTGCTGTAATGAAAGTAAATGAGTCTAATCAATGGGTACAAATCCTTTTGCAAATAAGGGTTTCTGTTTTCTTTCAACAAAACTGTCGGCAGATCTAAATGAGTTGTGGACTGATAATTAAAAATAATTTGATGATGACTCAGACACTCCTTTTGGTTTTGTAACACAAGTAAAATGTGAAGTGACATTAAAATCAAATCTAGTTTTATCTGAATCCAGTTTTTAATGTGAACTAATTTCTTCAGCAATTACATTCAAGGCTGTTGTGAAACACTGTATAAGTCTAGCAATAACTAATATTAACCTATAAATATCTAGGTAATTGAAAAAATAGTCTCTCTTGTCTCTAAAGTGATGCATCCTCAATAAAATTTTTCATTTTAGTTTTATGTTTAAAATTACTTATTAAAATGTTGTATGTCATTTGGATTAATTATGTGTTGATTTTAGTTGTATTGATTCCATCCAGAATAAGCTGTTTAACAGTCTAGGACCTTAATAAATATTAAAGAATACATTTAATTTCAATCTCTATGCATATTTTATAGAGAATGATGACAGGGTTCCAAATCTTAGGCTTTTAATTGTATAATTCCAATGTTAGAATAACATTTTTACATAAGTATTAGAATTCCTATTAAATATATTCCTAGAGAGGCACCTGGGTGGTTCAGTGGTTGAGCATCTGCCTTTGGCTCAGTTGTGATCCTGGGGTTCTGGGATTGAGTTCCCCTTCCGGCTCTCTGCAGAGAGCCTGCTTCTCCCTCTGCCTATGTCTCTGCCTCTCTGTGTCTCCCATGAATAAAAAAATGAAATCTTTAAAGAAAATATATTCCTAGAAAATCATATATAAAAAGGAATAAAGATTAATGTCTAATTCTTAAGAATTTATACCTATTGTTTAAAGATAGTTGATAAGAGAGAATAGATTTTTCAAAAATCTTTTAGGGAATATACAAGCATAATTCACACTAAAATATTTACATTCCTATTTTCCATGGCTACTAAGCTCTAATTCCCTTATCTTTAACTGATATTAATAGTAATCTAGTGGTAAAAAGAAAACTCTTGTTTTATAGGACTTTACTATATCAACAGTGATAAAAATAATCAAATGTCTACATATAATATGCCAAAACATTGTCAAATAGAATAAATTGCATGGGCTACACATTTATACAAACTTCAGCAAACCTAGAAGCTAGAAAGCTTAGACATTAACCTCCTTTATTCATTACTAGTCCCCTAATTTTCCAACTCCTAATCAAAATTAACCCACTTAAAACATTTTAGCAAAATACTCAATTATATAGAAGGACAAATCACTTTTGACAGTAAAATTAGTGAATGTTTACTGGAAATCCCATTCAAAGCAGCTTTTAAATTTTTAAATACTAAAAAAAAAATTAAATACTTTTGAGTACAGTTGCACACAATATTACATTAGTTTCAGGTGTATAACTTCGTAATTTGACAAGCATAGCTACCACCTGTCCCTTCACGTTGCTATTACGGTGTCGCTGACTATATTCCTTATGCTGTGCCTTTTATTCTTGGAGATACTCATTCCATGACTGGAAGCCTGTATCTTCCACTCCCCTTTGCCCATTTTGCCCACCTCCCTACCATCCTCTCTGGAAACCATCAGTTTGTTCTCTGTATTTACAGCTCTAGTTCTGCTTTATGTTTGTTTGTTCAGTTGTTATTGTTGTTGTTTTGTTTTGTCTTTTTTTTTAGATTTACACTTATGAGTGTAATCATATGGTATTTGTCGTTTTCAATCTGACTTATTTTGCTTAGAATAATGCCTGCTATGTCCATCCAAGTTTTCTTAAATGGCACGATGTCTTTTCTTTTATAGTTGTATAGTATTCCACTATATGTATCTATATGCTACATTTCTTTATTTGTCTATTGATGGACACTTGGGTTGTTTCCATTATCTGGTACTTGTAAATAATGCTGAAGTAAACATAGGAGTGCATACATCTTTTCAAATGAGTGTTTTCATTTTTTGGATAAATACCCAGTAGTAGAATTTTTGGATCATATGATAATTCTATTTTTAATTTTATGAAGAACCTCCATACTATTTTCCACAACGGCTGTACCAACTTACATTCCTTCCTACAGTGTATGAAGGTTCCTTTTTCTCCACATCTTAATATTTCTTGTCATTTTCATTTTAGCCATTCTGACAGGTATGACTTGATATCTTATTGTGGTTTTGACTTACATTTCCCTGATGATGAGTGATGTTGAGCATCTCTGTGTGTCAGCTGGCCATGTGTATGTCTTACTTAGAAAAATTTCTATTCAGGTCCTCTGTCCATTTTTTAACAGAATTGTTTGATTTATTATTATTTTTTTTTTGGTGTTGAATTCTATAAGGTTTTTTTAAATATATATTTTGGATATTAACCCCTTATCAGATATATCTTTTGCAAATACCTCCACCCATTTAGTAGGTTTTTATTTTGTTCATGTTTTACTGTTTGATTTTTTTGTGCAATAGCTATTTATTTTTATGTCATCTCAATAGTTTATTTTGGCTTTTGTTTCCCTCACCTTAGAAGACATTTACAAAACTTTATATGCCAACAGCAGAGAAATTACTGTCTGTGTTCTCTTCTAGGATTTTATGGTTTCAGGCCCACATTTATGGGGCCTGAAATCAATTTTGACTTCATTTTTGTGTATGATATTAGAAAGTGGTCCAGTTTCATTTATTTACATGTAGCTTTCCAGGTTTTGAAGCATCATTTATTGAAAAAACTGTATTTTACCTATTGTATATTCTTGTCTCCTTTGTCCTAGATTAAATGATCATACGATTGTAGGTTTATTTCTGGGGGCTCTATTCTGTTTCATTGATCTGTGTGTATATTTCTGTGCCTGAAGCAACTTGTAATATTTAAATATAGTATCTTCTTTTTTCCTTGAAACAAAGGTGATTATCATAGGTATAGGTGCAAGAAATCATGGAGAATATTTCCCAACAATTAAAAGAACAGATATTTGCCTAGATTTAACAGTTAAGAGTCATAAAACAAGTTTCCTGAAACTAAAATGTTTGCCATCATTTTTTATCAGGAGCACATTTGAAGACATTATTAGGAACACACATCATTATTGCTAACTTTACTTTCTCAGACATAAATACAAGTTACAGTATTTATTTGGATTATTACTAACTTTACATTCTCAGACATTTTTAATAAAACAGTGCTTTAGAAAAATAATGAAATTTTTCTCTATCTTAAAAATGTATTTTAAATAAATCTATGGATTGCTCTCTTTTTATGGTTATATAATCATAATTATCTTTGAAAGTATCCATTTGTTGGGAACTGGGTCACCTAAAAACTATGATAGTTGGCTTTAAAAAGCCTTTAGAAAAAACCTTTAGGTAGATAAAACTATAAACATTTATATAACTTTATTCTCTACTTCTGGAAATCCCTTCAGATCAGTTTATTTGAGGCAATGGCCAACTGGAGCAAACAGCTTTGCTTATCGAACAGCTGTTTACCTATTAAGTTTCACTATAAGAATTGTACTTGCTATGACTACCAATACTCACCTATTATTTACAAATTTTACCCAATCCCAGTCAATTTCATGCTTTGAAAGATTCAACTTAAACCACTTAATCTCAGGCCCCAGCCCTATGAAATTCTCCTATCATTTCTCCCTTTTGAGATAGTGCTACGACTGTCAACAGGGTGCTCTTACTGCAGTGAGTCGTAAGAAACTGATAAATTTTGTTTATAATATGTTATTAACAGGATATTAACATGCAGAAAGCTCATAGGTGTGTAATCTCCTATTCATATTGTCCATTTGTCTCTACCAATGATTTTTTAATTATTTAATATTTATGATCAGGCAACTGAAATCATTTAGATAAACAGAAAAATAATTTTTTATGTGTAACTTTTTACATTGTAAACAATTTTAATTCAAAATTAATCTGTCAAATGTCATAATTAAGCATTCTTATTATAATACCATGTGACAACTTAGCATGAACAGTACTTTCCCCAAATGAAAATAAGTTGTTTTCCTTTTATGACAAAGTCATTCTTAAGTCCTAGTTTTTCTATTCTTGTATTATTAGTTATTTAGCCCCTAAATCTGCATCAACATTAAGATGCTGCAAAATAACATAAATGCTGTATAAAAGATTTTGTCACCAGAGCTAGGTCATTATTGCTTCTGAAAGCTTGACAACTCTGCACATTTCACTGCCTTCCCCACAACATGGATCCCATGTATGCCTAGGTATCCCTTTTTCTTCAGTGTCTGATATAAACACTTTTTCCATTTAATTTGGACAAAAATGTAGGCAGACTGAAAAGCATTGTTGTAGTTTCCTAGTAGATGACACAAGCTGGGGTATTCAGTTCTGAATCTCATATCACTGTATCTTAGAAATTTATCTGTTAAAAATTCAAACACTTTTTCTATTATTATTCAATATTGTATGTTGACATTTGTGCATTTAAAGATATAAAATAATATTTTATACCTTCTGGACTGTAAAGACTATTTAACACAGAAGGAATACAGTTATAATTTTATAATTAGTACAAAGTTGTGATTTGTTTTGAGAGAATAATACAAGTTCTAGTAGTTAGGAAGGTGATTTATTTTTTTTTTAATTTTTTAAAATTTATTTATGATAGTCCCAGAGAGAGAGAGAAGCAGAGACATAGGCAGAAGGAGGAGCAGGCTCCACGCACCGGGAGCCCGACGTGGGATTCGATCCTGGGTCTCCAGGATCGTGCCCTGGGCCAAAGGCAGGCGCCAAACCGCTGCGCCACCCAGGGATCCCAGGAAGGTGATTTATAGTTTCCAAGAGTCTAGTCTTATCACTATAGCACCTCAGAAGCCTTCGTTTTTATCTTTAACCTTTATACTTGGAGCATTCTATTCCCATACAGTAGTAAGACCAAGTTATTATGAAGGAAGGGCTTTATGTGTGTCTCAAGAAAAAGAAAACAAAAAAAAAGTTCCATAAGCTAATAATAGAATTTGAAGCAGAAAAAAACCTATGAAAATATAATTTATAATTGCATTTCAGTTATTTAAAGATTATTCCAGAGTCTCTGACTTATCTTTGATCACTGATGTCTACCAGTTTATATAAAGACCAAAAATTATATACATTGAGGCAGATATTTGGCATATATTTTTAAATTTCTATGTTATAATAGCATGGTTATATATGTTAAATGTTTTTCTGCATCACATTGTTGATATAGTATGAATCAAAAGTTCTGAAGGGAGCTAGCAACAAAATTCCACTTCAGGCACTGAGAAATGTCAAATACTCTCTGGATACTTCAATGGCATTGCCGTTTATCCTGTGATATTCAAGGGAAAAAAGACTGAACTTGCTCACAGTGTCATTTCTATCAAGGCTTCTCCAGTAAGAGGAACAAGACAACTATTTAGATCAATCTCAAGTTGAGCAAACCCCAAAGCCTTTCTTCTTTCTTTTTTTTTTTTTAAGATTGTATTTATTTATTCATGAGAGAGAGAGAGAGAGAGAGAGAGAGAGAAGCAGGCTCCATGCAGAGAGCCCGATGTGGGACTCGATCCCAGGAGTCCAGCATCATGCCCTGGGCTGAAGGCAGGCGCTAAACCGCTGAGCCACCCAGGGATCCCCGCCTTTCTTCTTTCTTCTGCGTGTGTGTGTGTGTATGTGCATACCTGTGTGCATGTAATTAAAAATCTTCCAAATAAAACATCATAGCTGGACTTATATTTGTGCCATAGCCTAGGACATTTACCAGTACTGAAATTTCCCCATAATTTTAGGTAATAATTTTACAAATTGGTCGTTCAGGACATGGTAGCTTATTTAAGTTTATAACATGTTATTTCAATTTGTCAGTTTTAAGCAAATATCTGAATCATTTGAAATATATTTCAAGATATTATGGATTGGGAACATTGAATTATTTTACATATCTGAATCATTCTAAAACCTGTTTCTTGGAATTTATGAGTGTGTGTATCTAGATCTCTTTCCTAATGTGTTGCACATGTCACTATAAACATTTTTAGTAAAGCTCAAAACACACTGCAGACAAATGGCAAGAGCTATGATGAGATTAAGTGTTATCCATGTTGCCTGAGGTTTTCTTATTGGAATGAACTCTGAAATTCCTCAACTTTCAGGGGTGGCAACAGTAGCATAGTAACATCTGTTCACATGCATTTGTTTAATATTCTTCTTGTATTTCTCATGTCCCATAGGTGAACTGAAAAGATAGGGAAAATCTTTTCTATGATGTTAGTTCTTTAAACTTAATAATTTAGAAATGAGATTATGAAACAAAATTAAGCTATATTTAGAAAATCTAATGTGGTCAGAATGACATGATTGGATACTGGGTAGTAATCACCCCCATTACTATTCATTCCTAAATTTGGCAACTTGGCTAAATTGACTAGTTTATACCTACTTACAGCACCAGTAATGATGTAATTTTTTCCATCTTTCTCATGTGTGGTGATGATGATATAATAATAATGCTGCCATAATTTTAAAGCTAGTCCACTAATCTCTCTCACTAATCTCTTTCCGCAATAACAGTTAAATCTTTTTCCCCCCTAATTGATCTAAATCCTGGTGGTGGTAATCGGAAGAAAATGGAAACATGATTCTACATAATTATAAAATAACACTGATGGTTTTTACTATAACTAGATCTTAAACGTGCTAACATATTCTCTGTATGTCAAATTGAACCATACTCCTTAGAAGAAAGGAATCTTTTTAGGCTTCTAATGAGGCTGTTAACCTCAAGCATGTGATTCTTGTTCTTTCTCTAAAATTAATAATGTAACTTTGTATAATTATATTCTTAAATGAATCCATCTCTTAGCTGATATACCCAAGAATGATGGGTGTGTGTGTGTGTGTGTGTGTGGTGATGTGTAATTTTAGAGATTCACTCAGAAAGTAGAGAAATCTATTTTGTCATCACCTGATAACTATGCCCGCTTTGTATTTGTAAAATGTCAGCTCAGAATTAATGATCCATTCTGAATTCAGCAAAATTATCAGGAACATAAATAGTAATATTAGATATCTGGTGAATATATGAAGACATAAACACAGACATCAGACAGGTTTTTATCAGATGTTAATTAAAACAAAGTTCGGTCTTCTGTTTATATCCTGGCTTTAAAAGAAAAAGGCACTAAAATATTACTTCAAACAACAATTCTATGCATTTTATTACCAGTGAAAACACAAGAATATAATGGCACAATGTGCCAATACTTCTAACAATATGCCTTTATAGTCATACCTAATAATAAATATTTAATAATTATCCTTTATATTTAAGGATAGAGCAAGGTAACTAAGCAATAGAATTAGTAATGATAGTATAAATTTTCTTAATTTATATTTTAAAGAACTTTTTAAATGACAGTTGGTGTCATAACTCATTGCATTATTTTGTGGGGATTATGGGTATAGAGGAAAGGCAAGGGTTCACAAAGAAGGTAAAATTTTTGCCATACCACATATGAGATGCAGAACAATATATTTAAAAGTTAATGTTAAAAACCTGAATAAGTTCTCTATAGTAGCTGTGAGAAGGGAGAAAAAGTAGTAACAAGCTTATTTCATTTTTGTAGCAGGATGACATATCAGAAAACAGGTTCATTTAAAATAAACTTGTAGGAAAAGATCAAACCAAGGCTGCAGGACCATACAAGTCACTTTGGATCTGTAACAACTATTGTTTTGCAAAAATTTACTAGATATATCTGTTAAGTACCGTAGGGTACACAGATTCTTTAAACATGGTCTCTTTCTTAAAGTACTTACAATCTGGGTGAACAGATAAGACTTGAACAAACAAAAATGACAAATCAGGGGAGTTTAAGATAAGTGTCAAGAGCAGGGTGGAAAAATTTTCTATTGAAATTCAAAGGAGAAAATGCCTGATTAGAGCTGCACATGAAGCACTGATGCAATTTCAAAGAAAAAAATATAATGATAATATGTTCTGATTTGGGTTGAAGGTAATACTGTTGCCTTAGAAAATATTAAATTGTCAGCATAGCATCAGGACCTCTAAGGGCATTATGATACAATCCAGAGAATAATTTCAAAGAAATACATTTAAAGTGATAAAGATATATTGCTCAAGAGCAATAAGCACAATAAATTATAGCTTGTAGTTCCTTAAATATACTTATAGTATATATTAAAAAGCACACCTTGCATTACACAATGAAAATTCAGAAAGAATACGAGTGGGCGAGTTTTAAAATTTTCCTTTACATACATTATCAGGTCTCATTGGTTCATTGGAGAGAGAGAGAAAAAGAGAATAAGAGAGTTTCAATGAGTGATAGTCTACATTCATTACTTAAAATCAAATTCCAATTATCATTAATTTCATGTACATGTTAAAATAAACAATGGAAGGAAGTCAAGAGCTTAAAGTTGGCGTTTCTAAGTGCATTACAGTGTGATATGGGTCAGACTGCTTTCTTAAGTATTTTGCTCTGTAAGGTGTGTCACGACATAGGTTTCTTCCTTAGTCTATCTCTGTCATCTTTTAGCTATTTGCTTCCAGCTCCTTGGAGGAGAGAGAAAGGAGATGGTTTTTCTTGGAAGACCTCTTTGTATCTAGACTGAGGATTGTTCAATGTTTCTACCTATCACTTCCGTTGCTACTTTGATGTAAGATAGGGAATAAATGCTAGAAAATCATCATCTCCTGATGTTTCCAGGAAAGACATAAAGCATGCAGCATTCCTATGTTAATTTTCTTTGGTAAATGTAAGGTGAAGGAAGGAATATTTTTATTTTGATCACCAGCATCTATTTCTCCTTTTTTTTTTTTAAGATTTTATTTATTTATTCATGAGAGACACACAGAGAGAGACAGAGATACAGACAGAGGGAGAAGCAGGCTCCATGCAGGGAACCTGATGTGAGACTCAATCCCGGGTCTCCAGGATCAGGCCCTGGGCCAAAGGCAGGCGCTAAACCATGAGCCACCCAGGGATCCCCCCAATTTCTCCTTCTAACATTGCTTTTTGTTTGTTCAATGTGAGGTACAGCATCTACTTCATTTTCTGTCATGCTTCTAGGACAATAAATCAAAGTGTCCTGTTGTATCACCCTGAAACTCAAAAACCTACCAGATGTTCTTACTGTTGAATCCTTTCTCATTTTGCCATGGCATAGTCAAAGGGTGGGTGTGGTAATTCTGCCAATTGATTTCTCTCTCCCAGGCATTTTTTTTTTTTTTAACAGTGTATTGCTTTATTGAGGGGGGGGGTTGGGAGGCAAGATACCATGGTGAGGAACAAAATCAAATAAAGGAAGTACAAGAACAGGAAGCAATAATGTTAAAATAGTAATACACAAAATGGATAACTGCAATCATCTTCTTAAGAGGACTTGTGGAAGATAAACTTTAATTGCTGTTGCAAAAAACATCTGTATGAAGTAGAAACTGGTTTCAGTAATATTAGTAGAGAATATGTTCTAGAAAGTGGAGGTAGTTGGTCCCAGGCATTTTTGAATCATGAGAGAAATGGTTCAAAGTTAAAAGAAAAGGGGCAGCCTGGGTGGCTCAGCAGTTTGGCGCCACCTTCAGCCCAGGGCCTCATCCTGGAAATCTGGAATCGAGTCCTGCATTGGGCTCCCTGCGTGGGGCCTGCTTCTCCCTCTGCCTGTGTCTCTGCCTCTCTCTCTCTCTCATGAATAAATAAAATCTTAAAAAAAAAAAAAAAAAAAAGTTAAAAGAAAGATTGAGATTCAAATATGTGTTTTAGTGATGATACCAGCAAAATATGGTTGTTTCTTTGACTCTAAATGTTTGCAATTGCCGGGTTTCTGTCTTGGTTATGATCATCTTTATCTTTTGTTGTTTGTTTGTTTTAAAGATTGCATCTGTTTATTATGTACATGTACAAGTAGGGGGAGGGGCAGAGGAGGAGGGAGGAAGAATCTGAAGCAGACTCCTACTGAGTTTCTGAACAGGAAGCCCAACAGGGCTTGATCTCATGACCCTGAGGTCATGATCAGAGCCAAAATCAAGACTGGACGCTTAACTGATTGAGACACCCAAGCACATCAACTCTAGTTGTCAAGATTTTTCTAGCTAAAATATCCTGATATGATAATTCATGACATAAGCTAATCAGTATTCTGTGAATAATTCCCACACCCCCTTTTCCCCCTTGGTTGCTTCTAACCAAAAAAACCCTAATAGATACATTAATATTTTTATATGAGATTATAATCACTTGTTGCCTATGAACTAATAAATTTTAAAATGATAGTTATCTGGATTATGAAATAAATGTGAAAGAAGTTGGTTTTCATGGTTTAATGTAATAGTGAAACACATTAATTTGCCCAAGGGTGAGAAATGTATCAGCATTTTTGCTGACTCTTTGGTTCCTATTTTAAAGAATGAGTTATTAACTCAGATAAAAACATCCATGTATTAAAATGAGTCTTCATCATTTCTCCTGTTAATATCTTGGTACAAGATTATGATATGCAAGCGTAGTTAAAATTTTCAACATTATATAAGTGAGTATAAGGATTAATGAACATATGATTTAAAGCAAAGAAGTATCCTTGGTGTAATGCACGTAGTGTCCTAATTCAGGAGATGGCAAACTTCTGTAACAGGCCGTGTGTTTTCAGCTTTGGTAGCCATATAGCACCATTACACCTACTCAACTTTGTGTAAGTGCAAACACTGCCTTTGCTAATACAGGAAGGAGTGTGACTATTTCCAATAAAACTTTATTTGCAAAAGCAGGCTGACCCAGATTTTGGCTTGTAGGCAATAGTTTATAGATTTTTGCCCTAAATTGTCAAAATCCCCCTTTAAAATTTCCATAATGAAATGTGCTTACAATGATAATGAAATAATAATCTCATCTAAATATTTATCAGGGCAGTTAGTGGAATCAACTAATCATTTCTGCCATCACCACTTACTTTAATAACAACAAATCACTATGTGACTAAAACCATGGCGAAAATAGTCTCATAGGTGTACCTACCATACAGATAATATTGTTGTTCTATACCTCTAATAGGTGAAAATAGATTATTATTTCTATATTTAATTCAAAGTATTATTTATAGTAAATCTAATTATATCTTAAATCTGTGTAGAATTTAATTCTTCCCTTTCATGTGAGAAAACATTTTCAAAGTGCTTCCATTCATATGTAAGTTTACATGTAGTCAAATCATTTAAAGAATATGCATATTAAAAAAAAATATGCATATTATTCATTAAAAATTATATTCTCCACATTTAATTTCCTTTGAAAGAGGAGGAGGAAAAAAAAAAGAGGAGGAGGAATATATAAAACTAATGGAAGAGAGAGAAGAGGAAAGAAATTGAAATAAAAAATTGTCTAGGGGTCTCATGTCCTGTCAGAAGTGAACAATAAACAATTTAACAGATTATAATCTTTTACTAGAAATGCTTGAGTACCTGTCTGCATACAAGATAAAAAATAAAGTGCTAAAATCCCATTTAAAGATGGCATTGTAAAGGTATTTTTCTTCCATTTCTCCAAAACCCAGTGGAGAAAAAGAGATTAAGAAGGGGAAAATTGTGTCTTTACAAAAGAAAGGAGATAGTTACAATTTTTTTTTTAAGATTTTGTTTGTTTATTCTTGCGAGACACACAGAAGTAGAGACACAGGCCTAGAGGGAGAAGCAGGCTCCATGCAGGGAGCCCGATGTGGGACTCGATCCTGGGACTCCAGGATCACACCCTGAGCCAAGGGCAGATGCTCAACCGCTGAGCCACCCACAAATTTACTTTTATCTAACAAACTGTAGCATTTCTAAGACAATCCATAATGTGGTATTCTTTAAATAGGTGACAAAATGTTGATATTTTGAACAATTCAGTGAAGATAAAGTAGAACTTCTCACCTTATTTTCTTATAATACTTTTGAAGTGTCTGTGTATTGTTTTTCAGTGGCAAAGAACATAAATAGAACAAACTTTAAAAAAGGAAAAGAAAACAGGAAAGGGAAGGAAAGACAGAAGGAAGGAGGGTGGTAAGGAAAAGATAAATAATAGGATAAGAAAAATGGATGTCATCAACATGACATTTGCTTTATGGGAAGAGAAAATATGGGGAAAGAAAGGCTAGGTCTGTAGAGATTTAGATCAATATCATAGATCAGCAGGTGGGGATTGAGTCAAACACCAAGTCTTTCTCCTCCTCTTGCATTTCTGTGGTTTTAGATTCCCCACATGAGGGCAACAAGAGGGTTGAGGCAAAGTGGAATCAGAGAGGAGACACAGAAATAACTTTCATTTCCAGAGGCTGTGGTGTACAGACTAGATGAAATCATGGACTCATTAAGCACCAAAACGAAGGACAGTTTTGCTCAGAGGGCTAAAAAAATAAAATAAAATAAAAAGTAACCAAGTGGTTGAGAATAAGTCTGAGAAAAGAAATTAAATTCAAAAGTTTTTTTAATACCCAACCATCCCATAACCTGTTTTTAAATAAATATTTACCACCAATACACTATTAACAATATTTAGAAAGCAACACAGTCTAAGCATATATTTGAGGGGAAAGGAACATGAAATAATAGAAAAATAGAAAAAAAAATAGAAAAATAGAAACTTTATAGGAATGAAGCCCAGTGCAAAAGCAATAATATTAAAAAAAAAAAAAAGAATTAAAGTGACCAACCTAAGAAGATGATCCAATACCAGACAAAATTGAATGACAGAAGAATTTTTTTCCTTAAGTTACTTTGTTGGAGGGCAAAGCAAACTTTTCCAACATATTTGTAGTTTTCTCTTGACAAAAATAGCATCATAAACAGAAAAGTATTTGCAGGTCTAATAAAAATGCTCCTGAAATGGCACTGCATTCCTCAGGTGAATAACAAAAATAATCAGCGACGTGGCATATTGTAGTAGAGTTGCTAGACAATGAACCCTAGCGGTCTTTGTAAACAGCACAAATCCTGTGCAAATTCACACAGGGAGACCATGGCTCTAGCAACAAGTGCAACAGACAGATGTTGCATATTGAACTCATTTAGTGTTAAGTGTGATGACTGTGGATATAGAAATGAATGTTACACACTTTGTCAATGTAAAAGTGATGCTGTCATTTATTATAGGAAGTGGGCAGTCTAAGAGAATGTGAGATGTCAACTCAATACTCTTTCTTTTGACCTATAAAATTTATAGACACAGCGAAATTTGGAACAGAGAGCAATTAGAGAAATCAAATGCCC